>NC_090390.1:59503448-59822898 GCF_036365525.1 Heterodontus francisci
TCTTGGATCCTTCCTATCTCTCAGGACAGCTGCAAAGGCTAGGTCTACAGCCTCTGAGCATCACGTCAGTGGAACAAGAGAGGTGACGTCAGGCTGCCCAGGAACAAGCCCCAGAAATGCTGCCAGGAGCAGCTTCCTGCCAGGAGCGAACTGCCATGAGAAGAGGGTAACTAACCTCCATCCCTTGGCTGATGTGCTGTTATGTTGTAAGATGTGCCATGGATTGAGGGAATGTCCAAGGCTTCCTCATCAGCAATGTCAATGTCCAGTCCTTCTTGAACAACAGCAACGTATATTTATATAACGCCTTTAATGTAATAAACCATCTCAAGGAACATCACAGGAGCATTATAAAACAAGTTCTGACACCAAGCCACACAAGGAGACATTAGATCAGATGACCAAAAGCTTGATCAAAGAGGTTGGCTTTGAGGAGTGTCTTAAAGGAGGAAAGCATAGTAGAGAAGCGAAGAGGTGCAGGAAGGGCATTCCAGAGCTTAGGGTCCAGGCAACTGCAGGCATGGCCACCACAGAATCAGAGAATCATTACAGTGCAGAAGGAGGCTATTCAGCCCATTGTGTCTGCACCGGCTCTCTGAAAGAGCAACTCCCTCAGTTCCATTCCCCTGCCTTCTCCTCATTACCCTGCACATTCTTCCTTTTCATATAATTGTCTAATTTCCTTTTGAATGCTTCCATTGAACCTGCCTCCACCACGTTCTCAGGCAACGCATTCCAGACCTTAACCACTCGATGCATGAAAAAGTTTTTCCTCATGTCACTTTTGCTTCTCTTACCAAATACTTTAAATCTGTGCCATCTCATTCTTGATCCTTTCACGAGTGGGAACAGTTTCTCTCTATCTACTCTGTCCAGACCCCTCATGATTTTGAATACCTCTATCAAATCACCTCTCAGCCTTCTCTTCTCCAAGGAAAACAGTCCTAACTTCTCCAACCTATCTTCATAACTGAAATTCCTCATCCCTGGAACCATTCTCATGAATCTTCTCTGTACTCTCTCCAATGCCCTCACGTCTTTCCTCAAGTTCAGCACCCAGAATTGGATGCAATACTCTAGCTGAGGCCAAACTAGTGTCTTATACAAGTTCAACATTACTTCCTTGCTCTTGTACTCTATGCCCCTATTAATAAAGCCCAGGATACTGTATGCTTTATTAACCGCTCTCTCAACCTGTCCTGCCACCTTCAATGACTTATGCACCTCTACACCTAGGTCCCTCTGCTCCTGCACCCCCTTTAGAATTGTACCCTTTATTTTATATTGTCTCTCCATGTCCTTCCGAACAAAATGAATCACTTTGCATTTCTCTGCATTGAACTTCATCTGCCACCAATGGTGGAATGATTAAAATTGGGGATGCTCAAGAGGCCAGAATTCGAGGAGTGCAGATATCTCAAAGGGCTGTAGGAGATTACAGAGATAGGGAGGGGTGAGGCCATGGAGAGATTTGAAATCAAGGATGAGAATTTTAAAATCAAGACATTGCTTGACTGGGAGCCAATGTAGGTCAGTGAGCACAGGAGTAACAGGTGAATGGGACTTGGTGCGAGTTAAGATACGGCAGCAGAGGTTTGGGTGACCTCAAATTTATGGAGGGTAGAATGCGGGAGACCAGCTAGGAGTGTGTTGGACTAGTCAGGTCTAGAGGTAACAAAAGCAAAATTGAATGGCAAAATTCACAACATATGATTTGCAGCACACTGCAGAGGCCTTCCCAACCAGTCTAAACTATGATAATGTTCCTTTAAGATCCTGATGGCCATCTGAATGCAAAATTTTGTAAAGGCATGAGCCTCATTGTAGCACTTCTCTCCTGATGTTTGGGCCACTCTTTCTGCAGTCATTGTTCATGGGAGCAGGGTGTAAATTTTGTAATCCAGGAGTCACCTGTTGACCAATGACGACGTCAGGGTGGGCTGAACTGTACTGTTTGAAATAACAATTTCCAGCATATCAGGCATTGAAATGTAGGATCCTCTGCATGTTTTTTTTATTCGTTCATGGGATGTGGGCGTCACTGGCTGGGCCAGCATTTATTGCCCATCCCTAATTGTCCTTGAGAAAGTGGTGGTAAGCTGCCTCCTTGAACCGCTGCAGTCCATGTGGGACAGTGCTGTTAGGAAGGGAGTTCCAGAATCTTCACCCAGTGACAGTGAAGGAATGGTGATATAGTTCCATGTCAGGATGGTGTGTGGTTTGGAGGCGAACTTGCAAGTGGTGGTATTCCTATGCATCTGCTGCTCTTGTCCTTCTAGGTGGTAGAGGTCGTGGGTTTGGAAGGTGCTGTCTAAGGAGCCTTGGTGCATTGCTGCAGTGCATCTTGTAGATGGTACACACTGCTGCCACTGTGCATCGGTGGTGGAAGGTGTAAATGTTTGTGGATGGGGTGCCAATCAAGCGGACTGCTTTGTCCTGAATGGTGTCGAGCTTCTTGAGTGTTGTTGGAGCTGCACCCATCCAGGCAGCTGGAGAGTATTCCATCACACTCCTGACTTGTGCCTTGTAGATAATTGACAGGTCTTGGGGGAGTCAGGAGGAGAGTTACTTGCCACAGGATTCCTAGCCTCTGACCTGGTCTTGTAGCCACGGTATTTATACGGCTCCAGTTCAGCTTCTGGTCAATGGTAACCCCCAGGATGTTGATAGTGGGGGATTCAGCGATTGTAATGCCATTGAACATCAGGGGGAGATGATTAGATTCTCTCTTGTTTGAGATAGTCATCGCCTGGCACTTGTGTGTCGCAAATATTACTTGCCACTTATCAGCCCAAGCCTGGATTTTGTCCAGCTCTTGCTGCATTTCTACATGGACTGCTTCAGTATCTGAGGTGTCGCAAATGGCGCTGAACATAGGAAAATCTTGTGTTGATGCACACAATCTGCACACTGAAGGAATGAAAGCCCTTCTTGTTGGTGAAGTTGAAGGCATGTTCTGTGGGAGCTCCGAAACCAATGTGGGTGCCATCGATTGCACCCTGAACCTTGGGGAAGTCAGCCACCTCTTCAAAGTGGACAGTGCAGTCTTGCTGTTGCCTTGATGTAATGGCAAAGGTGATCAAATCACCTGCTCTGCATCAGTGACCTGACAAATACACGCCCCATACTATAGTCTGGCCGATATTGCAGATAACGAAGCCTGAAATGGCCTCGTGACATATAAGTTTAAGGGCAACGGTCACCTTCAGAGACACAGAGAGAGCAGTGTGAGCAGATGATCGCCGATTCAGGTTGTCAAACAATGTCTTAACTAATGTCCTGTTGTCTCTTTATGGTTCTCAATAAGGCTCTTGTATTATTTGGGCTGTCTGTATATTTTATGTACGGTGGGTGGGGAGCAGTGGGGAATATCTGGTGGGCTGCATCCTTCCTAAATACTGCCTGACTCTTCTTTGCTTCATCCTATGCTGCTACTCCTCTTCTTCCTCCTTGACAATAGTAAGTGATGCTCTGGTTGATCTGTTGAAAGTGCAAACCTCATTCTGTTTTACCTTTTCTTCACACTAAAAATTTATTAAATGTGAAATATAAAAGTGCTTAAGATGAACCAGAGTGCACAATTTTTAGTGGGGAAAAAAGTCAGCATTTTTCTGGGAGCAGTATTGACAGGCAGAGAGATCTGGGCGTACTGGTCCACAGGTCACTGAAAGTGGCAATGCAGGTGGATAAGGTAGTCAAGAAGGCATACGGCATGCTTGCCTTCATCGGTCGGGGCATAGAGTATAAAAATTGGCAAGTCATGCTGCAGCTGTACAGAACTTTAGTTAGGCCACACTTAGAATATTGCGTGCAATTCTGGTCGCCACACTACCAGAAGGACGTGGAGGCTTTGGAAAGGGTACAGAAGAGGTTTACCAGGATATTGCCTGGTCTGGAGGGCATTAGCTATGAGGAGAGGTTGGATAAACTCGGATTGTTTTCACTGGAACGACAGAGGTGGAGGGGCGACATGATAGAGGTTTACAAAGTTATGAGCGGCATGGACAGAGTGGATAGTCAGAAGCTTTTTCCCAGGGTGGAAGAGTCAGTTACTAGGGGACATAGGTTTAAGGTGAGAGGGGCAAGGTTTAGAGGGGATGTGCAAGGCAAGTTCTTTACACAGAGGGTGGTGAGTGCCTGGAACTTGCTGCCAGGGGAGGTGGTGGAAGCAAGTACGATAGCGACATTTAAGAGGCATCTTGACAAATACATGAATAGGAATGGGAATAGAGGGATACGGACCCTGGAAGTGCAGAAGGTTTTAGTTTAGGCAGGCATCAAGATCGGTGCAGGCTTGGAGGGCCGAATGGCCTGTTCCTGTGCTGTACTGTTCTTTGTTCTTTGTTCAGTCCCTGAGAAATACACCACTCATTTTATACCATCAGTCTCCTGATTTCTCCTTAGGCTTTCATGCACTCATCTTATTTTATTTCACCATTACAAGTAAAGGACTCTTGTGTATACTTATCACAAATTACAAAGCCCATGCAACCACATGTTTCATATGCCAGATTGTTCTTGCATCGTTAGCTTTTCGGGGAGTGGGGGTGGGGGGGCGGGTGTGGGGGATGTGCCAGCCTTTTTCAATCTGTTGCTCAGTTTCTGCTACTTTTCCAGGTTGCATGAATATACAATGAAAACAATTCTCTCAGTCCCAACCTCAAAGATATTAGTGAGTCTTTTTATCTATGATGATTTCAATTCTAGTTTTCACACACACTGCAGGGTCTGTAGGATGACTGGTTTGCCTTATCAGATTGCCTCTTTCTCTTCGGAGTTGTAAACAAACATTAAAGACGTTTAGACTGATAAGAATCTGTAATATTGTAATATTGAATCAGTTTATAGTAATTTCTCTATCTTCATCTCTAGTGAGAGCATCTTAGCCACTTTTGGAGCATTGGCATATCTAACAAAGAGTATCACTGACTAAATATGAATCTTTGCCTTTCTGGACAAGCTCCAAAATAATGGGGTCACTCTGTTCTGATGATATTTTGTTAGGATGTTTGGCTTTCTTGTTGCATTCATCTGATTGGAAAACATGAGACAATTAATCAGCAGTGAAGTGCCATAAAATGCAGGAACAGCACTACAGAATCTACAGAGATTACCACATTTTTCAGGAAAAGATGTTTGAAATAGGACATGGTAAACTTACAAATCAACAGAGATTTGGACTTGCAGAACATTCTCCCTAGTTATAAAATGGCTTCCTCATTGTGGCAACATCCAAAAGGGCTGCATTAGTCATTCAGATTAAATTTGTTTATCATCTCAGAGAGATTATTAACATGAAAAATACGAGATATGAACCCTCAGACCAATTTAACGAATTACACGACAAGATTTGGTGTTTTAAGACTTTTTATCTAAACTGAAAGAAATCCCCTGTTAACTAAATAGTGCTTTGTAAGTAGCTGATACACCAAAGTGCAATTAAACGTGTTCTCTTTACTTATTCAAGCACGAGTGTTTCCGCAGCCCGCAGCTAATGTGCTTTTAACAACCTGTTTTATTAGCCTCCTAAACCTCTTCAAAATTGCTGTCTTAATGTTTTCATATGAACCATCTCGATTGGCCATACAGATGCCCAGAAATTCAACCTGTCTGCAGACTGCTAAGAATTTTCTTCTGACCTTGTCAATTGGTGACCTAACATTCCTGTTACTGTTGACTGGTCACCACCTTTTATTGAAGTGTGCAATCTGCTAAGGGAGTAAACCCTAACAGAAAATCCGGAGCGGAACCCCGTAGGCGGTCATGTGTCACCTTTGGCATGTTTCCGGCAGTTCCTGCAGCCATACTGGTGCCAAACGTCGTGTCCTGCACTCCTTTGGACCCCACCAGAAAGGCCGAGAGGGGGGTTTTGACGACTGGGCAACTCTCAACCTCCATAAATTTGCCCAGGCATGCGCCATGGAGAGGTCACTGACCACCTCCAGGCGCGTATCCATTGTCTCTCGAGATAAGGAGGCCCAAAAGAAAAAGAAAAGAGAACCTCACACCATGCTTATGCGTTGCACAGTCCTTTATGATGACGAAATCCTTTGCAGTTAAAAGTCCCAAACTTCTCCCAGTTGCAATAGATTGATTCGCCCAGACCTTTCAATAATCAATATTCTCTTCACTCACTTCTCTAAGCATTTCCAACCAGACATCCGTGGGTAATGTGATTTCTGGTGATATCGTGAGCTCTCTAGTCCTCCATAAGCTTGAACTCTCAAAACAGGTTCAAGTTTTCAAAGCCTTCCGCTGTATATCTCAGAGAGCAGGCATTCTCTCTCTCTCTCTCTCTCTCTCCAGCTGCTACCACTGCCTGTTTTCTCTTGCAGCTTACCTTGAGGCTGTACCCCGATGGATCCCTTCTTACAGCTTCTCTGAGGCCACAACCGTTGATTTCCTCTCTTACAGCCTGCTTTACTTCAGAAAGTCCATTAAATTTATTCTGGACTCAGAAATCAATAGGTTATTGTTCTGCTCCAAAATGCAGAGACCAGAAGTGGGTTCACAAAGCTACTCAGGCTTTTCCATTGTCCCCAGGTGTTAACACCTGCAAATTCCTAATGGTTGACACCTTATTTTATGATCTCAAGGTCTGGAAGGGCAAAACCCATTGTTCTTCAGATATTAGTGCTGTAGTCTCTGTGTTTCAGAAGACAATCTTTGATCTGTATTCTCTGTTAGTAACCTTTCGTGGAGTGCATGTGAGTCAGCTAACCTCCTGGACTCCATCTTGAACTTGTAAAAATCACAGTTTTTAAGACATAATTATGTTACAAGGTCCAGCGTTCATAATAAATTACAGTTTTTTTAAAGCACTTTTAATAAATTGCCAAGATGTTTTTAAAAATAGGAAAGAAATACAATTTTTTTATACATAGATACTGACGTTTACAGAGAAACATATAGAAGGAAAAGGTTGAAACGGAGGTGAAGCGTAATCAGAGAGAAGGGTCTTCAGCAGATGGGAGTTGACAGGTGTTACAAAAGTGCCCCTATGTTTTGTTAAATATATTTTTTGAGGATTCATTTTTGAAAGATTGAAGAAATGTTCAACTTTAGGGTTTTCAAAGAGGATGATATAAAGACCACTTAACATTGAGAAACAGTCCCTGGAAATGTTTTTTAATAGGGGCACTGTGAGGTCTTGTGAGGAAAACAAGCCTTTCCAGGAAACCACCTGACTTCCAGCAACAACAACAAGCCTTTCCGGGAAACCACCTGACTTCCAGCTCAATAAACAACAGAGAACTTTGAACACCTGGAGAAGTTGTTTACAAAGGAGTGACAGGTCAAGATTGATGGAGGTCAAAAGGTTGACCTCCTGTTGTCAGTTTCTCTTTTGAATTGTTTTGAGTTTGGGTTGATCTGTATAAAAAGTAAGAGAACTTCCAAGGAAGGAGAGAAGACCACAACCCAGCTCAGCTTGCCAGCATCTCTCTAAAAGACCCTGAGAAGTCCACTGTGTCAACTCATCTCGTCTCCTGTCTTTGAAGAAAAGTCTGCTAAATTAATTCTCAACGCCACCTGAAAAGAACTGTTCTAAAAGATCCCAGTGACCCAGCTGCGTGTACTTGGAGGCCAGACTGTATGCCAGTTTTGGAACACAACATATCTCATCTGCTGTTTCTTCAAGAATGAGCACGTATTCAGCCCAAGTGTTTTTTGTCTATAATAGAGCTCTAAAAACAAAAATCCCTTTATTTTTTCAGTTAACTGGTGTATGTGCGTGTGTGTGAGTATGAGGAGCTAAGGTAAAAAGGGAACTTTAATATTTCAATCTGTGTGTTTATGCTTTATTTCATGACTGGTTAAGACTTGTTTTATAATAAGCCAATAATGTTGTTGTTTATTAAAGAAAACTGGTTGGTGTGTTTTATTCTGGGATAAAAATAGAGTCTATAATTAGCAGCACAGTGGTGCAGTGGGTAGCACCGCAGCCTCACAGCTCCAGCAACCTGGGTTCAATTCTGGGTACTGCCTGTGCGGAGTTTTCAAGTTCTCCCTGTGACTGCGTTGGTTTTCGCTGGGTGCTCCGGTTTCCACCCACAGCCCACTTGCAGGTTGATAGGTAAATTGGCCATTGTAAATTGCCCCTAGTATAGGTAGGTGGTAGGGGAATTGAGGAAAGGTGGGGATGTGGTAGGAATATGGGATTAATGTAGGATTAGTATAAATTGGTGGTTGATGGTCAGCACAGACTCAGTGGGCCGAAGGGCCTGTTTCAGTTCTGTATCTCTAAATAAATAAATAACCGTATTTGGTAAGTGGGAAAAATGTAAAAATATGTTGTGACCCGTGGAAATGAACGGTGCACTCCTCCCGCCTCGGTCATGACACAAGGCAGAAGTTTTGAGGAAAAGAAGTCTAGAGGGCAGAGGAATAGTGGCTTTAGGAATGGCTATTGATGTCAGAGCAGAAGAAGCAGTAAGTAGGTAGAGGACATCATTGGGTAGTGCGCAGTGAGATCATGGATAGATGATATGCTGTGAATAAAGATCTTAAAATCATTTTTACTGGGCCACAGGCAGCCAGTGTAGCTTGGTAAGGTTGGAGTGATGGGAGTACAAACGGGTATCAGGGTTTCTGTCGATCAGAGGCCAATCGAGAGAACACTCGGGGAAAGGAGCTATAATCAGAATAGAATTTTCCATCAGGCGGTTGAGGCTGGGGAAGGATTGTTAAAAAAAAAACACATCTGTTTCATTCTATTATAGGTATGCCTGCCATCTATTAATCATAGTGTGGCATTTGCAGTAGTTCTGAAAGAGTTATTTGTAATTGCTACTTTACTCACTCCTTCAGTTCCTTTGGCAATTGCTCCCATTTCCAGCAGCAGGAATGGGCAAGTAACCTTTTTCCAATTAACTCCCAGTGCTGCTCTGATCTTCTCTCTCTCTACCTTCCCTCAACCTCTCACTGTATGTAGAGTTGGCTTCAATTCACATCACACCAGTGTGTGCAGTATAGGTTGCACAAAGTGTTGGTGTTCCATAAGCTACACCATTGTACCACTTAGCAATCTGCAGAAGAATCAATAATTTGTCCTGCTTTTGGTAAATTTGTTATCTAATTCTGATTTTAATATATTTAATGTCCAGTATTCTGAGTAAAGACACCAGTTTGATAGGAGGATAAATATTTTCCTCTTTGCTGATTTATTTATAAAAAGTAATTTTCCTGTGAAGGTCAAGTCTTCTGTTAGAAACACAAAGATAGCGGGCAGGATTTTCCCTCTGGGGGCGAGAAACAGAGGTTGGTACTGTTTCTGGGTCCCAATCATGCCCCCCGGGGGCGGGGGGGCTAGGGAAATAGTCACAAACCCCAATTTTCACTGGGGCAGCTAATTAATGACCAGAAGGTAGCGTCACCATTCAATTAAGGACAGTAGGTGGGCTTGTGAAGCTAAAGGGCCAACCAGAGGCCTTCCAGCTTGAAATGGAGCAGCAGGCTGTGACGGCAGGTAAGTGAGAGAGAGGGTGCTTCAAAATGGATGAATTTAAAATAAATAGCGGCTTTTGCAGCAGGTCATCACTGTGGGGGGATGGGGGAGGGGGAGGAGTCCCACCAACAAGGCGGCCTGTGGCTGTTCCTGCACCCTGGCAGGCAGGCAGGGCCTCTAGGCCTCCCTGGTGCATTGGCTGCAGATCTGCTGCTGGGCGGTCACTTCTAGGCAACTAAACTGGCCTCGCCACCTTGGAGCAACTGGAGGCCGACTGGAAAGTCCCAGCTGGCCTCCATTAACAGGCATTAATTGGTTCTAAATTACTTCAATTGGCTACCCGCCACATGCAGGCAGGTAACCCTGCTGCCCCTCATCCCACCTCCGCAAAAGTGACCCGGGAGCGGGATGGAGCTGAGGAACCAGCACGCAGGCCAGTGGCGCTATTTTTAGCACCTGCCCACCTCCGATCCCAGCCCCGGCGGGGGCTGAAAATCAAGTAATTCCATTACTATCAATATGTAAACGGTAGTTTTTATTAATTATTTTTAAAACTTCCCTTAAAAAAAAAATCAGTAAACTAGTCTATAGCCTGTGTTATTGCTCAGTGAGTTGGTGGTTGTACTGTTGTAAAAGAGGTACTGGGTAGTTGTACCTGGGGGTAGGTCTGTAGAACACATAAGTGGCGTATGATGGGCAGGCCAGCTCTGATACCATCTGATTTCCCTGGCAGACCTTCCTTGTCCTCTTGTGTGAAATCCACAAGCAGCTTATTGAAAACAAATCTCAAAGCTTTGAGTTTAAGCTAACCCACTTGGCAGGAGGGGGGCGGGTTCAGGTCAGATGCCTGTTTTATGTCCCATCAGATTTTACATTTCATTGAAGTTAATGGAGAATTAAATCGGGTTTGGTGTAAAACGGGTGCCCGACCCCAAACCTGCTCAATTCCGTTCCTGCCATGTGGGTTACGTTAAGAACTGTGGGGAGAAAAGTGACAGTGTATCAATAAGCAATTCCTTAACAGGTGATAACCTTACTGGCTTTTAACACCCATTTTAAAAGGACAAGAAGGAATGATTTAAATGGAACAGTTTAAAAGGAATGGTTTAAAGGAAAAACAAGGAAATCGTGAATGGCCTCATTGTGCCTTTATTTGAATAAAATTTGCTGTGTAAAGGAGCTTTCACACTTGCTGTGCTGGAGGCCAGCAAATTTCTTAAGTAATATTTTCGTCCCTGCTTACCCAGTTCCCAGGAGAATACTTTTGTTGGCAGGATTTTTTACCCTACAAGCACGTAAGAAAAATGATATATAGTGATTTATTCAGGTGCCAGTATCTAACATATCTGAATTTTACATCATCAATCACCAAAACGTGCCAATATCAATGCCAGTATTTGAAATGAAATCAGGGCTTTCCGTGTGCTGGTATTTTGATTCCTGCACTACTACAAAGGATAAATGGTTTGTCCCTTTGAGTCTCGAGTTACTCTGTTCCATCCCACTAATTTTGAATTTGAGATGTTGCCAGGTATGACTATAAGGGCTCATCTTCTCCACAGGAAGACATCAATGAAACTGTATGTAGTATACATCAATTGTGCTTAAATTCTCAAACGTTCCTCCTCCTAGAGGCAAAAATTTAAAATAAGAGATGCTGTGGTTGCTTGGTTTTAGTAATTGTTTCCTGACCCAAGGGCTTTGGGTTTATGTTGCTTGTCACTCAAATCCCCGGCTCAAGCAAAACTGGGCCTTCTGAGGACGGAGGTGGAGGTAGAGTTAGAGGATTAACCTGAAATTGCCTTAGCGTGTTATAAGGACATTTTCTGTCAGAGCACTCATGGCCTAAACTGACTCCTCCACATTCGGCCAGAAATGGATACATGGAAGTGAAAAGGCTTTAAGGCTCCATTGGTTTAAAAGCCAAAAGCAAAGGGATACAACCCTTAAAGAGCTACCTGGAAAGGATGAATGGGTTGGGGTTTTTTTCTTTAGAAAAGAGAAGACTTAGAAGAGACCTAATAAAGTTCTTTAAAATTATGAAAGAGTTGGAGAGGGTAGATGTGGAGAGAATATTTCCACTTGCGGAAAAATCCAAACCTAGGGGCCATAAATTCAAGATGGTTACAAATAAATCCAGTAGGGAAATAAGAAGAGATTTCATTACTCAGAGTTGGTAGAATGTGGCACTTACTATCACAAGAAGCAGTTAAGGCAAATAGCTGAGCTTTCCCAAGGAAACTAGGCAAGCACATGAGAGAAAAGGATATAGAAAAATATGCTAGATAGGTGAGATGAGGTGGATAGAATGGGAGGAAACTCGTGTGAAGTATAAACACCTGTACAGACTAGATGGGCCGAAGGGCCTGCTTCTGTGCTGTGAATTCTATGCAATTCTATGCAACTGTCTGAAACAGTCTTCTGGCAAACACTAGCTTCCTACAGATACTACACTTTCCCTTTAAATCAACCTTAGGGTATTGCCGGCTTGGTTCCAAGCCATTGACCAATTCCACAACACTGACAATTAAAATAAAAGCAAAATACTGCAGATGCTGGAAATCTGAAATAAAAACAAGAAATGCTGGAAATGCTCAGCAGGTCTGGCAGCATCTGTGGAGAGAGAAGCAGAGTTAACGTTTCAGGTCAGTGACCCTTCTTCAGAACTGGCAAATATTAGAAATGTAAAAGGTTATAAGCAAGTAAAGCAAGGGGCAAGAGATAACAAAGGAGGTGTAGATAGGACAAGGTCACAGAATAGCTGACCAGAAGTTCATGGAGCAAAGGCAAACGATATGTTAATGGTGTGTTGAAAGACAAAGCATTAGTACAGATAGGGTGCTAATGGACTGAAAATTGAACAGTCGCAAGTACAAACATGAAAAAAACCGTGGGTAAGCAAATTGAACAAACTAAGATGAAATAAAATAAACACAAAAAAAATAAAAAAAGGAAAAAGAAGAAAATAACTAAAAGTAAAAGTAAAATGGGGGGCCTGTCATGCTCTGAAATGATTGAACTCAATGTTCAGTCCGGCAGGCTGGAGTGTGCCTAATCGGTAGATGAGATGCTGTTCCTCGAGCTTGCGTTGATGTTCACTGGAACACTGCAGCAATCCCAGGACAGAGATGTGAGCATGAGAGCAGGGGGGAGTGTTGAAATGGCAAGCAACCGGAAGCTCAGGGTCCTGCTTGCAGACTGAGCGGAGGTGTTTCGAAAGCAGTCACCCAGTTTGCGTTTGGTCTCCCCAGTGTAGAGGAGACCACATTGGGAGCACCAAATACAGTATACTACATTGAAAGAAGTACAAGTAAATCGCTGCTTCACCTGAAAGGAGTGTTTGGGGCCTGGGATAGTGAGGAGAGAGTAGGTAAATGGGCAGGTATTACACCTCCTGTGATTGCAGGGGAAGGTGCCATGGGAAGAGGACAAGGTGGTGGGGGTAATGGAGGAGTGGACCAAGGTGTCGCGGATGGAATGATCCCTTCGGAATGCTGACAGGGGAAGAGAGGGGAAGATGCGTTTGGTAGTGGCATCACGCTGGAGGTGGCGGAAATGGCGGAGGATGATCCTTTGGCTATGGAGGCTGATGGGGTGGAAAGTGAGGACAAGGGGAACCCTGTCACGGTTCGGGGAGGGAGGGCAATGGGTGAGGGTAGAGTTGCGGGAAATGGGCCGGACATGGTTGAGGGCCCTGTCAACCACAATAGGGAGGAATCCTCGGTTTAGGAAAAAGGAAGACGTATCAGAAGCGCTGTCATGGCAGGTAGCATCATCAGAACAGATGTGTCGGAGACGGAGAAACTGGGAGAATGGAATGGAGTCCTTACAGGAGGCAGGGTGTGAACATGTGTAGTCGAGGTAGCTGTGGGAGTCGGTGGGCTTATAATGGATATTAGTAGACAACCTATCCCCAGAGATGGAGACAGAGAAGTCTAGGAAGGGAAAGAAAGTGTCGGAGATGGACCCTGTAAAGGTGAGAGAAGGGTGGAAATTAGAAGCAAAGTTGATAACGTTTTCCAGTTCGGGGCGGGAGCAGGAAACGCCACCGATACAGTCATCAATCTTCCACAAAAGTTCACTACTGGTTTTGTGCTGCAATGTACACTTACAACAACTTGAATTTATATGGTGCCTTTAACATAGTAAAACATCACAAGGCACTTCATAGCACCGTTGTCAAACAAAATTTGGCATTGAGC
Organism: Heterodontus francisci; assembly: GCF_036365525.1. Taxonomy (NCBI): domain Eukaryota; kingdom Metazoa; phylum Chordata; class Chondrichthyes; order Heterodontiformes; family Heterodontidae; genus Heterodontus; species Heterodontus francisci. The sequence continues at coordinate 59,517,096 of NC_090390.1, forward strand.
CACATAAAGGAGCTAATAGGTCTGGTGACTGAATGCTTGGTCAAAGAGGTAGGTTTTAAGGAGCATCTTAAAGGAATGGAAGAGATTGTGATGTGGTGAGGTTTAGGAAAAGAATTCCAGAGCTTAGGGCTTAGGTAGCTGAAAGCACGGTTGCCAATGGTGGAGTGCAAGAAACCATGATTGGAGGAGCACAGAGATCTCAGATCTCATTGTAGGGCTGGGGGATGTTACAGAGGTAGGGAGGGGTAAGACCATAGAGGGATTTGGAAACAAGGATGAGAATTTTTTAAAATCGAGTCACTGCCAGACCAGGAGCCAATGTAGGTCAGAGAACATGTGAGTGATGGATATGATTGTTTTTGTGCTATCTGTTAATTGAAATCACAAACATCTGAAGTGGGTTTTCTTCTGGTCAGTGTGTACATTTGGACTGGAACGATATTGTACCTGATGAACTGTGACAGTTGGGTTGGATCAAGGCCAATAGGGTAGGGTAACATTGTGGTTTTTACAGGTCTAGTAATTCAGAGGCCTGGACTAATGATCCGGAGACGTGAAATCAGATCCCATCACAGCAACTGTGAATTTAAATTCAGTTACATAAATCTGGAATAAAAAGCTAGTATCAGTAATGATAACTGTGAAACGATCGGATTGTCATAAAAACCCACCTGATTCACTAATGTCCTTTGGGGAAGGAAATCTGCCCTCCTTGCCCTGTCTGGCCTACATGTGACTCCAGTCCTACAGCAACATGATTGATTCTTAATTACCCTTTGAAATGGTCTAGCAAGCCACTCAGTTGTACCAAACCACTACAAAAAACTATAAGAAGAATAAAACCTTATGGACCACCTGGCATCAACCAAGGCACCAGCTTGGGACACAACAAAGATGCACCCAGCCGACTGAACCTTCCTCACTAATTTCTGGACACTTGTGCTAAAGTTAGGAGAGCTGTCCCGAAGACGAGGCAAGCAACAGTCTCACATGGTCATACAAACCAAATCATACCTTACAGCCAATGTCCCAGACTCCTCCATCACCATCCTGGGTATGTCCTCTCCCACTGGCATAGATGTGATGACACAGAGGTATATAGTCAGGAAGAGCTAGAGGAATTCCGGATCAGGATTATTGATCTGGAAGTCCAACTGCAGACATTGCGTAACATCAGGGAGGGGGAGAGATACCTCGACACTTTGTACTAGAAGACGGTCGCACTGCTTAGAATAGGGTTGTCTGTTTTGGTCAGCGGTGAGGGACAGGAGGGTGTGACCGTGAATGAGACAGGTAATGGGACCGAGCAGACAGTAGTGGAGGAGCCTCAGCCTTTGCAATTGTCAAACAGGTTTGAGGTGTTTGCAACCTGTGTGGATGAAAGCGAGGTCTGCAGGATGGATGAGCAGACTGGCCATGGTACCATGGTATAGGAAGCCTTTCAAGCAGGGGGAGCAAAAAGGAAAGTAGTGGTAGTTGGGGGCAGTATAGTGAGGGGGATTGACACAGTTTTCTGCAGCAAAGAGCAAGAGTCCAGACGGCTGTGTTGCCTGCCAGGGGTCAGGACATCTGCTCAGGGTTGGAGAGGAACTTACAATGGGAGGAGGGAGGATCCAGCCACCGTGCTCCATGTAGGTACCAACTACATAGGCAAGACAGAGAAAGAGGTTCTGCATAGTCAGTATGAAGAGCTAGGCATCAAATTAAGAAGCAGAACCTCAAAGGTAATAATCTCTGGATTATTACCTGAGCCACATGCAAATTGGCATAGGGCAAATAAGATTAAAGAAATGAATGCATGGCTAAAAGACTGGTGTAGTTAAGGTCTGGAATCTGCTATCTGACAATGTGGTGGAGGCAGGTTCAATTGAAGCATTAAAAAGGGAATTAGGCAGTGATATGAAAAGGAGGAATGTGCAGGGGAGGGAGACTGCGAGCAGGAGGGAGCAGGGAGCAGAAGCAGGAGGGAGCGGGGAGCGAGCAGCCAAGGGGGGAGAAGTGGCGAGGCGGGGAGCGAGCAGTGAAGAGACGGGCACGGGAGGCAGCGGTGAAGAGAAGCGTGATAGCAGGAGGAGGCGGTGTTCTGTTGGGGGTGTGATGGAGGTGGCGATCGCAGCCACTGTGCGAACTTGGGTTTCATTTGTTTTTGTTTTTGTGATAAATTGAGCAGCGCCACCTTTACTACTGGCAGCTGCCTGAGACGTCGCAGACAGTGATGTTTCAAATGCAGCATGAGGCTGCATTTGTACATGTGCAAGTACTGCGCCACCTAGTGGTTGCATTGTCAGCAAATGCCGCCTTCAGTTATACATGCATTGGTGAGACCACATCTGGAGTACTGTGAACAGTATTGGTCTCCTTATTTAAGGAAGGATGTAAATGCATTGGACGCAGTTCAGAGGTTTACTGGACCTAATACCTGGAATGGGCGGGTTGTCTTATGAGGAGCGATTGGACAGGCTAGGCTTGTATCTGCTGGAGTTTAGGAGAGCAAGAGGTGACTTGATTGAAACATATAATATCCTGAGGGTGGATGTGGAAAGGATGTTTCCTCTTGTGGGAGAATCTGGAACTAGGGATCACTGTTTAAAAATAAGGGGTTGCCCATTTAAGACAGAGCTGAGGAGAATTTTTTTTTCTCTCAGAGGGTCGTGAGTCTTTGGAATTCTCTTCCTCAAAAAGCGGTGGAAGCAGAACTTTTGAATATTTTGAAGGCAGAGGTAGATAGATTCTTGATAAGCAAGGGGGTGAAACGTTATTGGGGGTAGGCGGGAATGTGGAGTTGAGGTTACAATCAGATCAGCCATGATCTTGTTGAATGGCAGAGCTGGCTTGAGGAGCTGAGTCCTTAAGATGAAGTCTTATGGCATCAGGTCAAACATGGACAAGGAAACCCGTGCTGATTACCACCAGCGCCCTCCCTCAGCTGATGAATCAACACTCCGCCATGTACAACAACATTTGGAGGAAGCACTTGGAAGAAGCACTGACGGTAGCAAGGGCACAAAATGTATTCTGGGTAGAGGACATCAATGTCCTTCACCGAGAGTGGCTCGGTAGCACCACTACTGACTTTGCTGGCCAGGTCCTGAAGCACATAGCTGCCAGACTGGGCCTGTGGCAGTTGGTGAGGGAGCCAACATGAGGAAAAAATCAACTTGATGAATGCTCACCAGCCTACCTGTCGCAAATCCATCTGTCCATGACAGTGTTGGTAGGAGCAACCACTGCACAGTCCTTCTGGAGCCAAAATCCTGTCTTCACCTTGAGGATACCCTCCATTGTGTTGTGTGACATGACCACCGTGCAAAATGGAATAGATTCAGAACAGATCTAGCAGCTCAAAACTAGTCATCGATGGGGTGCTGTGTGCCATCAGCAGAAGCAGAACTGTATTACACCATAATCTGTAACCTCATAGCCTGGCATATCCCTCACTCTACCATTACCATCGAGCCTGGTTCAATGATGAGTGCAGAAGTGAATGCAAGGAGCAGCACCAGGTGTACCTAAAAATGAGGTGACAACCTGGTGAAGATGTAACATGTTATAGACAGAGCTACTTCAACAGCATCTCTCAAACTCATGACCTCTCCCACCTAGAAGAACCAGGGCAGCAAACCCAAGGGAACACCACCACCTGCGGGTTCCCCTCCCAATCGCACACCATTCTGACTTGAAAATATATTATCATTCCTTCATCGTTGCTAAGTCAAAATCCTAGAACTCCCTACCTAACAGCACTTTGGAAGTACCTTCACCACATGGACTGCAGATGAAGAGGACAGCTCACCACCTTCTTCTCAATGGAAATTAGGGATGTTCGAAAAACTTGAATTCGAGTACAGATATCTTGGAGGGCTGTGGAGCTGGAGGAGATTACAGAGATAGGGAAGGGTGAGGCCATGGAGCGATTTAAAAACAAAGATGAGAATTTTAAAATTGAGGCATTGCTTAACCCAGAGTCATGTCAATTAGTGAGCACAGGGAGAGATGGATGAATGGAACTTGGTGCAAGTTAGTACATGGGCAGCAGAGTTTTGGATGTTGTCAAGTTTACAGAGGGTAGAATGTGGGATGCCAATCGGATGTGTGTTAGAATAGTCATGTCTAGAGGTAACAAAGGCACGGATCAGGACATCAGCAGCAGATGAGCTGAGGTGGGACGGGTTCGGGCGATGTTACGGAAGTGGAAATAGGCGGTCTTAGTGATGGCGCGAATATGTGTTGGAAACTCATCTTTGGGTCAAATATGACACCAAGGTTGTGGACAGTCTGTTTCAGCCTCAGACAGCTGCCATAGAATCAGAGAATCATTACAGTGCAGAAGGAAGCCATTCGGCCCATTGTGTCCGCACCGGCTCTCTGACAGAGCAACTTCCTCAGTTCCAGTCCTCTGCCTTCTTCACATAACCCTGCACATTCTTCCTTTTCATATCACTGTCTAATTCCCTTTTGAATGCTTCAATTGAACCTACCTCCACCACATTGTCAGGCAGCACATTCCAGACCTTAACCACTCGCTGCGTGAAAAAGTTTTTCCTCATGTCACTTTTGCTTCTCTTACCAAATACTTTAAATCTGTGCCCTCTCATTCTTGATCCTTTCATGAGTGGGAACAGTTTCTCTCTATCTACTCTGTCCAGACCCCTCATGATTTTGAATACCTCTATCAAATCACCTCTCAGCCTTCTCTTCTCCAAGGAAAACAGTCCTAATTTCCCTATCTTCATAACTGAAATTCCTCATCCCTGGAACCATTCTCATGAATCTTTTCTGTACTCTCTCCAATGTTCTCACGTCTTTCCTGAAGTGTGGTGCCTAGAACTAGACGCAATACTCCAACTGAGGCCGAACTAGTGTCTTATACAAGTTCAACATTACTTCCTTGCTCTTGTACTCTATTACCCCTATTAATAAAGCCCAGGATACTGTATGCTTTATTAACCGCTCTCTCAACCTGTCCTGCCACCTTCAATGACTTAAGCGCTTACACCCAGGTCCCTCTGCTCCTGCATCCCCTTCAGAATTGTACCCTTTATTCTATATTATCTCTCCATGTTCTTCCTACCAAAATGAATCAATCCACATTTCTCTGCATTGAATTTCATCTGCCACCTGTCTGCCCATTCCACCAACTTGTCTATGTCCTTTTGAAGTTCTACACTATCCTCCTGACAGTTTACAATGTTTCCAAGTTTCGTATTGCCCACAAACTTTGAAATTGTGCCCTGTACACCAAGGTCTAGGTCATTCATATAGATCAGGAAAAGCAAGGGTCCCAACACTGATCCCTGGGGAACTCCGCTATAAACCTTCCTCCAGCCTGAAAAACATCCACTAACGACTACTCTTTGTTTCCTGTCACTCAGCCAATTTCGTATCCAAGTTGCTACTGTCCCTTTTATTCCACGAACTACAAGTTTACTCACAAATCTGTTGTGTGGCATTGTATCAAATGCCTATTGAAAGTCTATGTACACCACATCAACAGCATTGACCTCATCATCTCTCTCTGTTACCTCCTCAAAAAACCCCAACAAGTTAGTTAAACATGATTTTCCCTTCGAAATCCATGCTGGCTTTCCTTAACTAACTCACATTTGTACATGGGACTATTGATTTTGTCCCTAATTATTTTTTCTTGACGTTTTCCCACCACCAAAGTTAAACTGACTGGCCTGTAGCTGCTGTCTTATCTTTACACCCTTTTTTGAACAAAGGCGTAATGTTTGCAATTCTCCGGTCCTCTGGCACCACCCCCGAGTCTAAGGACGACTGAAAAATTATGGCCAGTGCCTCTGCGATTTCCACCCTCACTTCCCTCGGTATCCTTGGATGCATCTCGTCTGGCCCTGGTGTTTTATCCACTTTAAGTACAGGCAGCCCATCTAATACTTCCTCTTTATCAATTTTAAACCCCTCTAGTGTCTGACTTACCTCCTCTTTCAACATTGCCCGGGTTGCATCTTCTTCCTTGGTAAAGACAGATGCAAAGTATTCATTTAAAAACTCAGCTATGCCCTCTGCCGCCATGTGTAAATCCTCTTTCTGGTCCCTAATTGGCCCCACTCCTCCTTTTACCACCCTCTTACTATTTATATGCCTATAGAAAACTTTGGGATTTCCTTTAATGCTAGCTGCCAGTCTCGTTTCATGTCCTCTCTTTGCTTCTCTTATTTGCTTTTTCACTTCCCCTCTGGACCTTCTATATTCAGCCTGGTTCTCAATAGTATTTTCTACCTGGCACCTGTCATAAGCACACTTTTTCTTCTTTATCTTAATCTCTACCTCTTTTGTCATCCAGGGAGCTCTGGATTTGTTTGCTTTACTTTTCCCCTTTGAGGGAACATACCTCGACTGTGCCTGAGCTATCTCTTCTTTGAAGATAGCCCATTGTTCATCTACCAGCTTTCCTGCCAGATTTTGATTCCAATTTATTTGCCCCAGCTCCATTCTTACCCCATTGAAGTTAGCCTTCCCCCAGTTAATTATTCTTACCCTGGAGTCAGTGGCTAGAGAACAGAGTTTGTGGTGGGGACAGAAGACAATGTCCATATTTAATGAATTTGTATGTGGCAAAACTATCAGAGGGAAACTTGGGAGCCATTTTGACCAGGAAGCATTATTGTAGGAAGAGAAAAACTCACATGACTTTGTGTAATTTTTTTGTAAGAGAGGATGTTAAGGGGAGGCAACGTAATGATCAATGACTTCCTCCTTAGCTTCTCTTAGAGGGGTATGTTTGTGTAGTGGTTATGTTACTGTATTAGGAATCTAAGGCCTGGAAAAATAATCCAGAAATTGTGAGTTCAAATCTCAAGGAAGTTTGAGAATTTGAATTAAATTTTTTGTTAAATCTGGAAATAAAAAGCTGGAATCGGTGACCATGAAGCTTGTCAGATTGTCATAAAAACACCAACAGGTTGACTAATATCCTGGAAGGAAGGAAACCCTCTGTTCTTACACTGTCTGGCCCATATGGGTTTCAAGTGTTACACCAATGTGGTTGACTCTTAACTGTCCGCTGAAGTGGCCTAGCAAGTCACTCAGTTGTATCAAGCAATGGGCAACTCGGGTTGACAATAAATGCCAGTTTCAAGAATGAATGGAAAAATAAAGGACTGAAGTAGATTAATGACATGAGTAGAGCAAGGAATACAATGGATTGAACTGCCTTTTGAAACAGTGGCACAAATCAACTTAACATGTTAAGGCAGAATAAATTCAGCCAGTGGAAGAAATCTCAAATAGTACCTCTCATTAAATATTGAATACCCGGCAATATTATTTTCAGGGCATAATTTTGGAGATTTGTAACTCTAGGATTATACAAGCAATAATGAGCTATGACTGTGAGGTACCGCTCGAGCAGATTCTTTCTGTGCACCACTAGCCCTGAGATCTGCCTACTATCAGTTGCTGCCGATACTATAGTATTGTATGTTTCAAACATGGCACTCCAAATGGTCATTTACTTTTTTAGTTGTTTGTTTTCTAACTTTATCCTGTGAGTTTTATTTGAACACCTTTCTTTGCTATTCCATTTTTTTTCTTAATAATTCTGTGGTGTCATGTTTACTTCTGCATGGTTGTAGACTGAATTGTCATACAGTTTACAGTAAATTTAGCTACAGCAGATTTAGCTTTTCACTTATCTTTATATGCACTTCTTTAATTAACCTCATTTCCAATTATCTCAACCCATATGCAAGTACTGTGCACCCCAGGATTGATGTCTTCTGGGATCAGTTTTAGGACCCTCAGAAAATCTTGAATCTTAAATCAAGCCGAATTGAAGCAAATTGTTAACTTACCCAGTTCGAACAAAAGCTTTGCAATTAAAGAATAGTATATATCCTCAATGAAGATTCTCCTGTCATTGGAATCAGTCAGTCGTGACACCATAAAGATGACTAGCTGAGTCAATTAAATAAAATGCAGTAATCAGCTTATTGATCATATTGATTGGAAAGGTTGGAACTTTTTGCCAGCTAGCTAGCAAAAGACCAATTATACCTGTCTGCAACTTATATTCTCAGAGTTACAGGTAGTATGTGCATGAAAACATGACTTATGCACCAGGTTTTACAGTTAGTTACCAATTTATCTGTAAGATCTCTCTGGAATATAGTATTTCCTTTCTCACCATGTCAGTGCTATCTCCGCAAATAGAATCGTAGTGGCCGTAGTCTTAACTGTTCTGTTTGTGTGTGGGCTTTTTGATTTTAAAAGATGCCAAAACATAAATCGTTCACTTTTTTTAAGAAACTGAAAACCCCTAAATTTAAATTGTAAGTATATATCATCACTGAAATCCTGCATTTAAAGAATAATTCTTACATTTTTTTAATATGAAAATTAATAGATTGCTAACAAAGCCACCACCCAAGTAGTTAATGCGCTTGCATGAAATCTCTGCCTCAGTACTGGGTTTGTGGAGGTCGCTCTAAGGAAACCAATGCTTGACGTACAGCTCTCAGATACATGCTAGTTTGTCCTTGCCCAAGTATGTATGACCCATTTAAACTCAATTACTGGTAATTAAATCAGAAATATTTACAGTTATGATGCACAAAATTGGTTTTAGTTGACCACAAACCAAATTATTGAATGTAATTTTTGTAGATCCATGTATGAAGTTTCCCTGGGGGACAATGGCCTGGATTCTGAGTAGGAGTGGTGGGCCGGGGGTGGGTGGGCTGGGGAGGTGGTGTAGCCGCTGTTGCTGTTGTGAGGTCAGGAAACCTGAAAGAATGGATTTCCCGAATGTCCTGAAGAATCTATCTCCAGGGCCCCTTTAAGTGGGGTTCCCGCCAACGGGCAGCCTGATTGACAGAAGGCTTTTTGGCGGGAAGCCAGCAGCACAGAGCCGAAGCCTACAAGAGCAGCTCGGTGTATTGGGAGGGATCTCGGTGGGTTTGGGGTGGAATCCACTGGAGGTCCAGGATAGTCCCGATTGCATGGGGAGGGTCCGATGGTTTTTGGGAGGAGAGCAGACAGATCTCTGGGAGGAGGCGTTTGCTGGGTAGCTTGTTGGGCCTGGACGAAATACTCCTGCTCCTCCTGGCTCACAAACTGTGCTGTAAAGGCACTTACCCCATGGATTCAGCCCTTCTTGTCTCCTTTAAGCAGTCCAGTTTCCAGAGGCCCTGAAAACCCCCAACAAAGTTAAAAATAGAATGACTGTTAAAATGAAGGCATGCAGCCTCATCATAATATTTAAATTACAAACGCGCTTCCCGCAAGTGTGCTGGTTGCCCGCCCCTTGTCCCACCTCCATTAAAACAGGAAGTGAGCGGGTTCAGATCTGGTTACAGATCTTTTACATTTTAACAAGACCCCAACCCACCCGTTTTGAGAAGTTAAGATTCAGCCCAGTATTTGTGGCGCCTATTTATTCAAAGATATTTGAAACCTTTTGGATGTCATTTTGTGCCACTAGGGACTGCAGAAGCCTAAGCAAAATGTTCAGTTCTTGAATGGTATCATTTGCCAGCTACAACTGTCTGAAAGAAACCTTACATTTACTAACCACTTACTCAGTTGTGGCTCATACTTGCAATACAAAAGCCATTGCTGAAGAGTCCAAGGAGACCACAGTCTCTATGCGCTTTAGCACTGTCTGAATGTGCTGCCAGACAGATTATTATTACTTTATTGCTGCTGCTAAACATTAAAGATGTCTGGTAGGCATTCCAAATAACAGTCTTCTTTGCAATGGAATGTGACTCTGAGCAAAAGACCTGGAAATTGTTTACAAAGAGAAAGGACAGAGGTTCTTTTTATATATTGCAATTTTCTCTCTGCTTTCCAACCACCACCATCCCCCATCCCACCTGCATCTATATTTCAATTCTCTCTGTCTGTGGACACTAACGCTGAACATTGTCAATGTTGGTACAAAACATCTTGTGTCAGTCTTTCCAACTGATGGCTCAGCCCAGACTCGCAAAATCTCTCCATCATTCTGCGACCTCACCCTCCGGTGAGCGAGCACACAAACTATCTTTTCTCCTCGGACTGACTGCAACCCACGCATGCCCATGACTCACCACGTGCAGACCCCATTTCGAAGGCATTTGCAGTGCCAGTATCTGAGCTGGAGATGTGCTGTTGCTCTCTCTCCCCCTCCTGGGGTTGCTTTGGTGTCTGAAACCAGGAAATCAGGAAGGGAAGGTTGGGGTGAGGGAAGATGTGAGTGTTGGCAAGCAAGAGGTCCATGATTACACCATCTGCAGCTTGCATTTCATGCCAGATAGCAGGATGAGGGTGAAGTGGGATTTGAGAAGGGGCATAAAGCAGGAACATACCGTTATCCTGAATGTTCTTGGCAATGCCGGATGCTATGGCCTCTGTCACAGCCGGCCCCTTGACGCGGAGCACTCTCTCTTCCAGAGGCTCAGTTGATGCAGGCATGCCTGTCCCTTTCCAGTTCTGCACTGTTCTCTCCAGTTATGAGTGCCTTTGTCCTGCAAAAGAGAGGGTGCAATGCCAGTGCCTGTGATGCAATGTGATGCGCTTACCACAGCTGAATAGCTGGAGGTATGAGGAAGCCGCAGGAACTGGATGTGAGGCTGGCATCTCTGCAAAGTGTTTGAGGGTGAGTTGTTGTATCTGGATGCTATGTGTGAATCCTGAATGTCAGGGATTGCTGCTGGGTGAGTAATGAAGGTGTGGTGCATTGAGCAGTATGAGAGGTTGGTGGTGCGAAGAGCAGGAGATGACATGGGAAAATGTATTCAGTGACTCTGATCACCCGCGTGAGGTAGTTTTTGTTATTCCTTCATTGGATGTTGGCTTCACTGGCCATTGCTGTGGGTCCGGAGTCACATGTAGGCCAGACCAAGTAAGGAAGGCAGATCGCAATAAAGTGGATGAATTAATCGCGCAAATAGATGTAAACGGGTAGGATATAGTCGGGATTATAGAGACATGGCTGCAGGGTGACCAGGGATGGGAAATGAACATCCAGGGGTATTCAGTATTTAGGAAGGACAGACAAAAAGTAAAAGGCGTTGGAGTTGCATTCTATCATATTATGGTCGCTCATCCCCAAAGGATCTCACACAACTAGATTGTCAATTTTTCCTCTCTCATTACATAATACCCAGTCTAGGTTGGAGTTAAAGAGGATATTAACGCAATAGTGAGGAAGGATATTAGCTCTGATGATGTGGAATCTGTATGCGTAGAGCTGAGAAACACTAAGCGGCACAGTGGCGCAGTGGTTAGCACCGCAGCCTCACAGCTCCAGCGACCCGGGTTCAATTCTGGGTACTGCCTGTGTGGAGTTTGCAAGTTCTCCCTGTGTTTGCGTGGGTTTCCTCCAGGTGCTCCGGTTTCCTCCCACATGCCAAAGATTTGCAGGTTGATAGGTAAATTGGCCATTAGCAATTGCCCCCAGTGTAGGTAGGTGGTAGGGAAATATAGGGACAGGTGGTGATGTGGTAGGAATATGGGATTAGTGTAGCATTAGTATAAATGGGTGGTTGATGGTCGGCACAGACTCGGTGGGCCGAAGGGCCTGTTTCAGTGCTGTATCTCTAAAAAAAACCAAACATTAGTGGGGGTTGTATATAGACCCCCAAACAGTAATGGTGATGTTGGGAATGGCATTAAACAGGAAATTCGAGACGCTTGCGATAAAGGAACATCTATAATTATGGGTGATTTTAATGTGCATATAGATTGGGCAAAGCAAATTAGTCACAATTAGGTGGAGGAGGAATTCATGGAGTGTATACGGGATGGTTTTCTGGACCAATACGCTGAGGAACCAACTAGAGAACAGGCCATCCTAGACTGGGTATTATGTAATGAGAGAGGAAAAATTGACAATCTAGTTGTGTGAGATCCTTTGGGGATGAGCGACCATAATATGATAGAATTCTTCATCAAGATGGAGAGTGACGTAGTTGATTCTGAGACTAGGGTCCTGAATCTTAATAAAGGAAACTACGAAGGCATGAGGCGTGAGTTGGCTATGATGGATTGGGAAATGTTACTTAAAGGGATGACGGTGGAAAGGCAATGGCAAACATTCAAAGAGCGCATGGAGGAATTGCAACAATTGTTTATTCCTGTCTGGCACAAAAGTAAAACGGGAAAGGTAGCCAAACCATGGCTTACAAGGGAAATTAGAGATAGCATTAGATCCAAGGAAGAGGCATACAAATTCGCCAGAAAAAACAACAGACCTGAGGATTGGGAGCAGTTTAGAATTCAGCAAAGGGGTACCAAGGGATTGATTAAGAAGGGGAAAATAGAGTAAGAGAGTAAGCTTGCGGGAACATAAAAACTGATTGTAAAAGTTTCTATAGGTATGTGAAGAGAAAAAGATTGGTGAAGACAAATGTAGGTGCCTTACAGTCAGAAACAGGGGAATTTATTATGGGGAACAAAGAAATGGCTGACCAACGAATTGCATACTTTGGTTCTGTCTTCACAAAGGAGGGCACAAATAACATACCAGAAATGTTGGGGAACACAGGGTTTAGTGAGAGGGAGGAACTGAATGAAATCAGTATTAGTAGAGAAATGGTGTTGAGGAAATTGATGGGATTGAAGGCCGATAAATCCCCAGGGCCTGATAATTTACATCCCAGCGTACTTAAGGAAGTGGCCCTAGAAATAGTGGATGCATTGGTGGTCATCTTCCAAGATTCTGTAGACTCTGGAACACTTCCTACAGATTGGAGGGTAGCTAATGTAACCCCACTATTTAAAAAGTGAGGTAGAGAGAAAATAGAGAATTATAGACCAGTCAACCTGACAACGGTAGTGGGGAAAATTCTAGAGTCCATTATCCAAGATTTTATAGCACTTAGAGAACACTGGTAGAATTGGACAGAGTCAGCATGGATATACAAAAGGGAAATAATGCTTGACAAATCTACTAGAATTCTTCAAGGATGTAACTAGTAGAGTTGATGAGGGGGAGCCAGTGGATGTAGTTTATTTGGACTTTCAGAAGGCTTTCGACAAAGTCCCACATAAGAGGTTAGCGTGTAAAATTAAAGCGCATGGGACTGGGGGTAGTGTATTGCGATGGATAGAAAATTGGTTGGCAGACAGGAGACAAAGAGTAGGAATAAACGGGTCTTGTTCCGAATGGCTGGCAGTCACTAATGGGGTACCGCAGGGATCGGTGCTCAGACCCCAGCTATTCACAATATGTATTAATGATTTATATGAGGGAACTAAATGTAATATCTCCAAATTTTCAGATGACACAAAACTGGGTGGGTGTGGGAGTTGTGAGGAGGATGCAGAGAGGCTTCAGGGTGATTTGGACAAGTTGAGTGTGTGGGTAAATGCATGGCAGATGCAGTATAATGTGGAGAAATGTGAGGTTATCCACTTTGGTAGCAAAAGCAGGAAGGCAGATTATTATCTGAACGGCTATAAACTGAAAGAGGGGAATATGTAGCAAGACCCGGGTGTTCGCGCACACCAGTCGCTGAAGGTAAGCATGCAGGTGCAACGGGCGGTTAAAAATGCAAATGGTATGTTGGCCTTCAAAGCGAGAGGATTCGAGTACAGGAGCAGGGATGTCTTGCTGCAATTATACAAGGCCTTGGTGAGGCCACATCTGGAATATTGTGTGCAGTTTTGGTCTCCTTATCTGAGGAAGGATGTTCTTGCTGTAGAGGGAATGCAGCGAAGGTTGACCAGACTGATTCCTGGATGGCGGGACTGACGTATGAGGAGAGATTGAGTTGGTTAGAATTATATTCGCTGGAGTTCAGAAGAGTGAGGGGGATCTCATAGAAACTTATAAAATTCTAACAGAACTTGACAGGGTAGATGCAGGAAGGATGTTCCCGATGGTGGGGGAGTCCAGAACCATGGGTCATAGGCTAAGAATACGCCTTTCAGGACTGAGATGAGGAGAAATTACTTCACCTAAAGAGTGGTGTGCCTGTGGAATTGGCTACCACAGAAAGCAGTTGAGGCCAAAACATTGTATGTTTTCAAGAAGGAGTTAGATATAGCTCTTGGGGCGAAAGGGATCAAAGGCTATGGGGGGAAAAGCGGGAACAGGTTACTGAGTTGGACGATAAGCCATGATCATAATGAATGGTGGAGCAGGCTCGAAGGGCCGAATGGCCTACTCCTGCTTCTGTTTTCTATGTTTCTATTTCCGTCCACAAAGGACATTCGTGAAACAGATGGGTTTTTATGACCATTGATGATAGTGCCATGAAACTATTACTGAGGCTAGCTCTCAATTCCAGATTTTTATTAATTAATTGAATTTAAATTCCACCAGCTGCCGTGTTGGGATTTGAACCCATGTCCCAGGGCATTAGCCTGGCCCTCTGGATTACTAGTTCAGCAGCATTACCACTACGCCACCATCTCCCCCATTGCTGCTAGGTCTTTAGGGAAAGACACTTGGCATTGATCTCCCTGGCCATCTACTCCCATTCCCTTTGAGGGTGGTCGTTTGTGGCCTCCTGGCCCCTGCAAATAAATGGCCTCTTGCTGTAATATTACCTGTCCCTTGGGCATGCAAATTATTTTAAGATTCTCAGGACTCCAAGTAATATCCAAATAAAATGTGAGTTTTATTATATTTTAACTTGAACATATATATATACATACAGCTATTGCATGAGCCACATCTAAAACAAATCTCACTTTGGCGGGCTCCACCCACAACTCCCTGGTCATGAGTGACATGACAACACTTCCTCCAGTGATCTTCACTTACAGCTTCTTAAGGTGGTCTGCTCTTAAAGTCATCCCACAACGCTCTCCTCATGTCCACCTCCACCACCAAGGCCTCCAGTGGCACAGTCATGACACTAGGAGCCCTCTCTCTTCCCCAGTGCTCCATTCGAGCAGCTCTTACATGCACCAGTGTCATTACAGGCAGTCAGCAGCAGCTCACTTTCACTGTGTGCAGCTCCCCTTTAAGAGGGGCAGACTGCCTTTAAGAGGAGCTGGCTGGCTGCACCACGTGAGATGCCTGAAAATTGCTTGGCCCCTGCTGCGCACTCAGGCAGCCAGCAGCACGGGTCCCGCCTGGACCAATGTTACAATCAGGTAAACAAGGGGGCAGCTCCAAGTTTGCATGCTGCCTACCTCAACAGCAATGGGCACAGGCAGGTCACCAACTGTGACTCTCGCATCAAAAACAGGCCATAATCAACTTTTATTATGACCATCAGTTGAAGCTAAACTTGTAGATGAGGCTTTTACTCCTTGAGGGAAGGGGCATTTCCCCTGTTAAATTTTAGTAAAAAGTTAGACTTGAGAAACCAGAGCAGCAGTAGGAAGTAGTAATGGATTCTTCACCCATTTGTACTGCTGCTTTGAGTCTTGCTCCTAGTACAAAATGTGTTTATAAGAGTTAGCAGGAAACCCAGAATTGTGCATTAACTATTCTTAGGGTTTGGTCAAGGCTAATCACATGAAAATCATACTGAATCACATGGAGGAGCACTAAGGAATGTAAGCTAAAGACAGGCTCTAGACTCACTCAGAACGAGCAGTTGTCAGTTCAAGGACTTACAAGGCTTTGAACTATCACTAAAATATTGATAGAAATACTAATGCAGACGACTTTTCAAATCCACAACATGGGTGCTGTGCCCATTGTTGTCAAGTGTCACATAACTTGTTAGCTGCTTAAGAAGTCAGAAAGAAAATTTATTACATACGCATTATGATCAGCCAGTCTTCTGATATTCTCAATAATGAATTAGGTCCCAGAAAATTAACCACAGCAAAGTCTGTCCCATGTGCTTTATTATTTGACCATATTGACAAAAAAAACGTTATTGGCCCTTTTGTTGAGAAAGCAGACAATATAACCCTAGTGTTATTTAGGCTGTCTAAGGTAAGAAATTATTAAAAATGGTACATCACAATTACAAGCAAATCAAATTTGGCATTAATTATTGGCGGTATACCTTTTCCTCTGTTTTGTGGGTCAATTTGTAAATTATGCTATTTGTACTGAAGTGTTGCTACTTCTTAGCATTTAGGAGGATGTTTCATTTCTTTATATGAAAATAAGCCATACTTTTGTGAAGTAATCAAGGAGGTCATTTCAACCTAACCCATGTAGCAGGAAACTGAGGTGATCAGATCAGCCACCCGTTTACATGCTGCCCGATTTATCTTTCCACGGTGGGATGTATATCTGATTGTGCCACATTTCCACCAGGAGGGTTGGGATAACTCCTTTAATTCTTACAGAGTTACTGTAAAATGTACAAATCTATTATATCTGAACTTCTGGTGTAATGCAAACGATTATGGCTTCCTTGTTGATAATTATTGTTACAACCTTTTGTACAGTTCATTACAAAATACCACCTTCTCTCTGACACCAACCTCAGAAAGCAAGCCAGGCCTGCTCCACACAGGTTTAGTGAGATTGGTGCAGCAAAGCACGCTACTGCTACCAAAAAAGTAATAATATTTTTTAATTGCCTTCCTGTCGATTGCACCTCCTGGCTCCAAAGAAATCTTGAGGAGTGCTGCTGGCCTGCAATCACACCCCTCCCATTCTTCTTCTCTCTCTTTGCACCCACCCAACACCATAGGTCATACCTGAGGGCTGCTACTGGTCAAACCGGTGAAGTGAATTTAATTTCCCAGTTGATAACTGGTGCAAACTGGTTAGAGTACAACTGCAAACACCATCTGGGTTAGCAGAAGGGCCAAATTCAATCCCTGACATCGGGCAAGCTGCCTGCCTCTGGATTCACGACCAGCAGCTTGCCTTTATTATTATTAAAATGAGGCCTGAGGCCCAATTATGGGTGAGCCCGTTGTGTATTCAGAATAAAACTACCATGAGGTCTTAACTGGGAGCAGCCATGTGGGAAACTTTTATTCACACCTCCCAACAGAGAGGGCAGTATACAAAGGATATTACAATTTATGACAAGCCTGGGCCCTTTGGCTTCATTTACACTTGCCCGCAGAAATCAGCCAAAACTAATTTCCACCCCACGGTTTTTTTTTTAATTGTTTTGTGAATAACATTTTAATTTATTTTTCATATCAAAACCCTCTCCTCACAAAAATGTTAAATACTTACTTCCAAGCGAACCTGTCCAGCAGTTTGCTTCAGAAAATCACCAAGAGAACAGTTACTTTCACCCAGTTTCTACTCTTATATCAGATTCATATTGAGCTACGGTTGGTCTACATATAACGTTGATCTGTACATTCTCTGCCCAATGTGTGCACTGGTTTGTCAGGTTGAAGGTTGGTGAGGATTTGAATCAGAATGTTATACTAGCTTGATTTCAATATGTTTTTCTAAGCTATCTTGAAAGGTTGTATACCATTCATTTTCTAGTTGCAAACCAGACAATAAGTCGACTATGTTGGATACTGCTGTATTTGAACTTTGTTTATTAGATAGCAGCATTTTCAGTAAATTAGATAACTGACAGCTGAGTCCACCACAATAATACAACAAATATAACCCTGAATAGCATCGACCTTAATTCAAACATGTTAAAAAGATCCTTAGACCACACAAAACGAAGGCAGACCTGATTTCCCTGGTACCTTTGTTGATGGATTTAAGCTGAACACATCTCTTGGGCAGCAGTATTTGTCAGCAAGCTCAGGCTCTGCAAAACAATTCCCACTTGTGGAACTTCGAAGGGAAACTGGAGAGGGGCTGGACCCAGTCCATCATTCTGCACCTTCCATATATCTAACTAATTTAAAATTTTGCACCTCAAGTGTTTATGTCATGTTGCACCTTTCATGGGTGAAAAGAGAGGGTTGTGCGACTTTGGAATTCTCTGCCTCAGAAGGTGGTGGAGTTGGGGTCATTGAATATTTTTAAGTCGGATGTAGATAGATTCTTGTTAGGCAAGGGAATCAAAGGTTATCAGGGGTAAATGGGAGTGTGCAGAAACAGATCAGCCATGATCTTATTGAATTGCAAAGCAGGCTCGACGGGCCAAATGGCCTACTTCTGTTCCTAACTCGTATGGTCATATAAAGGTAATTTGTTTCTCCAATTACAACATGTTATATGCAAAAGTTTTATTTATTTACGTAACTATGGTAGTGTACATTAATTTTTTTATTTATCTATTATATTGCAAGGAAAACACAATGGCAAAGTCTTTGTGGTCCCTTCCCACTGGGTTTCCAGTAGATTTGGGTTCAGAGATTGACATAAGGTGTGTTAGATGTCTTGAGTAGAGAGGCCTGTGCAATTGTTTTCAAAGTGTGGCCGTCTACAGGCTCCAGGAGGAGGGCACAAAATATTTGACATTTTTCTTGCAGCTTAGAAAGGGCCTGTTTCCTCTCATGAAGTCTGGGCCTGCTACTGGGGTGTTGTGACCCTAGTTCATCATGACTCCCCATACAGAAGTCGGGTGTGGGGGCAACTGCATTATGTTAATGACCCTGGGGCTGGAAGTTGACCATGGTCAGGGACACATCTCCATGGCAACAGAAGTAAAGTCCCACCACAGATGTGCCCCAATCCGAAGTCGAGGGGCATTTCTTTATGTACTCAATTTATTTACTTTTTAAAATTTTTTAACCATGTACAATGCCATGGACAATACAATTGTGGTAGATCATATTGTGGGTATTGCACAATTGTATTGTCCATGGCATTGTACATGGTTAAAAAAATTTAAAAAGTAAATAAATTGAGTACATAATCCACATTGTATTGTGGGTATACTACATTCCACATTTTAAGTATGTTTGTACCAGAAAATTCTTGGGCCTTTTCATTTAGGTGCAGGGACTCCCACCCAACTAATGGTCTATATAAAACATATGCTGAATTTACACCATATTCTGAAAATCACAATAGGAGTCCATTAGTATCAACACATAATATATTAAAAGTAATACCTCATCATAATCCAGACATTGCACTTTGTTAAATATGCAAAATAATAAACCTAAAAAATACCTTTTTAAAAAACCTTCGTAAAATTCCTTGACCAAATAATAATTAAGCTCTTAAGTCATCTGAACTTCCACTTACTTGACAAAGTTTTTAAGTAGCCATGGCTCCAATTTAGTAAAATATTATATTGCCCATTCTTCTTCTTCTTTGGCCTCCTTGTCTCGAGAGACAGTGGGTAAGCGCCTAGAGGTGGTCAGTGGTTTGTGGAGCAACACCCGGAGTGGCTATAAAGGCCAATTCTCGAGTGACAGACTCTACCACAGGTGCTGCAGATAAAATTGGTTGTCAGGGCTGTTACACAGTTGGCTGTCTTCTTGCGCTTCTGTCTTTTTTCCTCCCAACTGCTAAGTCTCTGCGACTCGCCACGCTTTAGCCCCGCCTTAATGGTTTCCCGCCAGCTCTGGCGATCGCTGGCAACTGACTCTCACGACTTGTGATCAAAGCCACAGGACTTCATGTCGCGTTTGCAGATGTCTTAAAAGCGGAGCCATGGACGGCGGTGGGTCTGTTACCAGTGACGAGCTCGCTGTACAATGTGTCCTTGGGGAACCTGCCATCTTCCATGCGGCTCACATGGCCAAGACATCTCAGGCGCCGCTGGCTTAGTAGGGTGTATATGCTGGGGATGTTGGACGCCTCGAGGACTTCTGTGTTGGAGATACGGTCCTGCCACCTGATGCCAAGGATTCTCTGGAGGCAGCGAAGATGGAATGAATTGGGACCTCGCTCTTGGCTGACGTACGTTGTCCAGGCCTCGCTGACGTAGAGCAAGGTACTGAGGACACAGGCTTGATACACTCAGGGACTTTTGTGTTCTGTGTCAGTGCGCCATTTTCCCACACCCTCTTGGCCCATCTGGATATAGCAGCAGACGCCTTTCCCATGCGCTTGTTGATTTCTGCATTGAGAGACAGGTTACTGGTGATAGTTGAGCCTAGGTAGGTGAACTCTTGAACCACTTCCAGAGCGTGGTCACCGATATTGATGGATGGAGCATTTCTGAAATCCTGTCCCATGATGTTCGTTTTCTTGAGGCTGATGGTTAGGCCAAATTCATTGCAGGCAGCCGCAAACCTGTCGATAAGTATATTACAGTATATAAAATAAGTGTTCTGATAAAACAGCACATCACCTGTGTTACTGTAAGCAACCCTCATGCAAAATCCATACATGATATTAAAAAGTATCAGGATACAACCCCCACACTTCAGATGTCACATTTTCCACATGTTCATGTTTCTGTATCAAAATTTTTAAAATGTAGAAAAAGAAAGGCAGTCATTTCCTATTGATTTCTTTTGAACTGAAGGAGGAGTCCATGATTTATAAACTGTTGCCAATTGACAAAGAAACTTCATTGCCAATTAGCCTCTAATTGACTTCAAGACCTGCCAATTTTGTAGTAATTACATCATGAGGACTTAAAGGGAAGCATTAGATTATATACACCTCACCTTAGCAGCAAATTAAAACACACTGGAATAATCCTCTCCTAATAACACACCATGGGGTCGTGCTTCCACATGGATGCGGTGTTTTTTTTTCAGTGTAATTTGCTGAGATTGATGTAGCCCACAGAAAAGATTGCAGAATTTAAGCACAAATTACATTCAATGCAAATTGAGTTTCCATGATTTTTTTTTTGCTAGATCTTGAAATGTTGCACTAGAAGCAGGTACTGCCCACAAAACTGATTACACCCCCGGATCAAATCAATCACTACTGGGATTTTCAGCGAATTGCCTTTGTGGAGGCTCTGAAAATTAAGCTGGATCTTTTAGATGGAACGATCTAATAGCAATGCTTTAAAAGCTTTTGAATTTTTTTTTAATTTACTAAGAAACTGACAACTGTACCCCAATATAACTAATACATGGTTCTGTATATTTTTTAAAAGTCACTTTCAGTCATTTAAAATCAGATTACTGGCAGGTAATAGATTACCACTGTGATTAAAAATACTTATTATTTTGTGATAAACACATTTTCAGCTGTATTAATCAACAGCACCAAGAAACCACTCTTAAATATATGAAGGAATGTTTTAAAAGTATTTTTTAAATTTATGCTTTAAAATGCTGCTTGATTATACTGGTTCATGGCAGATTTTTCATTTGCTGATATGTAAATGAGTTTGAGTAGAAACTTGGGAGAAAATATACTACTCAAAATGTGCGTCATTTAGGTGCAATTTGTGTCTGGACCACCAATTGCACAAAAGTGGAACTTCTACCCCCATATTGTTTGACTCAGTTTTAGAAATGCTGTGGAAGATCTGTGAGTGTAGGATGAATGATTCAGTTGAAAGAGCAGGAAATTCTGAACAAATTGCCTCCCCTTTCATATTCCATCCTATTGCCTTAAGTGTCACATTTTCACTTCAGCCAGGAGACTAGGCGATAGAATGGCAACTGCAAAAAAATTCTCTGCTCTGTGATGGGCTTGGACATTTTGTCCAACAGTATGATCTTCCCTATCAAATTTCCTTCTCTGCTCAGATGAAACATGGTTGTAACTATGGTTTAGAAGAAAGCAATTTTAACCCAGAAAATTGACATAGATTCACATTTTTTATTGATGTGAATGACCTTGTATTATGGGGGAGGTAACACATTTGGGAGGATGACAGAGAGCAACCTGTGTATAGGAAAATGATAGAGAAACTGGGAAAACATACCATTAAAACAAATAACATTCATTTTACCTTATGGCCAATGATAAAGTACATCAGAAAAGTTAACAAAAATTAAAATCAACTAGCTAAAATTAATATTGCTATAAATATTTTATTTATTTAGAGATACAGCACTGAAACAGGCCCTTCGGCCCACCCAGTCCATGCCGACCATCAACCACCCATTTATACTAATCCCATATTCCTACCACATCCCCACCTGTCCCTCTATTCCCCTACCTATACTAGGGGCAATTTATAATGGCCAATTTACCTATTAACCTGCAAGTATTTTGGTGGTGGGAGGAAACCAGAGTACCTGGCGAAAACCCATGCAGACACAGGGAGAACTTGCAAACTCCACACAGGCAGTACCCAGAATTGAACCTGGGTCGCTGGAGCTGTGAGGTTGCGCTGCTAACCACTGCACCACTGTGCTGCCCAACATTTCTAACACTTCTGTATGCAAAGGTATTAAGGATTGAGTGGATCAGTTCCATTAATCACAATATAGTTTATCGTGCGTAGAACAGATGTTTTACATTTACAGACTTTAAAGTAAAGAAAGCTGATAATTTATGAACTTACAGCTAACCAACAGGAAACAAGGGACTGTTGCAAATTTACATTATAACTGTTATGAAAACAATAGTATAAAATAATGCTTTTGACATTATTTGTATAACAACCATTTTTTGGTTCAATCACTGTTACTTGGTAATGATGGAAGCATTTAAAAAGTAAATAGTTCCTAATCCTAGACTTAAACAAAGTAATAAAACATCAAGGGGCTTGAGGAGTGCAGGAGTAAGGTCTATACCGATGGATAAACAATGTGGGAAAGCAGGATGCATGAAGAAGCATTAGTGAATGTGAAGGTGTGAGTTTATTCTTTTAATGAGACTCTCTTTGTCTTACACAAATTTGCGTAGATTTGGCTCCCAAATTTGCTAACGTGGATAATATTCCAGTCAGTGAATATAATACCTATTTTCACAATCCCATTTGTACTCTTCACTAGTCCTTAGTCAGCAAAGGAAGAGAAAAACCTGAACATGTACAAAAGGTTAGCCACCGTCTTACACAGAAAGAGGGGGTGACAAATTTTAGAGGTGGGGTGCAATCTTTTACCATAAAACATGAAAAGTAGTTTGTTTTTAAAAACACTAAACAAATAGGAAAATCTTTGGTTTGAATGTTATTATTTTCCTAAAAGTGAAATGACCTAAGTCAAAGAGTAGAAGTAAAGATGACAGCGAATGGATTTCTGAGGCCTCGATTAAGTGAAGTATACTTTGTTATCTAGGGACCAAAATAAAGGATAGCTCTGAGACCATTTTTGTAGTCATACTCCATTTACATAGGTAATCTAATACCATAGGCAGTGGAAATCTAGTAGCACAAGTTTGGAACAAAGATGTCAAAACAGTTTTGTTGCCTGGAGAAATGTAAAGAGATTAAAGGTTCCCTCCAGAGCTACAGAAGGCCTGAGTGCTTTACCCTTCCATAATAGTTATGGCATATCGGTATGAAACATAGGGCCAGAAGTGGTATCATATTTATTATATCAGTATGAGAGATTCCCCTGGACTCAAATGCTCAAACTTGGCAATTTAAATGGAATATTACATAATGATGTTTCAAACAATTTAATACTTATATCTTATTTTTAAAAAACATTTTGGTCCAATGGCATGGCCTTTCATAAATTCCACATGTGCAGTCTAGTCGTGCATTATTTCATCACTCTTGACCTCATTTGCTTTACACTTTGCAGTAGCAGAAGAGATTGTGGCCCTTATGTGTCGTCCTTGCACCTGTATCAAATTATTCTGTGAAATCTGTACAACAGTTCTTTCAACGTAATTTAATTTCCTTTAAAAAGCTCCAAGTTAACATCCATAAATAATTTTGATATGTTTTATTCGTAGATTTTTAAAAATATTTTTTGATACTAATAGTTAAATAAGAGAGGCTTCAAATGGCAGTAATAAAGCAAGCCAGGATTGTTATGGAACATGTATGGGCTCATCATCATGGGTTACAGATCTCTAGCATTACTGTAGCTTTATTTGAATATCGCCTGAAGACTTCAACTCTTTCCTCTCGCTCTCCTGTCACTAGTTATTCTTTCTTCTCTCCATCAATCTCTACCCTTTATGTGAAGGATTCACCCTTGTTTCTCTATCTACCTTCTCTAGTCCTCCAGTCTGTCTGCTCTCAAATCTCTTTTACTAAAACTGCTTTTCTATTGACTGCCCTTTCCAGTGTAAGCAATGAATTACCTGCATACAATCTGAATGCCCAGAATACCAGTGACTGCTGGTGGTCTGCAGTATTACTGTATTGAACTGCCATAAATCCAAGCTATGTGCAAAAATAGACTTGTCCAAACAAAGGTATTTTAAAATTAAAATAAACCTTTTTCATGTTAGAATAATACAGGAAACTTTAAGTGTGGTGTTAAAAGGAATAAATTCTAGAACTGAATCATTTCTGTTATGGCCATCGTAACTTGCTCATGCCTGTGTTTTTTTGTGAGTCTTGTTCCCTCTGGAACTTTACAGTCTATTTGTTCTTGCTTACTATACCTAGAACACACAGTTAGTTATATGTACTTACATAAACAAAATGAGATCAGTATGACACAGTAAATACTGTGTGAATTAAATAAAGATCGCCAAATAGACAAAACAAGCAGGTGATGATACACAAACAAAAATAACAGTATCACAATGGTGCCGGTGACACCAAACTTGGATGTGTGGCAAATAAGGGGAGGCGGTGGCGTAGTGGTATTGTCACTAGACTAGTAACCCAGAGACCCAGGGTATTGCTCTGGGGACATGGGTTTGAATCCCACCACAGCAGAAGGTGGAATTTGAATTCAATTAATAAATCTGGAATTAAAAAAAGCTAGTTTGAAACCATTGTTGATTGTTGTAAAAACCCATCTGGTTCACTAATGTCCTTTAGGGAAGGAAATCTGCTGTCCTTACCTGGTCTGGCCTACATGTGACTCCAGACCCACAGCAATGTGGTTGACTCTTACATGCCCTCTGAAATGGCCTAGCAAGCCACTCAGTTGTATCTAACCGCTACGAAGTCAATCATTGTGTGGTTGTGTACCTACCCCACATGGACTGCAGCGGTTCAAGAAGGCAGCTCACCACCACTTTCTCAATAGCAATTAGGGATGGGCAATAAATGCTGGCCTAGCCAGCGCCACCCACATCCCATGAACGAATAAAAAAAAAAATGAGGTTGATATGAACCACCTACAACAGGACATAGATAAGCTAGCAGAATGGGCAGAGAGGTGGCAGATGGAATTTAATACTGACATCTATGAGGTGATGCATTTTGGCAGAAGGAATAGGGAGAAGCAATATATACTTAATGGCACAACTCTAAAGAGCGTGCAGGAGCAGAGGGACCTGGGGGTGCATGTGCATACATCTTTGAAGGTGGCAGGATATATTGAGAGAGTGGTTAGTAAAGCAGATGGGATCTGGGGCTTCATAAATAGAGGCTTTGAGTACAAAAACAGGGAAGTTATCCTGAACCTTTATAAAGCTCTGCTTAGGCCCCAACTGGAGTACTGCGTCCAGTTCTGGTCACCACACTTTAGGAAGGATGTTTTGGAAGGGTCCTTGAGAGGGTGCAGAGGAGATTTACTATAATGGTTCCAGGGATGGGGATTTTGGTGACAAGGTTAGGTCGGAAAAGCTGGGGTTGTTCTCCTTAGAACAACTTAGATTGAGGAGAGATTTAATAGACAAAGACAAGATCATGACATGCTTAGATAAGTTAGACAAGGAAACACTGTTCCCATTAACTAATGGTACAAGGACTAGGGGACACAGATTGAAGGTTTTGGGCAAAAGATGCAGGGGAATATGAGGAAGAACTTTTATACGCAGCGGTTGGTAATGACCTAGAACTTGGTGCCCACAAGGGTCGTGTAAGTGGAGACAAGCAATGACTTCAAAAAGAAATTGGAAGGCCACTTGAAGAAAATAAACTTGCATGGCTGCGAGGTTCAAGCCAGGGAGTGGTACTGACTGAATAGCTCTGTGTAGGGCTGGCATGGACTCAATGGGCTGAATGGCCTCCTGTACCATAAATGACTCCATGACTGTAAGTGGTAAGAGGGCTAAGAGTGAGGGAAAAGGCGACCCGTCAATTGTGACTCCTGATAGGCAGATTCACACTGAGGAAGGGGCATTTTAAGCAGAACTGCCTTACTTAGGTCTCAAGGCTAAGGTTTAATCTTTCCAATAGATGGGATTACAGGGTAATGTTGTCTTTTTTTTGCTAAATAATATTTGAAATGCCAAGAATTTATTGAGAAATCTCAAAGAGCAGCTGCTTTAAAAACAAATGCATTAAAAAACAATAACAGTGGTAGTGCTGTTATCATGCTCGCAATAAAAGAAAATGAAATTAGTATTTTGCGAGCTCTACACTCCAAATTTTAAATGGAATTATTTCTTCTTCTTCATAATGTATTTAATATGATAAAGTTATTCCACCACAACATATATCATAGCAAGACTTGTGAGCTTTGGAAGAATTCTACTATTTCAGATGATTACAATGTCATACTTTATCTTACTACATTTTTTAATTGTGCAGGATAAAGCAGAAGATGTATTGAAATCATAATGCTGTACAAGGACAATTAGCCATTAATACAGCACTTGGAATGTAGAAAAATATCCCAAGGAGTTTCACATAGGCACAAGGAAGTAAATGGATGCAGAGCCAAAGATTAAAAAAGAAAGAAACTGCATTTATACAGCAGCTTTTGTGACCTCAGGATGTCCCAAAATGCTTTACAGCCAATTATGTACCTTTGAGGTGTAGCCACTGTTGTAATGGAGGAAAATTTATTTATTTAGGAGAGGTTAGATAGCGCGATGCAAAGCTTGGTCAGAAATATGTGTTCTAAGATGGGGTTTAAAGGACGAGAGGTACAGAGGTTTAGGAAGAAATTTCAGAGTATGGCACCTAGGTGGCTGAAGGCACAGCTGCCAATGATGGAGCAAAATGGGGGTGTAATAGAGGCTGGAATTCAGAGTTTGACAGGGGTCTGTAGCACTGGAGGAAGTACAGAGATAGGAAGGGGCAAAACCACAGATCTATTTAAACATGTGGATCAGAATTTTAAATTTGAGGTGTTGGGGAAACAGGAACCTCAAGGATCAATGAGGACAGCAGTGATGGGTGTGCAAAACTTGGTGTGGGATAAGATACATCCAACACAGTTTTGGATGAGCTGAGGTTTATGGAGAGTGAAAATTGGCCAGGTCATTAGGAGACCACTGCATAATTGATCCTGGAAGTGACAAAGGCATGGATGGGTGTTTCAGCCACAGATTGGCTGAGATAGGGGCAGAGGCAGGCAATGTTCTGGAGGTGGAAATAGTGTTTAGCTGGAGGAAATTGCAGCTCATCCTAGACTAGATATTGGACAAGGTGTCCAATAATAGGGAAGCTGCAGAGTCGCCGAGAGAAATGGTGGCAAGGTAGTGATTGGTGTCACTGGAGTACTTGCGGAAATTGACTCCATGGCCGGAATTTAATGTTCAACGGGAGGCCCCGCCCACCCACTGAAAAGTCGGGGGCGAGCCCACCTCCGCCGGGCCTGGGGAGCCACGCAGGTATTTTTCACTTTCCAGGCCTTAATTGGCCTTGGACAGGACTTCCACCTCCTTGAGGCAGGATGTCCTGCCTAATGGAGCTGCCAGCCAATCAGTGGGCCGGCAGCTCTTAATCCCAGCAGTGCCACCAGGAGCAGTGGCCACAGCTGGGACTACACCCAGCCTCAGCAGGAAGAAGGATGGCCCCAGAAAGAAGGTAAATTTATGAGGGCTCGCCGCTGACAATTGGCCAGGCCCTGGCGGGGCAAGGGGCTTTGGGTGGGGGGGTGTATTGCATTGGGGATGGTTGGGACTTCAGAGGCAGCCCTCTGTGGGGTACAGGGTGCCCCATCAGGAGGGCCCCCCCAGCCTGCAAGAAGGCCGCCAGGTTGTACCTGACAGTGTTTTTAGAGCCTTTGCCGCCCATCCGCTGCAGGTAAAATACCAGCGATGGTGGGAGGAGGCCCTTAAGTAGCAGTTAATTGGCCACCGCCCCACATAAAATTGATGCGGAGGCATAAAGGCATCGGGAACGGCACCCCGCACCCCCCCCCCCCCCCCCCACCACCCCCCCACATCCAACACAAATTTTTGGCCCCCTCTCCCCTGCCACCAACCCGCTCATTGGAGGGCTGTAAAATTCCAGCCCATGGGTGCAGATGGTGTCACTGAGGCGCAGCACATAGATGAAGAAGTGGAGGGGGCCAAGTATGCATTGTTGGGGGTCTCCCAAGGTGATAGTGTTGCGGTGCTGTGGGAAGAGAAGTTATTGGTAGAAATGCTGTGGGTAGGTAACCATGAAACCAAGTGAGGCCAGTCGGACTGAGCTGGACAGTGGAGGAGAGACATTAGATGATAAAGTGGTCAACCATGTATAAAGCTGCAAAGAGGAGCACCACAGTTATAGGCACAGGAAATATCATTCATGACTTTGGTTGGTGCCATTTTGGTGCTTTGGAGGAGCAGAATCCTGATTAGAGGGATTCAAACAAGGGGTTGTGAGAGGGATGTGTACCAATCTGGGAGGCAATAACACATTTGAGAATATTGGAGAGAATAGGGAGATTGAAGAAGGAACAGTAATTTGTAAGGATAGAGGGTTTGAGCATGTTTTTTTGATTAGGACAGTGATAATGCCAATTTTGAAAGGGAGGGGACCAGTACTTTAAAAAAGGGAATCATTTACAATGTCAGTTCCATGGAAATAACCAATGATGTTGGGTGAGCAACAGCTCAATGGGAATGGAGTTGAACAACAACTTATATTTATCGCGTTTTTAACACAATAAAACGTGCCAAGGTGCTTCACAGGAGCGTTATAAAACAAAATATGACACTGAGCCACATAAGGAGATATTAGGTTCAGATGACCAAAAGTTTGGTCAAAGAGGTAGGTTTTAAGGAGTGCCTTAAAGGATGAAAGTGAGGTAGAGAGTTGGAGAGGTATCAGGAGGGAATTCCAGAGCTTAGGGCCTAGACAACTGAAGGCGCGGCCACCAATGGTGGAGCGATTCAAATTGCAGATGCTCAAGAGGCCAGAATTGGATGAGAGCAGATATCTTGAAGGGTTCTGGAGCTGCAGGATATTAGAGAGATAGGGAGGGGCGAGGCCATATAGGGATTTGAAAACAAGGATGAAAATTTTAAAATCAACATGTTACTTGACCTGAAGGCAATGTAGGTCAGCAAGCACAGGGATGATAGGTGACTGAGACTTGCTGCGAGTTAGTACACAAGCAGCAGAGTTTTGGATGACCTCAAGTTCAGCAAAGGTAGAATGTGGGAGACCAGCCAGGAGGGCATTGGAATAGTCAAGTCTAGAGGTAACAAAGACATGAATGAGGGTTTCAGCAGCAGAGCTGAGGCAGGGCCAAAGTAAGGCAATGCTACCGAGATGGAAATAGATGGTCTTAGTGATAGCACAAATACTTAGTTGACCATGGTGAGGGATGTAGTCAGTAGCTAGGGAACAGAGTTTGGAGCGGGGACCAAAAACAATGGTTTCAGTCTTCCCAATATTTAATTCGAGGAAATTTCTGCTCATCCAGTATTGGACGTAGGATAAGCAGTCTGATAATTTAGCAACAGTTGAGTTGAAGGAGTAAGATGGATCTCATGGATGAGATAACTTGGAAAGTGAATGGAGCTGATGGGAAAGAAACTACAGAGAGAGACTGATGTTTAGGACTAGGGGAAGAATTGGCTTGCTAGTTAAGGAGAAAGGGGTAAGCAGCAAAGACAACTGAATCCTAGTGAATCTCTTTTGAAAGGATATACTGGCATTGGAGGCAGTTCAAAAGAGATTCACTGAGCTGATTCCTGGGATGAAGGGGTTGACTTATCAAGAACGGCTAAACAGGGGAGGCCCTTATTCATTAGAGTTTAGAAGAATGAGGGGTGATCTTATTGAAACGTACATATTTCTGAGGGGGCTTGACAGGGTAGATATTGAGAAGATGTTTCCACTAGTAGGGGAATCTCGAACTAGGGGACATAGTTACAGAATAAGGGGACACTCATTTGAAACTGAGATGCAAAGGAATTTCTTCTCTCAGAGGGTAGTGAATGTCTGGAATTCTTTACCCCAGAGAGTTGTGGAGGCTAGATCACTGAAAGTATTTAAAGAGGAGGTAGATAGATTTTTGAAATATTGGAGAGTTGAGGACTATGAGGAGCTGGCACGAAAGAGGAGTTGAGGTCTGGGGCAGGTCAACCATGATCTTATTGAATGGCAGGGCAGGCTTGAAGGGTGAATGGCCTACTCCTGCTCCTATTTCTTGTGTTCTTATGAATAATCTTTAGTTTGGTGATGAAGAAGTCTATGAGCTCCTCACATTTGTTGTTAGAGGTGGAGGTGCAAGGGAGGAGTTTAAGGAGACAATTGGTAATGGAGAAAGAAACCAGGTTATCTTTGGTCTCCAGGACGATCCTACTGGAGTGGAAGGTTTTGCCAGAATAGAGGCTTGGTGGAGCTTTATATGGTCCAGCTAGGTCTGGTAATGGATGGTTAAGACAGCTTTGCACCAGATACAATTAAATTTACACATTTTGTACAAGAGGAACAAAGATGCCATGTTGTACTGGGGAAAATCTAGGATTGGGCAAAGTGAAGGTTTTGTTGGGGGCAAAAGCATCAAAGGTGGATGTGAGAGAATGGTTGTGTGAATCTACAGCTGCGGAGGTACTTGGGTGGATTGAGGGTCAAAGGCTTGTCAATTGGAAGTTGAAAATCCAATTGTAAGTAACTTGGCAAGAAATATTTTTCGAGAGGTAGACACAGAAGAAAATGGGGTGGGAAGAAAGTAGGACAATGCAGATAGTGAGGGGTACAAGTAGTTGGAGAGCACATGGCAGTGATCATGAATTTGTGAATACAAATGGAAAGAAGTGCAGGATTAGAGGGAAACATTAGATCAGTGAAAATATAGGAAAGCAATTATTATTTAGCATTTTCAATAACTCTTTGTCTTGTTTAAGAAGTGGATAACTAAAAAGAATGGAGAACATGCTCTAATATTATTGTATTGAGCTGACTAATTAAACAGAATTTATGACCAAGGCTAAACATCAGGCTTGGATGGCAAGATGTGGACTGAAAACATTTATTAAAAGCCGGAGGCTCAATTTTATTTTTTGGTAAACAATGAAATAGAAATCTGTGCGCCCTAATGCCAAAAATCAAATCCATTTTCAATATGTGGACATTAATTCAATACAGATTGAATCATGCCATTGTCTGTGGAGATTTAAGATAACAAAAATGAATGCAATTTGTCGGAACTCACAATAAAAATGTGCCACAGCTCTTTTGCTGCTGTGCTACTAATAAGTTGCGAACTGTCTTTGGATTAACACATTAGAGTTCAATATGTGCTTGACATGGTTCCAGCTGTGCTATGTTAGTCATCGACTTGCCTGCAGGAAAATGTGGTGGCATGCACGCCCTTGGACTTCAAGGCTACGTTGTATTAAGGAAGAGAGGCAGAGAAGTAAATTCTTGTCAGCACTTAAAGAAAAGGTAGTTCGATAAAAAGCTGACAAGTAATTACTTCTGTATTTTACGCTGATTTGAACCTTGAACTAATGGTATGTGTTTCCGCTCGGTGACCCAATAGGTATGCTTGCCACTAACATGTCACAGCTGGAGCTAAGGTAAACTGAAAAGCTGATTAACCCCCTGAGGATTGAGATATGCTGTTAGTCACCACATAAGAGCATCAGTTTTTAACACTCATTCAGGAAAAGCTCATCAAAACCAGGAATGAATCCTCTTTGCATTTTTCTTTCATCATATTAACTGCTTCAGATATTTGCAATGATAGATAACATTAAAATATTTATAAAACTAGGTATGGGATATTAAGCAGTCAAAATGATTGTTCAAAGGCAAAAGTACTTGTAGTATTCCCTTAGTGGTTCTGATCAGATTCCTGATGGGTTCATTAGAAAATTTAAAACTGGTAATTGGAGTGAAAATTCTGATTTGTTTTCTCCAAGTGCGGCTGAGTAATAAATTGTCAGTTTATAATACAGCTACAACTGTTAGGAAGGGGTTTTAAAGCATGTAGGATTGTTAGCATAGTAGCTCCACTGACAGAACACGCGATCAGTTATGCTGGCATTCAAATTCGAATCTCAGTTCCAGCTGACATTCAAACATATTATCTGCAGGGAGTTGGCTCATGAGTATCTGACCAATTGTGTCCTGTAATAATAGAATAGCCTATTGCAGAAGACAAATCAGCTTGGGAACCTATCTCGACCCAGAAATATATTTCCTGTTGGCTAAAATAAAGCAGCATTTATGACTTGTGAGGTGGAAAGGCAGCTCAGAGAAAGACATTACTGTCTGGCCTGCATACAATTGTGATAAGGCTTAGAGGATGCAAGTCATATGCCACTGCATCTCAGGAAAACAAGTGAAAAGTAAAAGATTTCATGAGAGATGCACTGATGAGGAGGACATCTGGTCCATTTTAGCTCAACCATCCAGGAAAAAAACTTTACATTTCTTCCCATCACACCATCTAATTACATCTTGAGTGAAACCAAAGTTCTTCATCTTGATTATACTACCCCGAAGTGCTGCTGTGTGTGAGAAATGTTTCCTGAATTTGGCATTTCACCAGCTTTAAGCAATGGTCCCTTGTTATAGTGTCTTAGGTTATTTTGAACTGTTCCAGGTTTACCTTATTAAGGTCTCTTCTCAACTGCTTCCTATTCATCAGCCGGCACCTATGGCCCAAAATCCAACCATGACATACTGACCTTTGACCCTGGACAGGCCCCTTCCCTGACTGGTACACTATTCTATACCACCAACCTCCCCCCACCTAAAAAGAAAGAAGAAAACATCAGATAGAAAAAAATGCAAGAGGGAAAAAAGGATGCGAAGAACAACAGAAAAGACGCGAGAGGGAGAGATCATGTCTAACTAACTTGATTGAATTTTTTGAGGTGGTGACAAAATGTGTAGATGAGGGTAAAGCAGTTGATGTAGTCTATATGGACTTCAGTAAGGCTTTTGATAAGATCCCGCATGGGAGATTGGTTAAGAAGGTAAGAGCCCATAGGATCCAAGGCAATTTGGCAAATTGGATCCAAAATTAGCTTAGTGGCAGGAGGCAGACGGTAATGGTCGAGGGTTGTTTTTGCGAGTGGAAGCCTGTGACCAGTGGTGTACCGCAAGGATTGGTGCTGGGACTCTTGCTGTTTGTAGTGTACATTAATGATTTAGACGTGAATATAGGACGTGTGATCAGTAAGTTCACAGATGACACGAAAATTGGTGGTGTCGTAAATAGTGAGGAGGAAAGCCTTAGATTACAGGACGATATTGATGGGCTGGTAAGATGGGCGGAACAGTGGCAAATGGAATTTTGTCCTGAGAAGTGTGAGTGATGCATTTTGGGAGGACCAACAA
This sequence comes from Heterodontus francisci, assembly GCF_036365525.1. NCBI lineage: Eukaryota > Metazoa > Chordata > Chondrichthyes > Heterodontiformes > Heterodontidae > Heterodontus > Heterodontus francisci. The sequence continues at coordinate 59,550,257 of NC_090390.1, forward strand.
GGCAAGGGAATATACAATGGATGGTAGGACCCTAGGAAGTACAGAGGGTCAGAGGGACCTTGGTGTACTCGTCCATAGATTACTGAAGGCAGCAGCACAGGTAGATAAGGTGGTTAGGAAAGCATATGGGATACTTGCCTTTTTTAGCCGAGGCATAGAATATAAGAGCAGGGAGGTTATGATGGAGCTGTATGAAACACTAGTTAGGCCACAGCTGGAGTACTGTGTACAGTTCTGGGCACCACACTCTAGGAAGGATGTGATTGCACTGGAGAAGGTGCAGAGGAGATTCACCAGGATGTTGCCTGGACTGGAGCATTTCAGCTATGAAGAGAGACTGAAAAGGCTAGTGTTGTTTTCCTTCGAGCAGGGAAGGCTGAGGGGAGATATGATTGAGGTATACAAAATTATGAGGGGCATTGATAGGTTAGATAGGAAAAACTTTTTCCCTTAGCGGAGGGGTCAATAACCAGGGGGGAATAGATTTAAGGTAAGGGGCAGGAGGTTTAGCGGGGAGTTGAAGAAAAAAAAATTCACCCAGAGGGTGGTTGGAATCTGGAATACACTGCCTGAAGAGGTGGTAGAGGCAGGAACCCTCACAACATTTAAGAAGTATTTAGATGAGCACTTGAAACGCCATAGCATACAAAGCTACAGTCCAAGTGCTGAAAATGGGATTAGAATAGTTAGGTGCTTGATGGTCGGCACAGACACGATGGACCGAAGGGCCTGTTTCTGTGCTGTATAACTCTATGACTCTATGAGAAGTGGAAAAGCAGTAAAAAGAAATAGAGGAGAAAAGCAGAAGGGGCAGAAAAGAGAAGTGCGAACAGAAAGATTACAGGGCCAATTCAGAGCAAACTTATTCCTCAATTCAGTGAGCTAACCAGGGTCTGTTTCATGTTGAAGACAAGGTTAGGTTTGATGTTTTGAATAATTTATATTTTGTCCCATTCTCCTCTTTCAACTGCAAGGAAAAGATCAGGGCCTTGAGAATAGAAACTAGAAACAATATTCTCCATTGACAGAAGCTGCACTTTTGAGGATTTGGATGTTTATAACCCCTTCCCTTTGTAACCTCTATGTCACTCCACATACAGAACTCCATGGGGGCTAAATTGGATGCATGATTAACCCGAGCCCATTGATTGCAATGCAGGCAGCACGCCAACTTCATGCTGCCTGCTCATTTCAATGATTTCAGCATTCAGCCAGCACTAACAGAATTGTTGATCATTTGGACACATCAGCATGGGGCCAATATCATGAGTGGTTAGCACCAGTTAAAGGAGAGGTGCATTATGGCTTGAGCAAGTGCTGGCAGTTGTGCAGGAAGTCACTCTGAACTGGGAAACACTGAAGGAAGGCACAATAGGGGAGAGAGTGTGCTCCAAGGTTTTTGGCTACTGCACTGGAGGCCCTGGAGGGGGATGTGGAAAGGAGGAGATGTGTCTTGTATTCGCAGGAGACCCTCCAGACTCATCGTGAAAAGACAGTGGGAGCTGATAGCCAAGGATGTCAATGCCAGGAGTTAAACCTTGAAGACCTGGATGCAGTTCCACAAAAAGCCCAGTGACCTCACACGAGTGGTCAAGGACAGTGAATGCATTTTCAAATGCCATATCCTACCAACTGCACCACTAGCCTCAGCCACTGCTCAATTCACCACACCGTCACTCACCTACCAACAATCTCTAACAATCAAGACTCATATTGGACAAATGTAGTTAGCTGTCATCAAGCAGACAGCCTTAGTGACTTTCCCTGTGCAACAGTGGATGCCAAACTGTGAGATGTTGCAAATATCTCCAGCTCGATCCTCGAAGGACCCAGACCGTAAAAGTTCATTGCCATGGTCACCTTCATAGCCAATGGCAATGCAATCCTTGCCCTGCTCTGACATTGCAGTTGTGGCTGCAGCAGGTGGCTTATTTCACTGAGGACATCCTTACAGAAGCACGGACGTATCACGCATTTTTGTTTGCTGTGGTTCAGGTCAGGGAAATGTTCCCTGAACACTCTGGGTGGATATGGCCTCCTGCTGAGAGCCCTTCTCGTCCCCACCGCTGCTCATCCTCCCTCTTCTAGCAGCTTTTCCTGCTCTATGTGACCTCTGTTCATTCTCCAAGTCATGGTGTATTCTAAGGGGAAGGTCTGCTAGTCTACATGTCTGGGAGCAACTGCTTTTTGCAGAAGTCTTGAAGTCAGGAAAAGGTCCTTCAGGAGCTGTCACACCACATCTTTGTCGACTTTTGATACTTTAAACAACTATCGAAAGCACCAAACACTTGGAAAATTGCAGCAACATACGAAGATACGAATTAGGAGCAGAAGTAGGCCATTCGGCCCCTCGAGCCTGCTCCTCCATTCAATAAGATCATGGCTGATCTGTTTCTGTCTCGAATTCCACACTCCCATCTACCCCGATAACCTTTTATTCCCTTTCCTAACAAGAATCTATCTACCTCTGCCTTAAAAATATTCAATAACCCTGCCTCCACCACCTTCTGAGGCAGAGAATTCCAAAGTCACACAACACTCAGAGAAAAAATTTCTCCTCATCTCTGTCCTAAAAGGGCGACTCCTAATTTTAAAACAGTGTCCCATAGTTCTGGACTCACCCACAAAAGGAAACATCCTTTCTACATCCACCTTGTGAAGACCGTTGAGGATCTTATATACTTCAAACAAGTCTCCCCTCACTCTTCTAACCTCCAATGAAAACAGGCCCAGTCTGTCCAACATTTCCTCATAAGACAACCCGCTCATTCCAGGTATCAATCTAGTGAACCTCCTCCCAACCGCCTCCAACTCATTTACATCCTTCCTTAAATAAGGAGACCAAAACTGCACCCAATATTCAAGATGTGGTCTTGCCAATGCCCTGTATAACTGAAGCATAACATCCTTACTTTTATTTTCAATTCTTCTCGTAATAAAGCATAGCATTCCATTAGTCTTCTTTATGACTTGCTGTACCTGCATACTAACATTTTGTGACTCCTGCACTAGAATGCCGAGATCCCTCTGCACCTCGGAATTCTGCTGTAGTTCCCCGTTTAAGAAATACTCTGCTTTTCTATTCTTTCTACCAAGTGAACAACTTCACATTTTCTCACATTATACTCCATCTGCCAGATTTTTGTCCACTCACTCAACCTATCTATATTGGTCTGCAAGCTCTTTATGTCCTCTTCACAACATACTTTCCTACCTATCTTTGTGTCATCTGCAACCAGAAGAAAATCAATCAGGAACTAATCTGTAAGTAGTTGAGGATCCCTTTAAATAGTGCTGTTGGGTGGGGCCTTCCTGCTGTCGAACATGTGCTCACTGTTCAACATTATGAGACGGTGTTAGTTGGAACATTGAAAATGGCACTGCTGGTGTTAAATCAGTATTGCACTGCATACTTCTGGCAGATGTTCACTGCACATGTGCCAGTACTTTCATCAATATGGAGTCTGCTGTGATTCGCCCCAAAAGTGTGCATGTGCACTGCAGGCACCACTTTGGAGATCTAAGGGCACCCAAAAAACGGACGCAAACGATCCCAAATTCTTGACCCATGATTGCAGGTTGCTATATCTCGTGGCCTGCATGGTAAAATGTCAACAAAGACTTACATATGAACAGTAATTGTATTTTGGTGATGTCAAAGATGGGACTTGAACAAAGGGACATTGTGGTGGGAGTCCAGTGCTTTAATGCTAGAGCTCTCAGCTGAACAATGAGTTGATTTTCAACTTGCTGCCTGGGTGTAAAACCGTACCATTTCCATAATGGCCAGCTGTTCTTTAAAGTACAACTCAAGGAAATAACTTTATTACGTTCACATGCCTACTGCAGAAATCATTAACAAACTAAATATTGGCCAGTACTAATAAGACTAGACTGTACTTACGATTCCATCATGCCACCAGCACAGCAGGAGGATGAGACTCTAGGGATAATTCGCCCATTTGACATTCCCGGTGGAACTCATTGGGATTGTAAAACGTAAATTTGGGCGCACTCTGGATGCAATTTCTGACCATTAAATTCATGCACAAAATTTTCAATATGTGATTCCACCAAATAAGGCTCATGGTTGTAAGCACAAAGTCGGCCAACACCCTTTTAAATTATATAATTGGAAAGTGAGGTTCTTTAAAATTCTGGTGTTGACTATCTCTCATATGGTGTTTGTTCTCCTCCATAGATAAATCAGATGGAATCATCATCAGCATTTGCAAATTGATAGATCAATGGAGAATCAGAGGAGATATCCCTTCTGCAGCTTGATAGCAGTTCTGACAATGATGGAGAAGGAGGTGATAAATCAACAGCCAAAAAATAATTATAGGACACTTCCCATGCTTCCAACTGAATCAAGAACAGATTGCACCAAGAGATTCACAGTAGATGCATTTTCTTTTACTGCCATTTACCCTGTTCAAAAGCAATCATCATTAAAGCCAGGTTTTATAACTAAAACAATATTTTTGAATGTATTATAGACTTCATATAATTTGCTCTCTAAACATCAGCTCCATGCTTTGACACAAATAACAAGCATCGAGGCCAGTTTCCGATGCAAGTTCCAATTTTGTGGAAAAGGGGCTATCTATACTGAATCATCATTATAATATGAAACTGGTGCTGACAGTATTATGCCGTTGCCAGTACAGAGTGCATGTTGAATAGCAGATACCTGGAAATAAGTCACAAAGGTATCTCTTTGTTTATTTTTTCATAGGATGTGGGTGTTGCTGGATAGGCCGACATTTATTGTCCATCCCTAATTGCCCTTGAGAAGGTGGAGATAAGCCACCTTATTGAATTGCTGCAGTCCATGGGGTATAGGTACACCCACAGTGCTATTCGGAAGGGAGTTCCAGGATTTTGACCCAGCGACAGTGAAGGAATGGCAATATAGTTCCAAGTCAGGATGGTGTGTGACTTGGAAGGGAACTTGCAGGTGGTGGTGTTCCCATGCATCTGTTGCCCTTGTCCTTCTAGGTGGTAGAGGTCGCGGGTTTGGAAGATGCTGCCGAAGGAGCCTTGGAGAATTCCTGCTGTGCGTTTTGTAAATGGTATACACTGTTGCCACTGTGTGTTGGTGGTGAAGTGAGTGAATGTTCAAGGTGGTGGAAGGAGTGTCAATCAAGCAAGCTGCTCTGTCCTGCATGGTGTCAAGCTTCTTGAGTATTGTTGGAACTGCAATCATCCAGGCAAGTGTAGAGTATTGCATCACACTTCTGACTTGTGCCTTGTAGATGGTGGACAGGTTTTGGGGAGTCAGGAGGTGAGTTACTCACAGCGGAATTCCCAGCCTCTGACCTGCTCTTGTAGCCACAGTACTTATATGGCTGCTCCAATTCAGTTTCTGGTCAATGGTAACCTCCAGAATGTTGATAGTGGGGGATTCAGCAATGGTAATGCTGTTGAATGTGAAGTGGAGATGGTTGGATTCTCTCTTGTTGGAGATGGTCATTGCCTGGCACTTGTGTAGCACATATATAAATTGCCACTTATCAGCCAAAGCTTGAATGTTGTCCAGGTCTTGTTGCATCTGGACATGGGCTGCTTCAATATCAGGAGTCGCAAATGGTACTGAACATTGTGCAATCACCAGCAAACATTCCCATTTCTGACCTTATGATGGAGGGAAGGTCATTGATGAAGCAGCTGAAGATGGTTGGGCCTCCTGTAGTGACTGAGATGATTGGCCTCCAGCGACCACAACCATCTTCCTTTGTGCTAGGTATGACTCCAACCAGCGAAGGGTCTTCCCTCTGATTCCCATTGACTCCAGTTTTGCTCGGGCTACTTGATGCCACACTAGGGCAAATACTGCCTTGATGTCAAGGGCAGTCACTCTCACCTCATGTCTTGAGTTTAGCTCTTTTGTCCATGTTTGGACCAAAGGCTGTAATGAGACGAGGAGCTGAGTGGCCCTGGTGGAACCCAAACTGAGCATCGTTAGCAAGTTATGAACAGATTTAGTTGATGTCAACAAACCATACAAATACAGTCATAGTTAGGTCTTGAATTTGAAAGGGGGAGGGAATGATAGACAGAAGATAAGGATTTATCTCAAAAGATTGATGGATTGTGTTAGAAAACAATAGACGCTGATTAAAATAGAAGTTCATGTCATCTTCCATTCCTTCTAATGGTAATCTCACCACATAAGGGCACAGCTCAAGAAATTTGTAAATCTTTGAACAACCAAGATTTAGTTTTAACTCAACATATATTTTGTATATCATATTACTGCAGTTTGTTGATCAGTTTTGAATGAATTCAAGGGTTTCTTGCTTCTCTCGTGCACATTTTACGATCTCAGTCCAATTTTGATTGATATTTACAGAAGGGTCTTACACTCCTTTGTGAACCATTTTTCCTGCAGGTCTGCAGGAAAATAACTGACAGTAGACTTCCACATATAGCATTTAACAAAGGATCATCATGAACAGGAGAAAGTAATTCATTGTGCGGTGTCAATTGTTTGGGAGCATTCCAAGGAGCCTGTCTGCTTGTGATCAGCTGCAGGAACTGAAATACTGGAAATGGATCACATTATACTTTGCCACAACTAAGTTATCGAAACAACATTTCTACTCAGCAAACAGAAATTCTAACAAGCATTTCTAGTGAATTTCTCCAAGTCATTTCTCAAAAGAAAGCAGCTTTAGACGTATTTTTGGGATGGTTTAATTGCCCTCAAACGTCTCATTTATTGCCAGCAGGCCCTTGCTGTCCTGTCTGACAGAAAGCCTGTGTGCTGCAAATTGCACAGCTCACTTACAATACAAAGAAAATGTGACCTGAATATATAAAATACCACATGGTGGAGGCTTGCACCCAACCACATGAATGGATTCCAGAGTACACCTGAGCCACTCATAAAAATTATTTAAGTAATTGAAATTACTTCCAACTGAACTGTACTTCATAGGAAATAATATTTTGGCATCAGTATAAACTTATACTATTACTGTAGTATTTCTTGCCTTCAAGTTTCTCAGAACAGGTTTCTATTGCAACAATGCGAAATTGCCAATTTTAAACTCTAAAATATGAATAAATTTAAAAAGTAAAAAAGAGAAGGACATTTAAAAAGCTTTAAAGCGTGGGAGGCCAAATATATTTTTAATTGGTCAGCTGTGTGTCTAGCAAGATTGAAACTGTGCCACCGTGTTTAAGGATCTCCAGTTCAAGTGTCAGAAAAATCTAATATCTAAGCTTAATTAAGCAACAGTCTGACACAGTCATAACCAAAGTCATGGAGTCAAAGAGAGATACAGCACTGAAACAGGCCCTTCGGCCCACCGAGTCTGTGCCAACCAACAGCCACCCATTTATACCAATCCTACATTAATCCCAGGATTAATCGACAGGATTGCAGCTGCCTGTAACGAATTTGGCCTAACCATCAGCCTCAAGAAAACGAACATCACGGGACAGGACATCAGAAATGCACCATCCATCAATAACAGTGACCACGCTCTGGAAGTGGTTCAAGAGTTCACCTACCTAGGCTGAACTATCACCAGTAACCTGTCTCGCTGCAGAAATCAACAAGCACATGGGAAAGGCTTCCACTGCCATATCCAGACTGGCCAAGAGGGTGTGGGAAAATGGCGCACTGACACGGATCACAAAAGTCCGAGTGTATCAAGCCTGTGTCCTCAGTACCTTGCTCTATGGCAGCGAGGCCTGGACAACGTATGTCAGCCAAGAGCGATGTCGCAATTCATTCCATCTTCGCTGCCTCCGGAGAATCCTTGGCATCAGGTGGCAGGACCGTATATCCAACACAGATGTCCTTGAGGCAGCCAACATCCCCAGCATATACACCCTACTGAGCCAGTGGCGCTTGAGATGGCTTGGCCATGTGAGCCGCATGGAAGATGGCAGGATCCCCAAGGACACATTGTACAGTGAGCTCGTCACTGGTATCAGACTCACCGCCGTCCATGTCTCCGCTTTAAAGACGTCTGCAAACGCGACATGAAGTCCTGTGACATTGATCACAAGTCATGGGAGTCAGTTGCCTGTGATCGCCAGAGCTGATGGACAGCCATAATGGCAGGGCTAAAGTGTGGCGAGTCGAAGAGACTTAGCAGTTGGCAGGAAAAAAGACAGAAGCGCAAGGGGAGAGCCAACTGCGTAACAGCCCCGACAACCAATTTTATCTGCAGCACCTGTGGAAGAGTCTGTCACTCTAGAATTGGCCTTTATAGCCACTCCAGGCGCTGCTTCACAAACCACTGACCACCTCCAGGCGCTTACTCATTGTCTCTCGAGACAAGGAGGCCAAAGAAGAAGAAGAAGACATTAATCCCATGTTCCCTGCCACATCCCCCACCATTCTCCTACCACTTACCTACACTAAGGGCAATTTACAATGGCCAATTTACCTATCAACCTGCTAGTCTTTGGCTGTGGGAGGAAACCGGAGCACCTGGTGAAAACCCACGTGGTCACAGGGAGGACTTGCAAACTCCGCACAGGCAGTATCCAGAACCGAACCCGGGTCACTGGAGCTGTGAGGCTGCGGTGCTAACCACTGCCAGAATCATATCTTTCAGCTAACATCTCGGGGTACCCCATCACTATCCCTGGACATGTCCTGTTCCACCCTGAGGATAACCCCACCAACGGTGGAGAAACAGTAATTTTCGAGCAGGTGATCATGATCCTGGGATTCCTGAGTATTTATTCCAGACATCATGAATTCTCATGGCATCAGGTCAAACAAGGCCAAGGAAGCCATCTGCTGATCACCACCTACCATGACCCCTCAACTGACAAATTAATACTTTTCCAAGTTGAATCACTTAGAGGAAGCACCTAGGGAAACAAGGGCATGGTGGGTGTGTGACTTGAATATGCACCAACAAGAGTGGTTTGCTAGAACCACCGCTGTTCAATCTGTTTGAATCCTGAAGGACATTGCAGCCAAACTAGACCTCTATCAGATGGTGAAGGAACCAACATCAGGGTGTAATCTGCTGGATTTCACTAAACTAGTTGTTGCTGACCAGTCTGCCCATGATAGCACTGGTAGGAATAACCACCACAAAGTCCTTTTGAAGGCAAAGTCTCATCTCCTTGACATCAAGCTCAATGAGAAAAGTTCTACTTCAGACCTCATCACAGTCTTGATCCAGACAAGTTAACCAGAAGCCTCAAAGGGCCATTCAGGAGCTGACCTGTATGTAATGGAGGAGCCCCTTAAATATCATTGCTGAAGGGTCCTTCCTGCCTGCTCATGCCATGAGTTGCTGAATGAGTTTATCAGGTGGTAAGTCAGATGCCGGGGCAGACCAATATCACAAAGAGCATTTAAATATTTTAACCATTGTTTAACATACATCCAATATGTCCCCGGATGCATACAGAGCAGTCTGATCCAATATGGTGGGCAATACTTACAGCATGGAATGAGCACATGCGTGCCGCGTGCCATATTGGATGCTAATGCACCCGTTTTGCACCTGTAAAATGGGCTCGGCACCAACGAATTCTAGGCCTATGTTTCCACAAGAAGGCAGGAAAAAATTGAGTATATTCTAAATGATCACTTATGAAATATAAGCAGCTAAGCCTCTTTCATAATAAGCTAAAGATCCATTCAATTACTACCTGTGCTTTGGTGTGCCTTATTATATTTTTTTATTCCAGATGGGATTTGTCACATAATTCATCAATGCTTCAGACCATAGCTTGGGAGGAAAGGAGAAACAAAACATTAATGAAAGGCATTCAAAGTAGCTCATGGAAATTACAAATACATGTCTGCTACTTACCAGCCATCCTGCAGATCTTCAATCTTAAACTTTCTAACTAATTGAATTTAGCATTGATGAAAGAAATGTGGCTGTGGGTGGAGAGATTGCTACACATCTCATTTGTGGTAACAATTCATGCATCACATACCAACTGAACACTTCTGTATTCAATACAGATGCACAGATACAACTGATGTAGCCTGGGCTATTGTGAAAGCTATACAGAGAATACGGCTGATTCAATTTTCATTTGCTACTCGTGTTGATTAAAGAAACTGCTGCCAAGGACAACTTGCCTGCTCAAGGCAACAGCAATCCAAGAAAGACATTTTCCATTTCTGCTTGACTGATACTATGAGAGATGGAGAATGAAAGGCACCAGTGGTGTAGTTATTCAGTACTGTAGTGGTCTCTACTAGCATTGGTTAGGGTGTAATTTGTTGGAACATAACTCCTTTTGGAACTCGATGGCACAGTAGGTTAAGAACACAGTCTTAATTTGTGTAATCATCAGCTGGCACAGGCACGATAGGCTGAATGGCCTCCTTCTGTGTTGTATCCCTGTATTCCTTGGGATTTAGAAGGTCAAGAGGTGATTTGATCAAAGTTTACGATTTTAAGGGAACAGATGGGGCAGCTGGAGAGAAACTAGTTCTGCCAGTTGGGGAGAATAGGATTAGGGGACATAGACTAAAAAGTAAAACTAAACCTTTCAGGAGTGAAATTAGGAAACACTTCCACATAAAAAGGGCTAAATTTTATGTCCATAGAATTGAGACAGGAGGCGGGGGCAGAGGGCCTGTCGCCTTCGCATTGCAATGCAATTTTGTCGGGGCAGGATAGTCTGAAGACGGCCTTCCCACCGATAGGCCACTTGAGGACCTTAAGACGCCTATTAACAGCCGCTTAAGGGCCTCTTACCCCTGTCACTGGCATTAAGCCAGCGGCGGTGGAGCAGGGACCTCTGCCATGTGGGGTAATCACCCAGTAAAACAAGGTGACCTCCCTGCTGGCCTGGGGGGTCAGGGTCACCTCCATGGGCAATCTGTGGCTAAGGGATATGGGGCAAGGTACGTCCTTCAGTCACAGATCAGCCATGATCTCAATGAATGGCGGAACAGGCTTGAGGGGCTAAATGGCCTCCTCCTGTTCCTATGTTGTATCATTCTATGCTTAAGTTTCTAATTTTGCTCTTGTTTGCCCTGCAACCGGTTGCAGTATATCTTGTTTTGAACAGCAAGCCAACTTCTCAAAGCAGGTCTGGTCCCTAATGTGCACAGTAGCCTTAAGCAATGATGTCAACCCAATGACGCACTCAATTGCTCAAAATGTACTGCATTTTCATGGTTTTCCCATTCTGTGCTCTCTATAAGTAATGTTAGTTTCCAATGGTGCATGCACACTGCATAATAGCTGATAATGTTAGATAAACGGAGCAAATGATGATGGTTGGACACTCAGATATTGACAGATTGTGGTGGTGGAGAGTTATAATTTTTCACTAGGTTTTTGCCATAAGTTTTCTATGCTGAAAAGTTCTGCTGTTAAAATGTATGCTGGAGAGAATAAAAGCACTTCTTTCATGAACTAATTAGTGTTTTATCCTTATTAGTTTAATTTACTGCATCCATTAGTCAGGATCGTATTACTGAACCACCTCATAAACCACTTATTACAGAGTGAGTGCAAATGTTGTAAATGATTAATTGTGACTCACAGAGTAACAGCTGAAAACTGTTTTCCCCAAATCACTATAGGTTTTCCCATCGTCCTTCCTGTTTAGCTCGTTTTACAGTTTCATTAGTTAGGAATTATGAGCATTTTAGTGATGCAAGTCATTCTTCTATCAAATTAATAGCTGTGTCAATAGCTCATATTTGCAAGATTAAACCATGATAAAGAATTCTTGTAAGAAGTGTTAGTGATTTTGGAGGATGGATGAAAATTTCCTCATTCTCCCAGCTGCAATCGTTCCAATCAAAAGGGGTTTTGGCAGACTTAACTCAGTTCCTGATGGCTGCACAGCCACCACATAATATTGCCTAAACTTTGGTACAACCTGGCAAAATAACTCCCTGCCATTGGCTGACTGATGTGGGAAATGGAAAAAAACCAGCAAGAGCATTGCTCAGATTAGCAGTGGCCAGATTTTTCTTAGCTTCCATTTGCACCTTGTTGCTGGCAAGCACACCCTGCATTAATCAGCAAGAGAGACAATACCCTTTTAGAATAGGGGTTTCATTTAAAATGGTTTTGTGCTATGAAATGGACTTATGAAATTTCAACTGTTCATCTCTTTACAGTATTCTTTGTAACAATCATGAACTGCAATAAAAATATATTGGCTACAATCCTTTATACTCTATGCGCTAATAGGATTGCACACATATTACAAATATGTATTCAGTACTGGTAAACTGGTTCTTAGAGTCAAGGCTTAATATAAGCTATTCTCATCTCCTTAGAACAGCAATAATTTGTATTTGTATCTTCAACAATCTATTTTTTCCTCCTTTTTATTACTCCACTGCAGCCATTCGCTGTTGCACTTGCACCTTTAGCACTCACTTCAACTGGTGAGATTATTTCTTTCTGATGGTGAGAGGGGGTGGACTTCTGCAGGGTAGAACTGGTTCCACGTACCCCGCCACCCCTAAGGTGAGTTTATCAATGGTCTCAGGTAGAAAACTGCAGATTTTAATTCAACAAGAGCCTGGGAGTTCCAATGCCAAGTAATCTGTGCAGGCTGGGTTTTGAGCCTGTTGTCCCTCAAATTGAAGGTCCGAGCTCAATCAGTAGAGCTACCAAACTCAGTTCAAATCCAATTCAATTCACCAGTCCGGTTCAGTTCAAATCCAATCCAATCCAATCCAATCCAATCCAACCCAATCCAATCCAATCCAACCCAATCCAATCCATTAGTCCAATGCATTCACCTATTTGTGAACTGCTTCATCATGTTACAAATGTAGCTAAATTTAGAAAATGTTAATCTTGTAAAAGAGGTTATGTTACAAATTATCATCTTCCCAGTAGGCTGTGTAAATTCATTGGTCGCATTGTCAAAAAGAAACACTACACCATCAGCTCTTCCACACATCCTGGAGGAGGGACCACAGAGTAACCCTGAAATAAACACTTTAGAAAGAACATTTGAGAAAATAACTTTTTTTAAATCACAGCAACATCTTGGAGTTACATACTATCTTGAAAGTAGAAAACATCCCAAGGAAGGGAGCGAAAAAAAGTAAGCAAAATATTTAAAACAATCAATACCAATCCATGGAGAGAAAGTCAGGAGAAGTGACCAAAAACTTGGGCTTGAAGAAAATTTTAAAAAGTGGAGGGAGAGCACATTGGAGAGGAGGGGGAAGAGTGTTAGAAAAGGAGTTCAATGATTAGAGTTCAGTCAATAGCGGTGGGGTGAAGGAAAGCCAGGATGCCAGAGTTAGTGGAGGACTGGGGGATATGTGAATGGATACAAGGCTAAAGGAAGTTGCAGGCAAGGCCATGGAGAGATTTAAAGACCAGGGCACAGATTTTAAACTCACTGTTTTGTAGGACAGGGAGCCAATGCAGGTCAATGAGGACAGAAATGATGAATGAGTGGTTACAATCAAATGGTACACCCAACAATACCATCTAACTTGAAAAACGGTACTATCAATTTAACAGTAGGGCTGTAAAGTTGACCTCTGTGACGGCGCTGGAGCCGGTGCTACAGAAACCAGAGATCCTCTAAATGTAACATGCAGCATTTCGGGTGCAGCCAGTGCAGCGCCCTATGCTAGGAAAGATGCCAGTGTAGGCGTGCTGTACATGCAGTAGAAATTTTCGCATTGGCTGATCATGACATCCAACGGCATGTCAGGTTGGGTTAGCGTATGTTCCACAAACTTGGACGAGGCAGGTCCAGTGAATGCCCTGTGTTAACCACTCACAGCTGAATGTACGATTAACTGCACAAAAGGAGTTTTGTGATCTGTCCAGAGAAGTTGCTGCAATTATGAGGACTGTAGTTGCAGTGCTTCTGGGTCTGCAACAAAATAGGGAAATGGAGCTGAGGCTGCAGAGAGAGGAGGTTCTGTACAGAGGGAGGAAGAGGGCTCTCTACAGAGGGTCATACCATCAGGGGTTTTCAGGGAGCACGTCTCCTACCTCCACCTCAGCCAGGAGCAACGCCTGATGCACTTGTGGTTCATCAATGAAGTGGTCACAGAACAGTGCCACCTCCTTCAACGGGACCTGCAGCCTCACAGCAGGGGGAGGACGGCACTACCAGTGGTCGCCAAGGTCACAGCTGCTGTCAACTTCTATGCAACCAGACCCTTCCAGGTGGGAGCAGGTGACATTGCAAACATATCCCAGTTTGCCATCCGCCGCTACTTCTGAGAGGTGATGGAGGTCCTGTATATGAGAAGAGGACGGTTCATTATTTGCCCTCTAAGCAGAGAGAAGCAGGGCAGGCTGAGTGGCCACATGGGCTTTGCCAGGGTAATGGGATTCCCAATGGTGCAGGGAACCATCGACTGCATGTGCGTCACTCTGCGGGCCCCACATGTAAACGGTGGGGGCTGGGTGAGGGAGGGCGAGTGTGGGGGAGTCAGGTAGTGGGGAGAGGGAGAGGTACAGGAACTGCAAAGGGTTCCACTCTATTAATGTACAATTGGTGTGTGACCATGCCAATCCATCATGTAGGTGAATACCTACATATCCTGGCAGCAGCCACAACACATTTATCCTGAGGCAGTATGTCATTCCCACTGTGTTCAGGGCACCATGATGCAACAGAGGCTGGCCGCTCAGAGACAGGGGATACTCCCTATACGCATGGTTCATGACTCCCCACTGCCATTTGACCATGCGAGGACAATGCGCCTACAACGACAGCCATGCTTCCACCGGGAACCTTGTGGAGCAGACCATCAGCACTCTCAAACAATGGTTCCACCTCATGGACTGCTCAGGGGGTGCCCTACAATATTCGCTGGCTTGTGTCTCCAAGTTTGTGGTGGTCTGCTGCATCCTCCACAACCTCGCTGTTCTGACAGCACAGACATTGCTACCAGGCATACAGAGGTCACCTAGGGAGGAGGAGGAGGAGGCATCTGGGATCCTTTTGCTCCAGACAGGCTGTCTGTGAGCACCTACAGAGACTCCTGTTCCCTTAGGCTGTCATCCCATCAACACCATTGCTCCACAATTCGCCACCTTCCTATCCATCTGCAATGTCCCATAACAGCGACCTTTAGGCCAAAATCTTGTAATAAAAGCCACCAACAAAAAACTTTCCATGACTATGTTATCCTACAAAAAATCCAATAATACAAGACTACTGAACTATTCACCATTTTGCATCCCTTAGTCCCTTTCTTGCAAGTGTCTTTGCTTGTCCTAGTGCTCCTACACAGTGCTACCCCAGTGGCTGCACCATGGCTGGTGGAAGGCTACTAATTTTTATTGGGGGAGATGGTAGCTGGTCCTGTAGGGTGCCCTTGAGCAGCCTAAAATGCCTGGCTTCAGATGTCACCACCTCAGCATGGGTGGCAGCAGTATGAGCTGGCAGGTTGACACGCAACAGCAAGGGCACTGGTGGAGTAGCAGTGGTGGGAGCACAAATGCTGTCATCCTGAGGAAGCACAGCAGGTTTGTGCAACAATGAGTCACTGGCAATCCCCCAGGGCGACACCTCAGCAATCCTAGAAATGAGTTGGAGGACAGAGCCATTCATGCTGGTGACTTGCCATGTGCAGATCCCAACTTTACACTATTCTCTGAGGTATGTGAAGTGCCAGTATCTGAGCTGGTGGCTGCGAGTGTCAAATAAAGTGACAGTACTTCTTCCTCAGAGGCTGCAGTGGCTGCCAGGTGGCAGCTCTTGGGTATCTAAAAGCAGAAAAAACAGAAAGAGAGGGTTCGGGGTGAGGGAAGGGAGGTGGGGTGCAAAGCAAGAAATCCATGGTCACACCATCTGCAGCTTGTACTTCATGCCAGAAAAGGGTGAGGAGGAATGTGAGAAAGGGCATAAGGCAAGAGCATGCTGTCATTTTGAATGTTCTCAGTGGCGTTGGATGCAGTGGCTTCTGTGACAGTCGGCCCGATGAGGCTGAGAATAGTCTCTTCCAGCGAGCTTAGGTAATGCAGACATGCCTGTTTGCCTCCGCTTCTGCTCTGCTGCCTGTGGATATGGGCCATCTGCCCGGCAAGAGAGAGGGAAGAATGTCATTGAGTATGTTGCACTGTGTTTGGGTAATGTGCCTGCCACAGCTGAATAGCTGGAGGTATATGGAAGCAGCAAGAGGTGGATGTGAGGCTGGCATCATTGGTGGGTGTGTGAGGGTGAAGTGAAGCACCTGAATGTTGGGGATGAATCCTGAGTGATAGGGTCTGCTGATGAAGGGGTGATGGGGTGGTGGTGCTTTCAGCAGCGTGAGAACTCGGTGGTGTGATAGGGAGATGTCATGCGAAGATACATTCACTGACCTTGACTACATGCATGAGGTCATTTAACTTCTTCTGGCCCTGCTACCAGGTACTTGGGTGAGATTCTTGGAATTGACTTCCCTGTCCACCAGCTCACATTCACTTTGGTGGGTCTTTCTTGAGGGCTGCCTGCACCGCCACCCCCCCCCCGCCCCCACAGCCCCCCTCCCTTCCTGAGAAAACATTGCCTCTCTTCTCCTGCCAACCTCCTGGACTAAGAATTCAAGCATCGCCTCTGAGAACTTGGAAGCCCTCTCTTTTCCCTACCGCTCCATTTGGGATGTTTTTCCTTACAGCCAATTGCTGCGGAGACAGTCAGCAGCAGCATCCTTACAATCAGTGTAGCTCTTCCTTCAGGAAGTGCAGGCCAGCTGGAACATGTGCTAGCCACGCATGCTGTCAGGCTCTTTGTTGAGCCTTCAGCAAGCAGTGCAGGTTGTATTTAGCTGAACTCTACAGTCTTTCAAATGAGGGGGTAGCACAACGTTTGCCTGCCGTCTGCCTCAGTGGAACTGGGTAGATCACGAATTGTGTCACTGTGCCTGGAAATTGGATTTTCCCCCCAGATGTTTGAGATAAAGCTGTTTGGAGATACCCAGAGCAAATATTATCATATAACACTGTTCAGCTGTTCCCTAAATTATTCTCTATAGAACTTTGGTAAAATCATTCCTCTTATCGGAGTAACAACCCATTGCTGATGATCATGACATTTGCAACAAAGGTTTTAAAGGTCAAAAACAGCATACCCCACCGGTAAAATTGTAATATACCTGATCAAACTGATACGTTTGTCAAGTTCACATATTTAAGCTTTATCAAAGATCTTACTGGATCCTGAACTGATATTTCAGAGATCCTGGTCTGGTTAAGGACAGATGAGTCAAGGATAACTGAACTTTCTCTTTTAGAGATGGAATTTCTAGCATTTCCCTTTCTTATTAAAATTACAAATAGCTTGGTCCAAACATTGTGAAAATTGTGAGCCATTTGAAAAGCGGGAAGCAAATTTAAGAAAGGTAAACCTAATGCCAACTGTGCAGCGAAATAACAACAACTTGCATTTATATGGCACGTTTAATGTAGTAAAATGTCCCAAGCTTCTTCACAGGAGCATTATCAACCAAAATTTGACACTGAGCCTCAGAGGGCGATATTAGGAGAAGTGACCACATTTTAAAAAATTATTTCATGGGATTTGGGTGTCACTGGCAGGCCAGCATTTATTGCACACCCCTAATTGCCCTAGATAATTGAGCGGCTTGCTAGGCCATTCTAGAGGGTAGTTAAGAGTCAACTTAGGGCCCAGGCAGCCGAAGACGTGGTCGCCATTGGTGGAGCGATTGAAATTGGGGATAGAGGCCTGCCACACGACCCGAACCCGACGAGAACCCGATGACATGTGTTGGGTTCGGGTCGGGTCGGGCCCATCTTCTGGGGCCAGATTTCGGGCTCGGGTCAGGACGAGTCCAGGTCGAGTCGGGTGGGGCCGGACAAACACGGTAAGTGCTCTGCTTGTAAGTATTAAAAATAAAAAACTTACCTGAGCTGGGAGTCCAGGATGAAACTGAGTCTGCGCAGTGAGCGAGAGACGTCACTATGACATCATCGCGCATGCGCTGCAGCTTCGTGGAGCTTCCCAGTCGCAAGGTAAGTAAAGGGATGGTCGGGTCAGGCTCCAGTCGGGTCGAGTAGTGGTGGGTTCGGGTCGGGTCGGGTCGGGCTCGGGGCAAAATCGGAGGGACTCAGGCCGGGTCGGGCTTGGGTCCGCTGCAGTTCGGTAGGGTTCGGGTCGGGTTCTTTTTCCCGACCTAAAGCAGGCCTCTAATTGGGGACGCTCAAGAGGGCAGAATTGGAGGAGCACAAAGATCTTGGAGGGTTGTAGGGCTTGAGGAGGTTGCAGACATAAGAAGGGGTTAGGCCATGGAGGGACTTAAAACAAGGATGAAAATTTTAATATGGAGGCGTTGCTGGACGAGGAGTCAATGTAGGTCAGCAATCACACAGGTGATGGGTGAACCGTACTTCATGCAAGTTAGGAGATGGGCAGCAGAATTTTGGATTAGTTAAAGTTTATCGAGGGTGGAGGGTTGGTTATCTTAATAATACAAACAACTGGAAGACAAGATAACCAGGATGTTCCAAAGCACTTTATAGCCAATGGATTACTTCTGAAGTGTAGTCACTTGTAGTGTAGGAAACGCAACAGCCAATGTGCACACAACCAGCTATATGATAACGACCAGATAATCTGCTATTGACTAAGGGTCAGGACACCAGGATAACTCCCCTGCACTTCTTTGAAATAGTGTCTGGGATCTTTTACATCCATGAAAGGGCAGACAGGGCCTCAGTTTAACATTCTGAAACCAGCATCCCCTCAGTACTGCACTGGAGTGTCAGCCTAGATTTGTATTTTAAAATCCTGTGAGTGGGACTTAAACCTACAACTTGCTGACCCAGAAACAGAAGTGCTACCAACTGAGCCACAACTGACACAATTAGAATAGCTTATAAATTTGAAGTTTTCAAACAGACTACATCACAGCTAATCTCTTTTGTAGTTGACTTTATTGTAAATAATTTTAAATAGCGTACCAGCACCGCAAAGCTGATGTTTCTTGTTTAATTAGCCTTGTGCTCTCAAGATGCCTTCAGGGATGACCTGAGAGATGATCCCTCAGAACTTGATAAGCTCAAGCATGCACAGTAAGCACTTCAATTACGTACACACTAATGGATGAGCATGTGGTAGTTTATTGCAGGTTTTACGACAATGGCTACGCACCTTTTAGTTCAGTATTGGCATTAGATTGTGCTTGTTAACTTTAATTTGCAGGATAAAGCTATTTTCTGAGACCCACCTGATCCCACAGCAGCAGCTGCAATGCAGCACAATGAGCTGTGAGGATCCATGAAGTCATGCAGGTATTTTACGTCTGATAATGCTTCTTTCCTACTTCCCTTATACCAATTTATAATCTGTTAAACATTAGAATAATTTCATATATTTCCCCCTTAATAAAACCCAATTTGCTGATGCTTAAACATCACAGCAACTGCAGTAATTACTATCTGGCCTTTGCTGTTGATGGTGGTATGTGAGATTTAATTTACTATAAATTAGAGCTTGTAGGTGCCTCGGGGAAGTCTTCCCATTGTTCCAAGGTGCATGAGTCATACAGGATTTAGCTCAGCATTCATCTTGTATCCTAAACAAAGAGGGTTTTTTTTTGCTGGACAACAAAGAAACTTGTGTAAAGCTTCATTCAAAAAGGGGATTGACTGGCACCAGCTGAGGTCAATCTCGTCAGTTAGCATTTAGTCATCTATGAATAAGGCATGTTCATTCAAAGCTGTGCTGCTACATTTCCATCCGCTTGCCACACACATTGATTTATTTTTGTCCAGAATTTACAGTTTCATTTATTGTGGGCATTACATAAGGTTTATATTCAAGTACATTATCAGACCAGGAAGCCTTCAGTTTCATTTGAGTGTTGCTTCAAAAACTGAACAAATTAAAAGAAACACTATGTAGAACAAAAGCCATTACTAAAAGGCTTTTCTTTCCATCTATTGCTGCAGCATGAATGTCCTATCTAATCTCACTGCCAGGTTGAAATGTAATTTGAACTGCAAATCTTGTAAGCAAAGTCGGCCCATGCCTCTGTAAGCACCCTCATAGTTTAGATAGGCAAATACCAGGTGAGAAGCAAACTACATAAAATGCCACCACAAAGATGTATTATTAGACAAACATGAGACATTCCACTATTTCTGTTTTTAAAAGATTTTTAGCTCACTAGCTTGTAAGACAGAAGTTCATTTGTTTATGTTGGGTGGTGTTCAACATCATAATGCTAATGGAGTTAGCATTTCTCTTCAAATAATAATGTTTCTAAACAATTTCATTGCATCTTTGAAGCTGTTCCAACTGCAGGCTCCATGACCATGCTGATTACCCCATTACACAAGATGATGGGTCTGGATTACCTGTGTTTGGCTCATCTGAAGCTGACTATTGCACCTGGCCCTAGTCTGAGACTATATAAGGCCAGTGTTCCAAATGGATCCTTTAGGACCACTTACAAATGTTTGCATAAATTTGTGTGTCCAACAGGTCGATGTGATGCACCTAGTGTGTGGCTGTGTGTCTGTGCTAGCGTGCTTCTCATTTTCAGCCTACACCGCTGGATAGCAGCAATGTGAATAGGAGAGCCAAATGTGTAAGTCTCTTCTTGTCAGTACAAGTCCTCTGCTGTGCCTCCACATGACAACACACAGAGCCTGGGTGCCTGTGGCCCCAGGTTATAGCTTCAGAGGAACCTGGAGGAGATTTTGCCCCCAGACATGCAGGGCTGAATTTTACCGGCCCCCACTGATGTTGAGGGTTGTGGCGGTGGGGGGGGGGGTCCGGAAAATGCCTCTGGGAGAGGCCCGCCATGGGCCTCAGCACCGGGCTCTAAATGTTGAAATTAATGTAAATTAATGAATTAATGACCTACCTGCTCCTGTCCTGCTGCGATATTCCAGCCAGTTTCCGGGATTCCCGCACCTTCGGATTTCCGTTCAGAGATCTGAGGCGGAACATTGGTTGGGAGGGGGGAGCAGGTAAGTTTTCAGGGTGGGGTGGGGTGAGTGGAGAAAACTATTGTGATTAGTGGAGGGGATGGTGGAAAGGGGTTGAAGGTAAAGTTCATAAACTTTGGTGGGGGGGGGGGGTAAGGTCGGGAACGTAAGGTAAGTTTTTCGGTGGGGGGTGGGGAAGAGGGCAATTAAATTGTTTACTCATTGGAGGGGTGGGAGGGGGCTTGAATCTTTTATTAAACTTTTTACTTTAATTTTATCATGTATATAACTTTAAAAATTCAAATGCAATGGAAGGGCTTGAAGCCTTTTAAAAATGGCGGCAGTGTCTGCGCAGTGGCACCAAACGCCGTTTTTGGGGACGAAATGCCCACCCCCTCCATGTCATCGGGGGGGAGGTCCGCCCCGGCCATGTAAATGAACTGCTGCATTTAATACCGTGGCGGCTTCATGGAGTAAAACCCGCACGTGTGGGCCACCATCTTTTACAGCCACTACTGATTATGGCGGCAGCCAAATGAAATCCAGGCCGCAGTGTGCAGACCACCGGCATGAGGACATGCCCTGGCGCTCATGAACCACACTCCCAGCTATGGGCGAATAGTCTCACTGCCTTTTGGATACCTCGGGAGAGTTGAAGGCTAAGGGAGTAGACCCTGACAAAAAATCTGGTGTGGAGCCCAAAGGTGGACTGATGCCCAAATATATCATCTTTTCAGCAACTCCTGCAACCAAGCCAATGCCAAACACAGTGCTCTGCATTCCTTTGGATCCAACTGGTGATGTCCAGAGGGGGACCATTATATTTGGGCAGTCCAGGTTCGCCATAGATTTTGCCTAGACTTGCACCCTGGAGAGGACACTCCAGTTTCACTGCAGAGTGTTAACACAATATGGGAGACAGCATTTACGAGCGATAAGCCCAACTCGATTGGCATAGAGGGCAAGTGCTATAGATTGTCTCCGATGGCGGGAGGGACCATTGCATCCCACTAGTCAGCTACCACCTACCTCAAGCCGGGCAGGCTCCGACTAACAAGATGCTGACCCGTCATGGTCCACCTGCTTCAGTGGGTGTCTGGAGTTTAGAGTCTCTGCTCAACAAGTGGAATGAATTCATCGCACCAGGCTAACAAATGAAACAAGCAAAAAGAAAGAAGATGCCAACTCTTTGATTGGCCATCAGGAACATCAGGACCATGTGCATGAGACTGACAGTCATCTTGCAGCTGGTCAACAATGCCCGAAAAATGACTGTGATTGACATGGAACTTGATAGATTGAACATTGACATAGCTTTCCTAGAAGAAACAAGACTCATCGAGAGTGGATCACTGAAAGAAAATCATTGCATGTTCATCCAGCAGGAAGAGTTCAGAGGAACACCTGAAGCAGCATGTAGGTTTTGCTGTGAGGAATTCGCTGCTCTCGATGATAGAACAATTGGTCAGAACTTGTTCTCTCTATCCACTTCTCAACTCAGTGTCAGTTAACCTCATGTGTATCTATGTTCCAGCGTGTGCTCCATGACAGAGGCAAAAGACCAGTTCCTTGGGAGTATGATGTTATGTTTATGCCGGTTTGCTGGAGATATTATGTGTATCTGATTTATCTCAGATCAATGCAGCTATTACACTTGTATTAAATCACTAACTGGTTTATTAACTGCGCTTTAAAATATTACAGCAGTTACAAGATCTCAGCACAATGTCTTCTCAGAACAGTCTCTTGTCTTTTTTGGTTTCAGTTTCAAATTCTTCAGCTCTACCCATAGGCTTAATCAATCAAGCACAGTGAACACAGGTAAGTGGACAGACTAATACAATCAAACCCAGATCAATCAAGCACTACGGGCCAGATTTTAAAGGCTGTCCGACGCCAGGAACGGTGGCAGGGGGGAAGGAAGATAGCACGGATGAGGCCTGCCACTGACCGCGATGCTGGCAGGCCACATCCCAATCTCAGTGGCGGCGGCGAGGCCTCGTGGTGGCCACCCCGCCACTCGTCGACGGGACCCGCAGTATAATATGCAAACGGATACTTATCTCTAATTAACATGCAGGCCGCAGCGATTCTGCCAGCACATTGATATCTTCATTCCAGCGGCCGGCAATGCCGCACCTTCAAATCCCCGTTTGGGGAAATGCGGTATGACACCTGTGGGAAGGGGGGAAGGAGGTGATTTTCTCTGTGTGTGGGGGTGGGTGGGGGGAGTGGGGTTAAAATGCTTTGGATTGGTCGGGGGGGGGGGGATCGTGAAGGGAAGGGGTAAAGGACAAAGGTTCCGAACTTTGAGGAGGGAAAGGTCAAATTTTCACAGTAGGTATTCTGGGGGGAGAAGGGCAGGAATGATGTGTAATGCCATTGCAGGGGGAGGGGGGGGTGCGGGGGGTGGTGGGAGTGGTCACTGTTCCTTTAAAAACGGCGTCGGCACCTGTGCATTGGCACCGGACCCCATTGCGAGGGATGACTCACCTGCCCCCTCCACGTCATCGGGGCAGGCAGACGCCCCGGCCATGCTAATGAGCCACCGCATTTGGAACCGCGGTGGCTCCGCGTTGTGGGCCACATGCGTGCAGGCTGCAAATTTTTCCGCCGGGCTTTTAAAATGCAGCCCTACATTTCTCCCCCTTTTAAGTATTCTAAACATGAGACATATATACATCAAGTTATTTCTTAGTATTCAACTAATCTGCTTTCTCTAAGTGCAGAAATAGTCTTTGAGACAGGAAGGTCTGTTAGCTCTGCGATTAGATCACGAATTTGAGGTTGTGGGTCTATTTGATCAGCTTGATGAGGTGAGTGATCAATATCACTCATAGGGAAAGGAAATGTATCCTAATAACCACTATCCTCAAAATATCCTGGTCTGCTCCCTATCAAACTTCTCGCATTCCACTTGATGAAGTCATCCAACAGATAAATACTTTGTACAGAGAAAATGTTTAATCTCCTTTGGACTGGATACTGATGAAGCAGGTTTGTGGTTGCAATTTGGCCTTTTGATTCGAACCCAATCTCCAACTTTAAATTGTGGTTCAAAAACAAGAAATGCTGGAATCACTCAGCAGGTCTGGCAGCATCTGTGGAAAGAGAAGCAGAGTTAACGTTTCGGGTCAGTGACCCTTCTTCGGAACGTTCCGAAGAAGGGTCACTGACCCGAAACGTTAACTCTGCTTTTCTTTCCACAGATGCTGCCAGACCTGCTGAGTGATTCCAGCATTTCTTGTTTTTGTTTCAGATTTCCAGCATCCGCAGTATTTTGCTTTTATTTAAATTGTGGTTCCCTTGTACCTGTATGCTTGTCAAAGTATGCTTTTGCTTTACCTTGTCGCTTTGCGATTTCATCTGCTTTCGCTGACATTCTCGTTAACTGGTAGTGATGGCTTAAGAATAGTCAGTGGCATTTGGAAGTTACCGCTTATCATAAGTTCAGCTGGTGTCTTTCCAGTCAAAGAGTGTGAGGTGGATCGATATGTGCAGAGTAGGATGTGAATACTTGTCTGGTATTATAGCTTTGTTGACTGCCTTTAGGTCAATGCATTGTCTAAGTTTGCCATGTTTTCATTGTGCAATGACTAGATTTGATATCCAAGGCAATGAGTCGATTCGGTCAATGATACTATCTGCTTCTAGTTGTTTCAGACACTTCAGCACGGATTGCAAATGGCTATCATTTCAAATTTTTTGAAACTGGCCGAATTGATGTCTCAATGTAAGGAGCATGACAGTACACCTTGACCTCCCCAAATCCAGTAAATAAGGAAGGATATTGGCATGTATAATCTGCATTATCAATCCCATTAATGTGTGCACCAGTGGGGTCTTCAAGTTTGAATCCAAGCCTATCGAAAAGGTTTACTCCTATAAGGCTTCGGCCTTTAGCTAAATAGAATGTGAATCTGCCTAGGGTGATGTTTTTGTAGCGTACTGGAACTGTGATTGTCCCCGAAACTGGAATGATAGGATCGTCATAAGTTTGAAGAGTGTCTGTTGCAGGAGTGAGAGAGAATTACGAAAAATACCGATGGTAGAGTTTTCCACTCAAAATAGATACTTATGCACCAACATCGATAAGAAGTGACACTGGGATGCCTATGATCTCGACTGAGCACTCCTTAAAATTAGCTGGTGCTTTACTTTTTGTGATGGTAAATACATGTTGTACCTCACTCTCAGGAACAGACTCCTCCACATGTTGAACCGATTAAGTCTTTTTGTTCGACAACCTGCACATCTTTGCAAAATGGTTCCACTTTAACATAACACAACATACTTTTTTCCTTGAGCCGGACACTGTGACTCGATGAGCATTTCCACAATTTGAACACAGTTTTGAAAGTAATTGGCTGTGATGGGGCACATTTTGATGAGGTTGCTGAGGTCTTCCTGCCCTTAACCCTTGCACTGAAGTTGGTTGGGCACATTGTGTCTGCACGCCTGTATCTAAGAGTGCATGTGTGTGTAACCCAGGCTTGTCCAACCTTTTTGGGTGGAGAGCATTATGATTTTTGCTTGGCCCGAGGGGTCGGTGAGCAAATTTCCAAAGATTACAGAATCATTACAGTGCAGAAGGAGGCCATTCGTCCCATCGTGTCCACACCGGCTCTCTGAAAGAGCAATTCCCCCAGTTCCATTCTCCTGCCTTCTCCCCATAACCCTGCACATTCTTTCTTTTCATTATTCCCTTTTAACTGCTTCAATTGAACTTGCCTCCACTATGTTCTCAGGCAGCGCATTCCAGACCTTAACCACTCGCTGAGTGAAAATGTTTTTCCTTATGTCACTTCTGCTTTTCTTATCAAACACTTTAAATCTGTGCCCTCTCGTTCTCAATCCTTTCACAAGTGGGAACAGTGTCTCTCTATCTACTCTGTCCAGACCCCTCATGATTTTGAATACCTTTATCAACGCCGCCACCCCTTTCCCTTTCCTATCTTTCCTGAACACCTTGTATCCAGGAATATTTAACACCCAGTCCTGCTCTTCCTTGAGCCAGGTCTCTGTTATAGCCACAACATCATATTTCCACCTGACAATCTGCGCCTGTACCTCACCAGTCTTATTAACCACACTCCGTGCATTCAAATTAACCCTGATTCAGACTTTATTACTTTCTCCCTGACTCTGACCCCACCTAATAACTTCCTATTCCCTATTCTATTGCTATCTATCTCCCCCAGTATTCTGTGCACCTTGGTATTCCTCCCTGATACTTGCTCCTGGTTCCCACACCCCTGACAAGTTACCAGTTTTGCTGCCCTCCAATCTGAGCTCCCTCTCAGGTTCCCATCCCCCTGACAAGATAGAGGCATTAAAAAATTATCTTACGAATAAAAACAACAACAAATGTGCATTTTTGTGAAGAAGCTTTAAATGAGAAGACTAATTTATCGACTTACTACCTCATCACTACATTGAATACTGATTTAGTGACATCGCTGGCATTGTTTTTGCTTGCATAAGTAGTCAATCTCTGCCCGCACACTTGATGTATCAATGCAGATTATTCTGGATAGATGTCGATCTTTCAGGAATGAGATCTCTCTTTCTGTCTCTGTCTCTTCCTGTGTTCCCCCCTCTTTGTGTTGTTCCCACTGCTCTGTGTCACCCTCACTCTCTGTGTTCCTCCCCCTCTGTCCCCCACTCTCTCTGTTCCCCCCTCTCTTCGTTCCTGCGCTCTCTCTTACTCTGTTTTCCCCCCACTCTCTTTCTCTGTCCCCTCTTTCTTTGTTTCTCCCCTTTCTCTCTCTTTGTTCCCCCTCTCTCTCTGTCCCCTCTCTCTGTCTCTCTCTGTCCCCTCTCTCTTTGTTTTCTCCCCTCTCTCTCTGTTCACCCCCTCTCACTCTCTGTTTGCCCCCTCTCACTCTGTCCCCTCTCTCTGTCTCTCTCTGTCCCCTCTCTCTTTTTTTCCCCCCTCTCTCTCCCTCTCTGTTCACCTCCTCTCTTTCTATTCACCTCCTCTCTTTCTGTTCACCCCCTCTCACTCTCTGTTTCCCCCCTCTCACTCTCTCTCCCCCTCTCTCTGACAGTTGCACTGAGCAGGAGCACTCAGCAAAGCAGCTTTATGGTTAGTCAATTTGTTTAAAAACATTGCACTGTCAGTTTCACAGATGACAGTTGCTGAAGCAGGAATGCGCTTCCCAACATCGGACAGATTCAGGGTCTTCCGGCAGGCTTTTCAAAAAAGTTGGACAACCCCAAATCTGTCCGTTTTTAAAAAGGCCGCTCTGCAGGAAAACAAAGGGAAATTTCCCATCTCCAGTCATGGAGCCCTTGTGAGGGTGAGGAACAGCCGCAGGCCGAATGGAAACCTTTGGCGGGTCAGATCCTGGCTCACAGGCCATATGTTGGACAACCCTGGTGTAACCTCTTCAAATCAAACATGGCAGATTCGATCTGGACTGCCAAGATTATGGCTTTTTCCAAGGTGAAATCATCATCCTCCTAATTCGTGGAATTGAAGTCTTTTCAATTAATAGGTCACAAATTAGTTCATTGGTTACTGTGCCAAATTTATACGAAGCCGCCAATTGCTGCAATGCTGTCACATGTTGTTTAATGGACTCACCATGTCCCTGGGATCTCTGGTGGAATGCGTATCACTCTATCATCACACTTTTCTTTGGCCTGAAGTATTTTTCGAGAGCACTTACCGCTGTAACAAACGTAGACGTATCTTCTGTGAGCTGCTCAAATAGTCGCTGACCTTCTGCTCCGAGACAATGTATCGTTCACTGCTATATCTGGGCTGACCATCCCCATAGCGAGCAAGTAGGGCTTGAACCCCGAAATCCATCGCTCCCAACACAAGGGAGGATTTCCCAGCAGTAAAAGAAATGGTTCTGGAGTTGATAACATAATTTTTTTGTGGAATCATCCTCATAGCCACATTTCTGTTATGTTTATGCTGGGGTTGCTGGAGATATTATGTATATCTGATTTATCTCATATCAATGCAGATATCATACTTGTATTATAACACTGCTTTGCCTGTGCTGGGATGAGGGAGCAGTACCACAGGACATGCGCGATGCCAATATCATCACCCTCTATAAGAACAAGGGTGACCGCGGTGACTGCAACAACTACCGTGGAATCTCCCTGCTCAGCATAGTGGGGAAGGTCTTCGCTCGTGTCGCTTTAAACAGGCTCCAGAAGCTGGCTGAGCATGTCTATCCTGAGGCACAGTGTGGCTTTCGAGCAGAGAGATCCACCATTGACATGCTGTTCTCCCTTCGCCAGCTACAGGAGAAATGTCGTGAACAACAGATGCCCCTCTACGTTTCTTTCATTGATCTCACTAAAGCCTTTGACCTCGTCAGCAGAAGAGGTCTCTTCAGACTACTAGAAAAGATTGGATGCCCACCAAAGCTACTAAGTATCATCATCTCATTCCATGACAATATGAAAGGCACAATTCCAATCCTGAGTGGCGTGAAACAGGGCTGTGTTCTCGCACCTACACTGTTTGGGATCTTCTTCTCCCTGCTGCTCTCACATGCATTCAAGTCCTCAGAAGAAGGAATTTTCCTCCACTCAAGATCAGGTGGCAGGTTGTTCAACCTTGCCCGTCTAAAAGCGAAGACCAAAGTACAAAAAGTCCTGATCAGGGAACTCCTGTTTGCTGACGATGCTGCATTAACATCTCACACTGAAGAGTGTCTGCAGAGACTCATCGACAGGTTTGCGGCTGCCTGCAATGAATTTGGCCTAACCATCAGCCTCAAGAAAACGAACATCATGGGACAGGACGTCAGAAATGCCTCATCTATCAATATCGGCGACCACACTCTGGAAGTGGTTCAAGAGTTCACCTACCTAGGCTCAACTATCACCAGTAACCTGTCTCTCGATGCAGAATTAAACAAGCGCGTGGGAAAGGTTTCCTCTGCCATGTCCAGACTGGCCAAGAGAGTGTGGGAAAATGGCGCACTGACACAGAACACAGAAGTCCAAGTGTACCAAGCCTGTGTCCTCAGTACCTTGCTCTATGGCAGCGAGGCCTGGACAACGTATGTCAGCCAAGAGCGACGTCCCAATTCATTCCATCTTCGCTGCCTCCGGAGAATCCTTGGCATCAGGTGGCAGGACCGTATCTCCAACACAGAAGTCCTCGAGGCGGCCAACATCCCCAGCATATACACCCTACTAAGCCAGCGGCACCTGAGATGGCTTGGCCATGTGAGCCGCATGGAAGATGGCAGGATCCCCAAGGACACATTGTACAGCGAGCTCGTCACTGGTACCAGACCCACCGCCATCCATGGCTCCGCTTTTAAGACGTCTGCAAACACGACATGAAGTCCTGTGGCTTTGATCACAAGTCGTGAGAGTCAGTTGCCAGCGATCGCCAGAGCTGGCGGGCAACCATAAAGGCGGGGCTAAAGCGTGGCGAGTCGAAGAGACTTAGCAGTTGGGAGGAAAAAAGACAGAAGCGCAAGAAGAGAGCCAACTGTGTAACAGCCCTGACAACCAATTTTATCTGCAGCACCTGTGGAAGAGTCTGTCACTGTAGAATTGGCCTTTATAGCCACTCCAGGCGCTGCTCCACAAACAACTGACCACCTCCAGGCGCTTACCCATTGTCTCTCGAGACAAGGAGGCCAAAGAAGATTATATCACTAACTGGTTTATTTGCAGCACTTTAAAATATCTCAGTACTACAAGAACTCAGCACAATGTCTTCTCAGAACAATCTCTGTCTTTTTTGGTCTCAGTTTCAAATTCTTCAGCTCCACCAATAGACTTATACAATCTAGCACAGTGAACACAGGTAAGTGGACAGACTAATACAATCAAACCCAGATCAATCAAACACCACACTTGACAGTGCTATCTGCCGAATCCCTAAGTCAGAACATCTTTACCTACCAGAGGATTTCAACGTAAGAGTGGGCACAGATCATGAGGCATAGCCCTCCTGCCTCATATATCACAGCACAGGAAAGATAAATGAAAATGAACAGAGACTACTTGAGCTTTGCAGCTACCATGAGCTTCGTGTAACTAACCCTTTCAGAACAAATAAAGCCACAAGGAAATGTCCTGGAAACATCAAAGATGGCCTCAGCTAGACCTGATCATCACCAGATGTGACACTCTCAACAGCATTCTCAACACACACGGCTATCACAGCGCTGACTGCGATACAGGTCACTCCCTGGTGTGACCAGGGTCAGGATGCAACCCTTGAAGCTTTTACATTCAAAACAGAAAGGTCGTCCTCATATCAACACCAGCCATACTGCCTACCCAGATAAGAAACAATGGTTCGTCGACACAATTGGACAGGCGCTTGTTGGCATTGTCACATATAGAGCTGGAGGTGGGACTCCCGGCACCGGGCCGAAAAGGCGGGAGGAACTCCACCTCTACTTTTTTGCACCCCTCCCGCCCCCGCATACCCCCGCATCCCCACCGGCCCAAGCGCTCCCCCGGTCTTTTTGAATCAAAGTTTCAGGAGGTGGGATCCCCGTCCCTCTAAAGATGGGGATCCCGCCTCCTTCAGCTGAGAGCCAATTAGAGGGCTGGCAGCTCAGCAGTATAGGCAGCACCACCAGGAGCAGTGGACACTGCCAGTAGTTCAGAGGCCTTGGACCCAGGCCCAGCGCTGGAACCCTGGAGAAAAGGTAGGTGAGGTGGGGTCAGCGGGGTTAGTCTGGAAGTCTCCGGTGAGATGGGGCTGAGGGGTGTAGGTCCCCAGGGGGTAAATTGGTTCCTGGTAGGGGTCCTCCAAGGGACACAAATTGCACATGGAGGAGGCACCACCACCTCCCCCCCCCCCCAACCCAACCCCCACCAAGCTCACAGGGAGGGTGCCTTGTGTTACATGGCAACCTCCTGCATGGCGGAGGCTGATCTCGCCTATGGTAATATCCAAGCAATGGTGAGAAGAGGCTCTTAATTGGCCATTAATAGGCCACTTAAAGGCCTCAATTAGCCTCTGGGTCGGAAGGCCATTATCAGCTGATCCCACCCTGGGAAAATCACTTGGTGATGGGCCCTCCACCCTGCCGCCACCCCACCACCCATTGCGATACTCTGCGCCACCCCTGCCTCCGATTCCACCTTGGGGGACCTGTAAAATCTTGGCCAGGATGTGCAATGATACAAATTATGGACTGACTCTGAGGAGTTATGAAAAACTGTCTTTGTCTTTTAAAAATGAACCTTTATTTTAAAAAGTGAACAATAGTCCAAAATGGCCACCAAAGCAAAAAGGACAAAGGCCATATCTTCAAAGCTAAGAGGTGTCAATTGCATCTCATCTTAAAACATTTCAGAATTGAATGTCTTCTTCTCAAACAAAGAAGTGTGAAGTAGCCACATCCTGGGCCATTGTGTGATCACTATGGGGAAGAGACCAGAACGTCTCTTAATAGGAAATGGGAAGAAACACAGCTTGACCTTAAAAAAAGACAGCCAGAGAGAAACAGAAAGGAGCAACATCCAGCTGACTGTTTTCCAGAAAGCCAGAAGGCAAGTGCCCTGCTGTAGTATCCTACATCAACACGAGATTGCAATGAATTAGAAGTGATCCACCATCTTCAACTGACCTTTCAATCAAGAGAGAAATCTACAATCATCTCAGGCCTGCACCCATCGAGAACTTGATTTCCAAGAGAATTCAACGGGTTTAGCGTGACATCCACCCACACTAAAAATCACTTTCCCTTTTTTCCTTTTCAATCTATCTCTTATGTGTGTGTGCTTGTGAGTGAATGCGTGAGTGGATGTAGTTGTGACAATTTCGGGATAAGGCGTATTGATCAATATACAATTGATTTTTCTGTTTTTAAACCTACAAGAAAACCTGTCACTGTCTGTTTATTTGAAAAATAAAGCATCAAGGGATTAAACCCTAGTAACAAAACACACTTGCTGTGGTCAGGTGGGGACTTGAACAGTGGGAACCACCCACATCGCACCACGTGGCCATAACAGGGGCATTTTCAAGTTGGCAGGCTCCAACTAGTGGAGTGCCACAAAGATCCGTGTTGGATCCTCAGCTGTTTATATTCTATATTAATGACTTAGAGAAAGATTCAGAGAGTAATGTATCGTAACGTAATGTATTGTAATGATACAAAGCTAGGTGGGAATGCAAGCTTAGAAGGACACAAAAGGGCTGCAAAGAAATATAGGCAGGTTAAGTGAGTGGGCAACAAGGTGGCAGATGGAGAATAATGTGGGGAAGTGTGAGATTATTCACTTTGGTATTAAGAATAGAACAGCAGAACTTTTCTTTTTAAAAGGTATGAAACGTGTAAATGTTGATGTTCAGAGAGAATTGGGTATACTCGTACAAGGAACGCAGAAAGTTAACATGCAGGTACAGCAAGCAATTAGGAAGGAAAATGGCATGTTAGCCATTATTGCAAGGAGACTGGAGTACAAGAATAAAGAAATCTTGCTACAATTGTAGAGGGCTTTGGTGAGATCACACCTGGAGTAGTGTGTGCAGTTTTGGTCTCCATATTTAAGGAAGGATGTACTTGCATTGGAGTCGGTACAGCAAAGGTTCACTAGATTGGTTCCTGGGATGAGAGGGTTGTCCTATGAAGAGAGACTGAGTAAACTGGGCCTATACTCTATGGAGTTTAGAAGAGTGAGAGGCGATCTCATCTGAAACTTACAAGATTCTGACGGGGCTTGACAGGGTAGACACTGAGAAGTTGTTTCCACTGACTCCTTCATTGAGTATATTTCAGGCTGAAATAAACAGATTTCTGGTCTCTCAGGGAATCAAGAGATAGGGGAGAAAGTGGGAAAGTGGAGTTACGGTAGAAGATCAGCCATGATCATATTGAATGGCAAAGCAGGCTCATGGGGCCGTATGGTCTACTCCTGCTCTTATTTCTTATATTCTTGTTTTCTTATACCAAATAACACCTTCAGCGGCATTTGGACAGACTCTCTCATACCTCTAAAGAATTTGGTTTGACCATCAGCATCAGGAAGACAAATGTCATGGACCAGGATGTTGCTGTACAACCATCAATCAGCACTGACAATATGACGTGGGAGATTGTTGATATATCTCGGCTCCACAATCACCAGCAACCTGTCACTTGATGCTGAAATCAACACATGAGTTGAAAAAGCTGCAGCTGTTATGTCCAAGCTGAGTAAGAGAGTGTGGAACAACAGCAACCTGACAGAGAACACCAAACTGCGAGCCTATCAAGACTGTGTCCTCAGTGCGCTCCTCTACAGTAGTGAGACCTGGGCAGGAGAAAATGCTGATCAGTTTACACCTTTGCTGTCTCAGTCATATCCACGGCATCTCTTGGCAGGACAAGGACACCAACTCAGAGGTCCTGGAACGTGCTAATTTCATCAGCGTTCACTCATTACGAAGCCAACAACGTTTGTGGTGGCTCGGTCAAATTCATCAAATGGATGATGGCTGTATCCTCAAAGACCTTCTGTATGGTGAACTGGCCACTGGGTCACGACCTGCTGGACGTCCATACCTCCACTACAAGGACACCTGCAAGTGTGATATGAAGATGGTGGACAGTGGCACAGACAACTGGCAGACAGCCACAACAGTCAAGACCTCTGGAGGCTGATTGTTCGGAGGGGCATCAGAAGAGGTGAGGAGAAATGGAAAGCTCAGAATGACTGAGAAGGGGGCCCAGAGAAAACAAAGGCCAATGAATCCTGCACCTTCTCAGCCCACTGTCTTCATCTGCAGCAAGTGTGGCAGATACTGCGATGACAGAGTGGGACTTCTGAGACACACCAGGCGATGTTTAACACAGAGTGACCACCAAACCATTATCTCATGGGACAGAAGGCTGCCAGAACTTGAACTTACAAATTGAATGTCAGTTTTGGAAAACAAGTAACCCAAAAAAACAGCAGTGAAAAACATTTAAATGGTGGACGGAAAGGCTACAAATCAAGTGATTTCTGGTAAGGGAAAAAAGGAGTGTATTAAAGGCTGGGGTTCCATGGATGAATAGGGAGGTTGGATAAAATTTAAGGCTAAAACAGAAACATGTAGTGCTTACAGGGATAATAATAAAACAAGGAAAGCCAGGACAAATATGAAAAATATTGTCATGCAAATTTGCTTTGTTGATTGATAATTTTCTTTAATCCACTGACTGGAGGTCAGAATTTATATT
Organism: Heterodontus francisci; assembly: GCF_036365525.1. Lineage (NCBI taxonomy): Eukaryota > Metazoa > Chordata > Chondrichthyes > Heterodontiformes > Heterodontidae > Heterodontus > Heterodontus francisci. The sequence continues at coordinate 59,584,251 of NC_090390.1, forward strand.
TCTTTAAAAGACATTTATAAAAAGACAGAAGATGACTTTGATAGCAGCTTAAAATGGCTACCTAATATGCAACACTGTATCCTACAATGCAAGGCCTGTGAGGAGGCAGTTGAAATGTCTGCTCAGTCCCCAGCAAGAACCAAGTTCCAGGAAGTTTAAGGGAACTACTGTTATTTTTTAGCTAGAAGAAGAAATACTACTAACTACTATGCTTGAATGACTGAGTGACTGTCATGTGACAAGCCCCTCCCCATCTGTGGTTTTAAGCTGCAGCAAAGGAGAAGCAACTGGATTCTAACATGTGCAGACCCTAAGTGGGGGATCCCACCCCCTCTCCATTTCAGAGCTTCAAACTCTGCCATTTGACTGACCACCTTTGCATACTCTGGATACAATCAGAAACCCCATTGGAGGAAATCATCTGCATCGCTGTCTCCAAGAGACCCACTGAAACCAGTCATCTACCTCTTCAAACTAAAAGCCTCAGCACCACTGAATTCAGCTAGAAGCCAGCCGAATCACCAAACCCCACAGACTGTATAAACCCTTTTTTCTATGGACTCTAACTCAACCGAATTACCTTTCCCCACTCTGTATCCTATTTGTGTGAAGGTAAACCTCTAGTGTGTTGGCGCGTTGTTTATTATTTTATTAATTCAGTTTAGATACAATAAAGTTAACCACTTTCTTTGTCAGACTCAAGAAAACCTGTTCGATTGGCTCTTGTTATGATCATAGCAAGTAAGTAATCAAACACTTACTGAATTGGCCAGTACATTCACTTTAAGAAAGAATTAAACCTGTTGTGGTCAAACAAGGAGAGGGAAAAGAGGGAAGCTCTTTGACCCTCCTCACCTGACTGTAACAATATAGGAAAACTACAAAAATAGAGATTAGAAAGGGTAAGAAGTAATTTGAGAGAACGATATAAAGGGCAATAAAAAAGTTTTCAATAGGCACATTAGTAGCAATAGACATGTGTAATGCTGCTAAGAGTTGAAGGAGGAAAGCTTGCAATGGTGAGGAAATGATAGGGAATTAAATAAATATTTTGCATCAGTTCACACAGAGAAGGTGGATATTGAAGTTGTCGTACAACCAAAGGTAGATACAGAATAATTGGTGGAGATTTTTATTCAAAACAAGTTGGTACTAAAGAAGTAATTTAAACTAAGTAGATAAATCACTGGGACCTTAGTTCATACCCAAAAATCCTCCAGGAAGCAAAATAGTGCCTAAGTACTCATGGGTGGCAAAACAGGAGATAGGAATAAGCCAGGAAATTGTAGCCATTTGGTCTTAGTTCTGATTACTATAGTTTATAATATGGGATGAAATTACACTTGAAAAAACGTGAGTTATCAGTACCAGTCATTATAGACTTCTAAAAGGAATGTCATGTTTTATGAAATTTATCGAATTCTTTGAAGAATTAACAGAGAGGAATGATAAAGGAAATGCAGTGGAAATGGTTTATATGAATTTTCCAAAAGCATTTGATAAGGTACCACATAAGAGAGTTATGGTACAGATAACAGTCCATGAAATTAAAAGCAATGTGGCCAGAGAGATGCTTGGAAGTGAGAAAGCAAAGATTAAAGGTAAAGGGAAACTTCTCAAAGGAAAGGTGTGATAAGCAGTGTTCCCTGGGGTCTGTGCTGGTGTAAATTTATTTCAGTACAATAATGATCTGGATTTAGTAGTTCAGTGAATATCTAAATTTGCTGATGAAAGTGGAAGGTATAGTAAATTGTGAAGAAGATTGTGGAAGATTGCAAGAGGACATAAATAGGCTTGTAGAATGGGCAGCTAAGTTGCATTATCCCATTGCAAAATCTGAATACATTTTAAAAGTAGAATAAAGGAAGGACATGTGCCTTAATTGGTAAGATTGAAAATGGAATAAAGTGACCTTGCATGCCATTTAAAATATTTCTTTTCCAAATATTTCTTCCCTTAGAAAAGCCATTCTGGATTCAGCTCATGCCACTTTTTCCATCTGGCACTCGTGATCCAACATCGTTCCCACCCATGACCATCTGACCAGGCAATCTCTGTAACCTCCTACAACTCTGAGATCTCTGCACTCCTCCAATTCCGGCCTATTCAGCATCCCCAATTTTAATCGCTCCACCATTGGTGGCTGTGTCTTCAGCAGCCATGGCCCTAAGCTCTGGAATTTCCTCCCTAAACCTCTCCCCATCCCTCTCTCTCTCTCTCCTCCTTTAAGTCGCTCCTTAAAACATACCTCCTTGACCAAGCTTATGGTTACACATCCTAATATCTCCCTATGTGGCTCAGAGTCAGAAATATTTTTATTAATAATGGTCTTCTGAAGCACCTGAAACGTTATATAAATGCAAGTTGTTGTTGTACAGTGCAGTCTTGTTGGGCCAACAGTGTCATTTTTGTGCCGTTAGATTCTATGGGTTGATAGCACTGAGCCTCCTAACTGCTGTGTTTTGTGCATATATGGAGGTTTATAGCCATAGCTTGGAACAAGCCAGTCTGTTACCATAGCAACACATATGCACATGGTGATTGTAACATTGGTATAGTGCTTCTCTAAATTATTAATACCGGGATGTTAAAGGAAAGAAATAACAACATTACCATTACAATTTGGAAGAACAACTTCATTCCTGCAGCTGTAGAAGCTTGGCCCACTTACACACTTCGTATTTTATTATACAGGTGAAAAGCTGAACACAGAAAATATAGATTAGCAATGATCTACAATTATCTGATGCAACAGGAACAGCTCACCCAATACATTAAGATGCCCATTTTATTGATTGCATCAGTTTACTTAAAATAAACACTTTCAATTAATGTTACTTTAAAATGCAGTAAACTCTTAAAGCTATAATAATATTGGATGATTAATTTCCAGTAATAGAAGAAACTGAAGTGTTTGTTTACTGATCAGATAACAAGGTAAATTTTCTATTTTGGTGAAAAACTGGTGCCACGACGAACCTCGTGGCATTCCCGGAGATCAATTTCATTATAGATGCACAACGAGCATTAAACCTGTCTGTTAGAGTTCACTGATAACAGTAGTAAAACACTATGTGCAGATACAGCTGTTAAAGGCTGCAGGAGGTATTGAAAAGCCACCATCATTTTCTTTTATTCATTCATGGGATGTGGGCGTCACTGGCCAGGCCAGCATTTATTGCCCATCCCTAATTGCCCTTGAGAAGGTGGTGGTGAGCTGCCTTCTTGAACCGCTGCAGTCCATGTGAGGTAGGTACACCCACAGTGCTGTTAGGAAGAGAGTTCCAAAATTTTGACCCAGCGACAGTGAAGGAATGGCGATATAGTTCCAAGTCAGGATGGTGTGTGACTTGGAGGGGAACTTGCAAGTGGTGGTGTTCCCATGCATTTGCTGCCCTTGTCCTTCTAGTTGGTAGAGGTCATGGGGTGGAAGGTGCTGTCTAAGTGGCATTCCCGGAGATCAATTTCATTATAGATGCACAACTGCATTGCTGCAGTGCATCTTGTAGATGGTACGCACTGCTGCCACTGTGCATTGGTGGTGGAGGGAGTGAATGTTGCCAATCAAGCAGACAGCTTTGTCCTGGATGCTTTATAGCTTCTTGAGTGTTGTTGGAGCTGCACCCATCCAGGCAAGTGGAGAGTATTCCATCACACTCCTGACTTGTGCCTTGTAGATAGTGGACAGGCTTTGGGGAGTCAGGAGATAACTTACTTGCCACAGGATTCCTAGCCTCTGACCTGCTCTTGTAGCCATGGTATTTATATGGCTACTCCAGTTTAGTTTCTGCACTTCGTAGTGGTTAGATACAACTGAGTGGCTTGCTAGGCCATTTCAGAGGGCATGTAAGAGTCAACCACATTGCTGTGGGTCTGGAGTCACATGTAGGCCAGACCAGGTAAGGACAGCAGATTTCCTTCCCTAAAGGGCATTAGTGAACCAGATGGGTTTTTACAACAATTGACTATGGTTTCACAGCTTCACTAGCTTTTTAAATTCCAGTTTTTTAAAAAATTGAATTCAAATTCAAATTCCACTTTCTGCTGTTGTGGGATTCAAACCCATGTCCCCAGAGTAATACTTCGGGTTATTAGTCCAGTGACAATACCATTATGCCACCGTATCCCCCGATTGGTGTTGCAAAGTGAAGGAGAAAGGAAGGAACAGCTTTGTTCCGTTTGTGAAAAAATCCCTGGAATAGAGGAATTTCTATTGGGATAGCAACTAAAAATCTGGTGGCCAAGGGTCTTTAGCAAAAGTTTCTACGAACAACAATAGCAGTGAGAAAGCACCTGGCACAAATGTAAAGAAAAAGGACACTTTCAGATATTCTTTAAGCACAGCAAATCTCTCTGTAATGCTGAACTCCTGACAGGCCAGAAAGTGCTTGCCCTCAAGATCTAATTTATACTTGTCAATTCAATAAATTGCATGTCCCCATTGGGTAGATTAAGAAACTATATGCATGCTCCTAAACACTAAGGCCCAATCTTAAGGACCAACTGGAAAATGATCCATCACACAGAATGGTTGGGACTCCAGCCAGCTTGATCTCTTACTCTAATACCCATTTCATTCTGGCACCACTGGTGATGGTGACCAGAAAATGTCATCTAATATATCTAGGAGCATAAAAACAGAAGGTGTTGGAAGTGCTTAGAAGGTTAGTAAGAATCTGAGAGCTTTAATTTCAGATCTCTAGCATTTAGTTTGATTTTTCTGTATATGGACTTGTTAGATATTATTTTCTGATATGAGGAAAATAAAATGATGGGTGTAGTTTACACGACCTTAAAATATAAGAATTCAGTAAGAACACAATTAAATTGTATTTTAAAAATTAAACAGACAGGTTTTATTTATGGTCACAGATTGCTCTCTTCACCTTTGTTGCAGTTCCCACATTTAGCAGTAGCGTTGCTTGAATCACAAATGCAGTGAAAAATAATCTGCAAAATATTTTTTAAATTGCAAACTGTAACAGTTACGTTTCATCACTAGTTGCTCAGATGCTGATCTATCTTCTTCAGGCGCTAAAATGCAATGGACTCATTGACAGTTTACTTTGTAACAACTGTAGCAAGTTGGAATAGTCAACCCAGTTTCTAATGAGTGTAAATGAGTGTTCATAATTCTGCATGAATTACCAGTCGTGTTCAGAGGATGGCTGATCTTGGGGCTGAGTAAATAGGCTTTATTGTGCATTTGGCTATACGCCAACTAGTTTGAGTTATTCACATTAACACTGTGGATTTAATGTTGACTTTGATGGGTGATAGCGAATTGGCATCCCATTTTACATCTCCCCTGGTTTTTATTTTTGTTGAAATTAATGGAAATATAAAACGGTTAGCCAATTTTATACCAACACAGAAAATCAACATTACCCACTGTGCCCAAAGTGGAAGTGTCCTTAGTAATGAGAAAATATACTGTAAACTTAAAGTAGTGTTAGAGTACCAGAAACAGTAAAACAAGTCAACTTAAGTAATGAGAGAGGGCAGCAGAATTCATCATAGCGGTTGTTATGTTGTCAGACACCAATATCTTCTTTTTATGTTTCTCCAATTCCACACCTTTCCTATTTATCCAAGGTTAAAAGGTCACAATCTCTGATAGATTTTGGAATTAGGATCATACATTGTGGTAAATAAGAGTGCAATCTGTGCTGGGTTTGAGTTCCATGTTACTATTGTTCGCTTCAGGGAAATAACAGGTTTCTAAGAGAAGGAGGTCTGATCCATGCTAATATCATTACTATTGTGTAGGAAGAGAAGCTTTTTGCTAATTGGGCAATGTGAACAGATGTACTGTATGGTCCCACAAAGGTAGATTAATTATACCTGTATTTCTATTTACAAACCAAATGCCAGAATACTTACTTTTATTTATTTTGTAAGAGGTTCAATGAAGAGTGCAGGAGGGCATGCCAGGAGCAGCACCAGGCATACCTCAAAAGGAGGTGTCAACATGGTGAAGCTACAACCCAGGACGACTTGCATGCCAAACAGCGTAAATAGCAGGTGACAGACAGAGCTAAGTGATCTCACACCCACGGATCAGATCTGAGCTCTGCAGTCCTGGCGCATCCAGTCGTGAATGGTGGTGGACAATTAAACAACTAACAGGAGGAGGTGGCTCCACAAATATCCCCATCCTCAATGATGGGGGAGCCCAGCACATCAGTGCGAAAGATAAGGCTGAAACATTTGCAACAATCTTCAGCCAGAAGTGCCGAGTTGATGATCCATCTCGGCCTCCTCCTGAAGTTCCCAGCATCACAGATGCCAGACCAGCCAATTAGATTCACTCCGTGTGATATCAAGAACCAACTGAAGGCACTGGATACTGCAAAGGCTATGGGCCCTGACTATATTCCAGCAATAGTACTGAAGACCTGTGCTCCAGAACTTGCCGCATCCCTAGACAAGCTGTTCCAGTACAGCTACAACACTAACATCTACCCGGTAATGTGGAAAATTGCCCAGGTACGTCCTGTACACAAAAAGTAGGACAAATCCAATCCGACCAATTACTGCCCCATCAGTCTACATTCGATCATCAGTAAAGTGATGGAAGGTGTCATTGACAGTACTATCAAGCAGCACTTGCTTAGCAATAACCTGCTCAGTGACACTCAGTTTGGGTTCTGCCAGGGCCACTCAGCTCCTGACCTCATTACAGCCTTGGTTCAAACATGGACAAAAGAGCTGAACTCAAGAGGTGAGGTGACGGTGACTGCCCTTGACATCAAGGCAGCATTTGACTGAGTTTGGCATCAAGGAGCCCTAGCAAAACTGGAGTCAATGGGAATTGGGGGGAAACTCTCCACTGCTTGGAATCGTACCTAACGCAAAGTAAGATAGTTGTGGTTGTTGGAGGTCAATCATCTCAACTCCAGGACATCACTGCAGGAGTTCCTCAGGGTAGTGTCCTAGGCCCAATGCCTTCAGCTGCTTCATCAATGACCTTCCTTCAATCATAAGGTCAGAAGTGGGGATGTTCGCTGATGATTGTACAATGTTCAGCACCATTTGTGACTCCTCAGATACTGAAGCAGTCCGTGTAGAAACACAGCAAGACCTGGACAATATCCAGGCTTGGGCTGATAAGTGGCAAGTAACATTCACGCCACACAAGTGCCAGGCAATGACCATCACCAACGAGAGAGAATCTAGCCACCTCCCCTTGACATTCAACGGCATTATGATCGCTGAATCCTCCACTATCAACATCCTGGGGGTTACCATTGACCAGAAACTGAACTGGAGTAGCCATATAAATACCATGGCTACAAGAGCAGGTCAGAGGCTAGGAATCCTGTGGTGAGTAACTCACCTCCTGACTCCCCAAAGCCTGTCCACCATCTACAAGGCACAAGTCAGGAGTGTGATGGAATACACTCCACTTGCCTGGATGGGTGCAGCTCCAACAATACTCAAGAAGCTCCACACCATCCAGGCCAAAGCAACCTGCTTGATTGGCACCCCATCCACCAACATTCACTCCCTCCACCAGTGACGCACAGTGGCAGCAGTGTATACAATCTACAAGGTGCACTACAACAACTCAGGCAGCATCCTCCGAATCCGCTACCTCTATCACCTAGAAGGACAAGGGCAGCAGATGCATGGGAACACCACCACTTGCAAGTTCCCCTCCAAGTCACACAGCATCCTGACTTGGAACTATATCGCTGTTCCTTCACTGTTGCTGGGTCAAAAATTTGGAACTCTCTTCCTAACAGCACTGTAGATGTACCTGCCCCATATGGACTGCAGCGGTTCAAGAAGGCAGCTCACCACCACCTTCTCAAGGGCAATTAGGGATGGGCAATTAATGCTGGCCTGGCCAACGACGCTCACATCCCATGAACGAATAAAAAAAAACTCACGAAAATGGGGGAAAATTTTCAAAATACAAAGCATTCCTACTTTGCGCTAAGTGATGATGTTGAGCACTACCAGATCAGATATGGCTTAGGGTGGGTACAGAGCAATGCTGTTGTTACATTACCTTGACATCTGGCCTTGATCTCAAGCTTAGAAAAACCCCACACCCAATGAATCAATGGGTACTCCCTATATTATCTGCCCAGCTGTGTGTTCAGGTGAAACTGCAAATTTAGTAACAATTAGTGGCTAATTTTGGGTAGTATGTACCAGAGACTGATTTACATTGGGAGTGGAATTGATATTACCAACAGCAATTTCATGTGAATTTAACTCATTATGAGAAAGACCTAAGAAGATGTAAGATTCAGGCCTGCTTATATTAGTGTTTTGGTCGGCTATTTTAAGTAAGAAAGACAGACTTGCATTTATACAGTGCTTTTCGCAATCTCAGGACATCCCAAAGCGCTTTACAGCCAATGAAGTACTTTTAAAGCGTAGTCACTGTTGTAATGTAGGAAACACAGCCACCAATTTGCACGCAGCAAATTCCCACAAAAAAAACGTGATGATGGCCAGATAATCAGTTTTTATTTTTGCAGTTGATTGAGGGCTAAATTTTGGTCAGGACACCAGGGGATAACTACCCTCTTCTTTGAAATATTGCCGAGGGATCTTTTATGTCCACCTGAGAGGCCTGACGGAGCCTTGGTTTACCATCTCATCTGAAAGATAAGCTTCATACCACCCTGCCTCTCGGATGACATGATTATGTAACAGCTTGGGGCTCTTTTTGGTGTCATAATTTTAAGTCATGTGTTGTCAGAGCTTGGCATGTGAATCCATTCAACAACAATAATGTGCATTTATATAGCATCTTTAAAGTATACGTCACAGGTCCTCAACAGATCTCAATTTTACCACCAGGAACACAACTGACAACCTTAATAAAAGTGGAAAACTTAGAATTGGATTTGCTTGGATGACTGTGACACACCCTCTCATTTGCATTCATGTGTTATCTATCAAGGATCAATTACCAAACTTCTCCACCAGGGAGTGCTGTGTGAAATAAGAGGAGAAAAAGATTAATAAGAGGAAAAAAATACAGCACAGACAGAATAAAAACCATTGGTAGCCACAATGCTTTAAATTGGTATGAGGAGCTAATGCTTATTCATAACAGAACATTTAGTTTGAAGAGGGCAACCAAAATTCAACGTGATAGCAATCAAGGAAAAACATTATTAGGATTATCCCAAATCTTAGCAAAATGTATTTTTCTGCTCCAGATTGCAATAGATCATGTGGATGAGAATTCTGAGAATGGTTCCTAGGAGTTTTAGTTGAGATGAACTGAAATATTTGTAGTTACGATTGGAAAAACAGGGTCTTTAACTGGTGAGCAAATTTTCATTCAATGCCATAATTAACAACAATTATTGAACACGACACATTGAATAACAATTGAAATGATACAAATAGCAGTTATCAATAGATGTTTTTATGCTAGACTGATGACATCTGTGTGTGTTCTGGCCTACACATTATCAACACAGTTCCATTATTGTCAACAGCTTTTGATTTGAACACATGGACGGTCTAAAAGTCATGATTTTGTGAAAGGAAGTAATTTCAGCCATTTACCAAATAAACACTCAACCCCGTCTAAACAAAAGCTTAAATGAAAGGGAAGAAAGTGGATTCCAAAAGAGAAAACCTCAGGTGCAGATGCAAGATGTAGAGAAATCGGTGACAGTGAAAGGTGCTGAAAGTGATTCTGAAAAGAAATGTTTTGAGTGCATACCACGAGAGATTGTCAATATTTAACACATATTTTGAGTTTATCTCAAATATTTCAGCAACTCTGGAACAAAGTGCTCAACGTATTAAAAATAAATTAATAGCATTTCATTTTGAACAAGGGCCGCTGATTTTTGTAAAACTTGTTTTGACTTACTTTTTCATTAGGTAGCTATTTCTGTAAAAACCATAACTTCAAGCCAAAGCTCGGTCCGATACAGGATAAATGTAGCAGAATATTGCATGTAAGAAGAAAATGAGTCCAAATATTATAGAGTCTGATCATTTAAAGAAAATAACATTTGTGAAAAGGCATTTGGAATACTGCAAGTGAATATGACATTTATCTAATTTATTCATTATTAAATGACTACCTTGTAATAATGAAATGTATAGTACTAATACGGACACAGCCAGTATATTTCTATGATCTGGGTTGTCTCAGAGAATCACCTAGGTGGAAAGTAAAAAATAGGATTTGCCATGTTCTGCACCATTAAATTGCTGGCAGCACACTAATGAAAGAAACAATTTGCAGCATACTAGTGTTCACTACTTCAGCAAACAATGTTAGCACGAGGTACAACAATTGAGGAAATATCTCATCCCCTTCACCAACAATAGAGGAGTTCTAAGTAGAATGAATGTCTTCGGAAAAAGAAATTGTGTTCTGTACAACACGAGTCCATGTGATTGATGTTATCTTGATCTCATGAGTACTTTCTGTTTAAAATCAATCCCCACCCATATTTGTGCCTTACATTTATAAGTTGTACTATCATTTAGTATATTATAATAAATATTGCCCATGCAAAAACATTCTTGCTTGATAAGCTTGAAATAATTACAATTCTTAATCTTTCACTTAACAATTGTTAATCACCACTCATGAACTGTCTGGAACATCTTGGCCTCTAGGTGCAGCAGAATGCCCATTGTTGATGAAGAACTGGAGTGAATTGAAATAATAACCCTGCCAATTCTATAATATATTGTAATAAATACTGGAAGCACAGTTTACTCTCAACAATTATAATGTCACCTGAATCCCTTAACATGATGAGATTACTACCTGATAATCACTCCAGAAATGCTAATGTTAAACCTCAAGAAATTGTTGATTGCTGCCTGTAGCAGGTTACAGAGTGACTTAAGCAGGAACATAGAATCAGTTGATAAAAACAGAAAAGGCTGGAAATACTCAGCAATTCAGGCAGCATCTGTGGTGAGAGGAACAGAGTTAATGGGGGGACATATCCCAGGCAAAGGGAGGCTATTTTGAGTGCGTACAAGGTGTATGGGGTGCGTCTAGAAGAGGCGGATTTATCACACTCTTTGGAGTGGTTCACCTTTTGTTGGTCCACACCAGCACCCAGCTCTCAGCTGTGGCTCCAAGCAGTTGTTTGTATGCCACAGTGGCCACACCCCAGCAAACCATCTCAACAGGCAGGCAAAACCAGTTGAGGGTAGCTGATGTGTCAGGATTTGCCTATCCTTGCATGCAAAGACTTACTCGGCAGAGTGGACAGAAGAGTTCAATACGAATTCAACGGCCATAAGGGTGACTAAGCAAAACATTGAGGAGCGCTAAGAGTGTGGTCAGGCACTCAAGGTAGCAAGGTCATCCACTGCATCCAGAGTCAGCTCCACCCCTCTTGACTTTGTCTTGCCACTGGATTTAGATGTGCCTGAATGAGGGGGTTAACTGACACAGTGCAACTCTCCCTCACTATAATCTAATCATGCGCAAGTCATGACATCACCTGCCAGTTCATCATATAGCCTTCAAGTCCTGTTGGATGAGGAACAAAGCAGCAGGTGAGGATAAACTGGAAGCTGTGGCCACAACCCTGCTCACAAGTGACGCAGGCCATAGGGTTGTCTTTCACCAGATTGAAGTGGCAGTGGACTTCGGCTGCTCCCTGAGTCATTAAGCAGCCCTCTTCAGGATCGTACTGCTCACCTCCATGGCCTGAGGAAGGGGCTAGAAAAGATGCCCTAAACATTGTCAGCTTCACCTACCCTCCCCTTACCATAGGGAGGATATTATTACCATAGAGAGAGTGCAACGAAGGTTCACCAGACTTGTTCCCGGGATGGCGGGACTGTCCTATGAAGAGAGATTGGGGAAACTGGGCCTGCATTCTCTAGAGTTTCGAAGAATGAGAGGTGATCTCATTAAAACCTACAAAATACTTAAAGGGATAGACAGAGTAGATGCATGTAAGGAGTTTCCCCTGGTTAGGGAGTCTAGAAACAAGGAACACAATTTCAAAATAAGGGGGAAGCCACTTAGGACAGAAATGACGAGACATTTCTTCACTCAGAGGGTTGTGAATCTTTGGAATTCTCCACCCCAGAGGGCTGTGGAAGCTCAGTCATTGAGTGTTTAAAGCAGAGATTGACAGATTTCTAAATACAAATGACATAAGGGGATATGAGGATCGTGTGGGAAAAAGGCATTGAAGTGGATGATCAGCCATGATTGTATTGAATGGTGGAGCAGACTCAATGGGCTGAATGGCCTACTCCTGCTCGTATGTTCCTATGCATACTGCGACAGATGGGGATCCCATTACAGCATTCAAACAACAAGTGTTTTTTTAAATTCCTTCATGGGATGTAGGCGTTGCTGGCTAGGCCAGCATTTATTGCCCATCCCTAATTGCCCTTGAGAAGGTGGTGGTGAGCTGCCTTCTTGAACCACTGCAGTCCATGTGAGTAGGTACACCCACAGTGGTATTGAGAAGAGAGTTCCAGGAGTTTGACCCAGCGACAGTGAAGGAATGGTGATAAATTTCCAAGTCAGGATGGTGTGTGACTTGGAGGGGAACTTGGAACCAGGTGGTGGTGCTCCCATGCATTTGCTGCCCTTATCCTTCTAATTGGTGGAGGTTGCGGGTTTGGAAGGTGCTGTCTAAGGAGCCTTGGTGCATTGCTGCAGTGCATCTTGTAGATGGTACACACTGCTGCCACTGTGCATTGATGGTGGAGGGAGTGAATGTTTGTGAATGGGGTGCCAATCAAGCGGGCTGCTTTGTCCTGGATGGTGTCGAGCTTCTTGAGTGTTGTTGGAGCTGCACCCATCCAGGCAAGTGGAGAGTATTTCATCACACTCCTGACTTGTGCCTTGAAGATGGTGGACAGGCTTTGGGGAGTCAGGTCAAGCGTAAAGAAGACAAAGGTAACACTGCTTAATATTGGCACGTGGCATATTCATGGACTATGCCAGAGCAGACTGACCAGAGAGATGAACAGCCCTGGTCCTAGAACACTACAGCCCTAGAACATATGGGACCCACCACCCATAAGCACCAGGATTGATTTGATGAAAACAAAGAGGAGATTCAGACTCTTTTGGATGAGAAGCACTGTCTCCTTACCATCTGGGAGAGCAGCGGAGAGGAGCAGACCTGTGGGAAGGACACGGAGCAGGGAGCCGATAAATAGAGCCCGAGGACCATGGCCTCAAGCACTTACCGTCTGGGAGAGGAGCAGACCTGCAGGAAGAACACGGAGCAGGGAATGGATAAATAGAACCCAAGGATCGCGGCCTAGAGCACCTTTCGGGAGAGCAGTGGAGAGGAGTCTAGGCTAGCCGGAGTTTGAAACCAAAGTGAACAGTGACATCACAGGAAAGCTCAAGGTGATTGGCTGGTGAATAACTGTTGTTAGGGAGCATCAGTAAATAGCTGGGTTAGTAACAAAAGTAAAGTGAAAGGTAAGGGCTACAGTTTTTTTATATAGTAAGTCGTGTTTTTTAGTGAATCAAGGTCCCTAGTGTAAATAATTTCTAATTACTAAGTAATTTAAGGGATTAAATTAAGGGTATGTCATGGCAGGGCAGTTCGGCAGCATGGAGTGCTCCTCCTGTGCAATGTGGGAAGTCAGGCACACTTCCAGTGTCCAGGGCGAACAGGTGTGCAGAAAGTATCTCCAGTTGCAGCTACTCAAAATCTGCGTTTTGGATCTGGAGCGGCGGCTGGGAACACTGTGGAGCATCTGTGAGGGTGAGATCATCGTGGATAGCACGTACAGGGAGGTGGTCACACTGCAGATAAAGACTGCTCAGGTAGAAAGGGAATGGATGACCACCAGGCAGAGTAGAAGAACTACGGTGGTAAAGCAGGAGTCCCCTGGGTCCATCTCCCTCCAGATTTTCTGCTTTGGATACTGTTGGTGGAGATAGCTTCTCAGGGGAATGCAGCAAGAACCAAGTCAGTGGCACCACGGGGTGGCTCAGCTGCACAGGAGGGGAGGAAAAAGAGTGGGAGAGCTATAGTGGTAGGGGATTCTATCATAAAGGGTATAGATAGGCATTTCTGTAGCCACAAACATGACTCCAGGATGGTATGTTGCCTCCCTGGTGCAAGGGTCAAGGATGTCACTGAGCGGCTGCAGGATATTCTGAAGGGGGAGGTGAACAGTCAGAGGTCGTGGTTCGCATTGGTACCAACGACGTAGGTAGAAAGAGGGATGAGGTCCTGCACAAGAATTTATGGAGCAAGGTAACAGATTAAAAAGCAGGAACTCAAAGGTTGTAACCTCTGGATTACTCCTGGTGCCACGTGCTAGTGAGTATAGGAATAGGAGGATAGAGCAGATGAATGTGTGGCTGAAGAGATGGTGCAGGAGGGAGGGCTTTAGTTTCCTGGATCACTGGGTCTGTTTCTGGCGAAGGTGGGATCTGTATAAGTCAGGCGGGTTGCACCTGAACTGGAATGGGACCAACATCCTTGCAGGGAGGTTTTCTAGTGCTGTTGCGGGGAGGGTTTAAACTAATTTAGCAGGGGGATGGGATACAGAGTGGAGGTACCACAGGGGGTGATGCACAGCCAAATATAGAAGAGAAACTAAGTCAGTCTGGAAGGCAGAGCAAATATCGACCTGTTAAGGCACAAGCAAATAATGCAAGGCTGGATTGCATCTATTTTAATGCAAGGAGTCTTACAAGTAAGGCAGATGAATTGAGGGCGTTGATTAGCACATGGGAATATGATATTATTGCTATCACAGAGACATGGTTGAGAGAAGGGCAGGACTGGCAGCTCAATATTCCAGGGTGTAGAATCTTCAGACGTGACGGGGGAGGTGGGGGGGAGGGGGTGTAAAAGAGGTGGCATTGATCAAGGAGTCAATTACTGCAGTAGGGAGGGATGATATCTTAGAAGGTTCCTCTAATGAGGCCATATGGGTAGAACTTAAAAATAAAAAGGGGACAATCACTTTGCTGGGAGAGTACGACAGGCTTCCAAACAGTCAGGGAGAGATAGAGGAGCAGATATGTAGGCAAATCTTAGAGAGGTGCAAAAATAATAGGGCAATAATAGTAGGGGATTTCAACTTCCCCAATACTTATTGTCTTAGTGCGAAAGGCTTAAAGGGGGTAGAATTCTTAAAGTGCATCCAGGAGAGCTTTTTGAGCCAGCAGGTAGAAAGTCCTACAAGGGAAGGGGCAGTACTGGACCTAATCTTAGGGAATGTGACCAGACAAGTGGTAGAAGTGTCATTGAGGGAGCATTTCGGGGATAGTGACCATAACTCTAAGATTTAAGGTAGTTATGAAAAAGGACAAAGATGGAAATAAAGGTACTGAATTGGGGGCAGGCCGATTTCAATATGATAAAACAAGATTTGGCTAAAGTGGACTGGGAGTAGCTACTTGTAGGAAAGTCTACATCAGAGCAGTGGGAGTCATTCAAAAAGAAATAGTGAGAGTTCAGGGCCAACATGTTCCCAGAAAGGTGAAGGGTAGGATCAACAAGTCCAGGGAACCCTGGATGTCAAGGGATATAGAGGATTGGATAAGGAAAAAAATGGAGGCTTATGGCAGATTCAGATGGCTGAAAATAGCAGAGGCCCTAGAGTAGGATAGAAAGTGTAGAGGGTACTTTAAAAAGTAATTAGGAGAGCGAAAAGGGGGCATGAAAAAACACTGGTGGGCAAGATAAAGGAAAATTCCAAGGCATTTTATAAATATATTAAGGGCAAGAGGATAACCAGGGAAAGAGTAGGACCCATTAGGGACTTGAAGTGGCAATCTGTGTGTGGGGACGGAGGACGTAGGTGAGGTTTTAAATGATTACTTTTCATCTGTGTTCACAATGGAGAAGGACGATGTAGGTGTAGAGATCAGGGAGGGGGATTGTGATATACTTGAACAAATTAGCATTGAAAGGGTATTAGTGGTTTTAGTGGCTTCAAAGTGGATAAAAAAATCCCCAGGTCCAGATGAGATGTATCCCAGGCTGCTATGTAAGACAAGGGAGGAGATTGCAGGGGCTCTCACATAAATTTTTAAATCCTCTCTGGCCACAGGAGAGGTGCCAGAGTACTGGAGGACAGCGAATGTGGTACCATTATTCAAGAAGGGTAGCAGGGATAAACCAGGTAATTATAGGCCAGTGAGTCTAACATCAGTGGTGGGGAAGCTATTGGAAAAAATTCTGAAGGACAGGATTAATCTTCACTTGGAAAAGCAGGGATTAATCAAGGATAGTCAGTATGGCTTTGTCAGGGGGAGATCGTGTCTAACGAATTCGATTTAATTTGTCAAGGTGGTGACTAGGTGTGTGTGGATGAGGGTAAAGCAGCTGATGTAGTCTACATGGACGTCAGTAAAGCTTTTGATAAGGTTCTGCATGGGAGATTAGTTAAGAAGATAAGAGCCCACGGGATCCAGGGCAATTTGGCAAATTGGATCCAAAATTGGCTTAGTGGCAGGAGGCAGAGGATGATGGTCGAGGATTGTTTTTGTGATTGGAAGCCTGTGACCAGTGATGTACCGCAGGGATCGGTGCTGGGACCCTTGCTGTTTGTAGTGTACATTAATGATTTAGATGTAAATATAGGAGGTATGATCAGTAAGTTCACAGATGACACGAAATTGGTGGTGTCGTAAATAGTGACTTCCTCCTGAAGTCCCCAGCATCACAGATGCCAGCCTTCAGCCAATTCGATTCACTCCATGTGATATCAAGAAACGACTGAAGGCACTGGATACTGCAAAGGCTATGGGCCCTGACAATATTCCGGCAATAGTACTGAAGACCTGTGCTCCAGAACTTGCCGTGCCCCTAGCCAAGCTGTTCCAGTACAGCTACAACACTGGCAGCTACCCTGCAATGTGGAAAATTGCCCAGGTATCTCCTGTACACAAAAAGCAAGACAAGTCCAACCCGGCCAATTACCACCCCATCAGCCTACTCTCAATCATGAGTAAAGTGATGGAAGGTGTCATCAACAGTGCCATCAAGCGGCACTTGCTTAGCAATAACCTGCTCAGGGTGACGCTCAGTTTGGGTTCCACCAGGGTCACTCAGCTCCTGACCTCATTACAGCCTTGGTTCAAACATGGACAAAAGAGCTGAACTCAAGAGGTGAGGTGAGAGTGACAGCCTTTGACATCAAGGCAGCATTTGATCGAGTATGGCATCAAAGAGCCATGGCAAAACTGAAGTCAATGGGAAACAGGGGGAAAATCCTCCGCTGGCTGGAGTCATACCTAGCACAAAGGAAGATGGTTGTGGTTGCTGGAGGTCAATCATCTGAGCTCCAGGACATCACTGCAGGAGATCCTCAGGGTAGTGTCCTAGACCATCTTCAGCTGCTTCATCAATGACCTTCCTTCAATCATAAGGTCAGAGGTGGGGATGTTCGCTGATGATTGCACAATGTTCAGCACCATTCGTGACACCTCAGATACTGAAACAGTCCGTGTAGAAATGCAGCAAGACTTGGACAATATCCAGGCTTGGGCTGATAAGTGGCAAGTAGCATTCACGCCACACAAGTGCCAGGCAATGACCATCTCCAACAAGAGAGAATCTAACCATCTCCCCTTGATATTCAATGGCATTACCATCACTGAATCCCCCACTATCAACATCCTAGGGGCTACCATTGACCAGAAACTGAACTGGAGTAGCCATATAAATACCATGGCTACAAGAGCAGGTCAGAGGCTAGGAATCCTGCGGCTAGTAACTCACCTCCTGACTCCCCAAAGCCTGTCCACCATCTACAAGGCACAAGTCAGGAGTGTGATGAAATACTGTCCACATGCCTGGATGCGTACAGCTCCAAAAAGACTCAAGAAGCTCAACACCATCCAGGACAAAGCAGCCCGCTTGATTGGCATCCCATCGACAAACATTCACTCCTTCCACCACTGACGCACAGTGGTAGCAGTGTATACCATCTACAAGATGCACTGCAGCAACACACCAAGGCTCCTTACCCAGCACCTTCCAAACACATGACCTCTACCAACTAGAAGGACAAGGGCAGCAAATGCATGGGAATGCCACCACCTGCAAGTTGCCCTCCAAGTCACACAGCATCCTGACTTGGAACAATATCGCCGTTCCTTCACTGTCGCTGGGTCAAAATCCTAGAACTCCCTTCCTAACAGCTCTGTTGGTGTACCTACCCCACATGGACTGCAGCGGTTCAAGAAGGCAGCTCACCTCCACCTTTTCAAGGGCAATTAGGGATGGGCAATAAATGCTGGCCTGGCCAGCGACGCCCACATCCCATGAATGAATTAAAAAAAAGGAAAGCCTTAGATTGCAGGATGATCTCGATGGGCTGGTAAGATGGGCAGAGCAGTGACAAATGGAATTTAATCCTGAGAAATGTGAGGTGATGCATTTTGGGAGGACTAACAAGGCAAGGGAATATACAATTGATGGGAGGACCCTAGGAAGTAGAGAGGGTCAGAGGGACCTTGGTGTACTTGTCCATAGATCACTGAAGACAGCAGCACAGGTAGATAAGGTGATTAGGAAGGCATATGGGATACTTGCCTTTATTAGCCGAGGCATAGAATATAAGAGCAGGGAGGTTATGATGGAGCTGTATAAAATGCCAGTTCGGACACAGCTGGAGTACTGTGTATAGTTCTGGTCACCACACTCTAGGAAGGATGTGATTGCACTGGAGAGGGTGCAGAGGGATTGCACTGGAGAGGGTGCAGAGGAGATTCCTGGACTGGAGCATTTCAGCTATGAAGAGAGACTGGATAGGCTAGGGTTGTTTTCCTTAGATCTGAGAAGGGAGGACCTGATTGAGGTATACAAAATTATGAGGGGCATAGATAGGGTAGATAGGAAGAAACTTTTTCCCTTAGTGGAGGTGTCAATAACGGGGGGTCATAGATTTAAGATAAGGGGCAGGAGGTTTAGAGGGGATTTAAGGAAAGTTTTTTCACCCAGAGGATGGTTGGAATCTGGAGCACACTGCCTGAAGGGGTGGTGGGGCAGGAACCCTCACAACATTTAAGATGTATTTAGATGAGCACTTGAAACGCCATAGCTTACAAGGCTACGGGTCACGTGCTGGAAAATGGGATTAGAATAGATAGGTGCTTGATGGCCCACGTGGACACGATGGGCCAAAGGGCCTGTTTCTGTGCTGTATAACTATGACTCAATGACTCCTTAAAACTTACCAAAACAACCGTTCACCTGCTTCAAAGAAAGCCGCCTTCAACAACACCTGTTAAATCATCCAAACAAAGCTGAGAGAGGTGCAGAATCGTGGCTAAGGAAAAAGGCAAAAGAAATACAATAAGACGAAGACAAAAACGCTGCTATGATGCTCCAGAGACAATCTACAGTCTGCAGGCTCCCGGAAATTCTCCTCTCCTTGGCACTGATGGAACCATACTGATTACAGACAAGAGTTGGATGATCAGCCATGATCATAATGAATGGTGCAGCAGGCTCGAAGGGCCGAATGGCCCACTCGTGCTCCTATTTTCCGTGTTTCTCAGATCAAAGTCCTGGATAAATGAGCAGTACGTTTTAGCAATGTTATGAATCGGCCCTCAACAATAAATGATGAGGCAATTGCCTGCTTGCCCCAAATTGAAGTCAACATATCACTTACTGACATCACCAACAAATTGAGATCATGAAAGCAATCAGTCTCCTGCAAGGCACCAGGGTCAGATGCAATACCAGCTGAAATATACAAGACAGGAGGCAGAATACTCACTGACAAACTCACCAGACTATTCTAGAGAATGTGGAACCAGGAAGCTTTCCTCAGGAATTCAAAGATGCATTAATTGTCCACCTTTACAAAAGAAAGGGAAACATCGGGCTTGCAACAACCATCGAGGTATCTCCCTACGATGCATTTATTGGGAAAATACTTGCAAGAGTCCTCCTATACTGCTTGACACTGCATCTTAAACAGGACCTTCTACCAGAGAGTAATGAGGTTTAGAAAAGGACTTAGAAAATAGGAGCAGGAGTAGGCCATTCAGCCCTTCGATCCTACATCGCCATTCAATACGATCAAGGCTGATCATCCAAACTCAGTACCCTGTTCCCACTTTCTCCCCATATCCCTTGAATCCTTTATCCCCAAGAACTATATCTAACTCTTTCTTGAATATATTTAATGATTTGGCCTCAACTGCTTTCTGTGGTAGAGAATTCCACAGGTTCACCACTCTCTGGGTGAAGAAATCCCTCCTCATCTCAGTCCTAAATGGTTTTCCCCATATCCTTAGATTGTGACCCCTCGTCCTGAACTCCCTCGCCATCAGGAACATCCTTCCTGCAGCTAGTCTGTCCAGTTCTGTTAGAATTTTGCAGGTTTTTATGAGATCCCCTCTCATTCTTCTAAACTCTAGCGAATACAAGCCTAATCGACCCAATCTCTCTTCATAGGTCAGTCCTGCCATCCCAGGAATCAGTCTGGTGAACCTTCGCTGCACTCCCTCCATAGCAAGAACATCCTTCCTCAGATAAGGAGAGCAAAACTACACACAATACTCCAAATGTAGTCTCACCAAGGCCTTGGATAATTGCAGCAAGACATCCTTGCTCCTGTATTTGAATCCTCTCGCTATGAAGGCCAACATACCATTTGCCTTCTTACGTGCCTGCTGCACCTGCATGCTTACTTTCAGCAACTGGTGCACAAGGACACCCAGCTCTCGCTGCATCTCCCCCTTTCCCAATCTATCGCCGTTCAGATAATAATCTGCCTTTCTGTTTTTGCCACCAAAGTGGATAACCTCACATTTATCCACATTATACTGCATCTGCCATGTATTTGCCCACTCACTCAACCTGTCCAAATCACATTGGAGCTTCTCTGCATCCTCCTCACAGCTCACACTCCCACCCAGCTTTGTGTCATCTGCAAACTTGGATATAATACATTTAATTCCCTCATCTATATCATTAATATATATTATGAATAGCTGGGGTCCTAGCACTGATCCCTGCAGTACCCCACTAGTCACTGCCTGCCACTCGGAAAAAGACTCGTTTATTCCTACTCTTTGTTTCCTGTCTGCCAACCAGTTCTCTATCCATGTCAATACCTTACCCCCAATCCCATGTGCTTTAATTTTGCACACTAATCTGTTATGTGGGACCTTATCAAAAGCCTTCTGTAAGTCCAAATACACCACATCCACTGGTTCTCCCTTATCTATTCTACTAGTTACATCCTCAAAAAATTCCAGTAGATTTGTCAAGCATGATTTCCCTTTCATAAATCCATGTTGACTTTGTCCGATCATGTCATTGTTTTCCAAGTTGACAAAAGGTGTTTGTTGCACATCAGTTCCAGGAGAAAAGCCAAGAGCAGAACTGCAACTTGTACTCAACATTTGTTGTGAGGGCCTGTGGAACATCATGGCAAACTTTGGCTTTCCAGAAAAGTTCATCATTTTGGTACAGCAATTCCACGACAGCATGTTTGCTTGTGTCCTGGTTGGTGGAGAGACTTCTGATGCCTTCCCAGACACAAATAGAGTAAAGCAAGGCTGTGTGTTGGCTCCTACCCTGTTCAGCATGATGTTCTCTACCATGCTTTCTGCAGTGTCCTGCGTTAGCAAAAGTGGCATCCACATTAGATATCGTATAGACGGCAAAGTCTTCAATTTGAGGAGACTACAGGTCAAAACCAAAGTGCATGAAGCTGTGGTTCGTGACTTTCTTTTTGCCAATGAATGTGCCCTAAATGCCTTTTCAGGACAAGAAATGGAACATAACATGGACTATTTCTCATCTGCATATGATAACTTCGATCTCACCATCAACACCAAAAAGTCATGTCATGTACCAACCTACCCCACAAAAGTACTATGTGAAACCAACTATTACAGTCAATGGTCAAAAGCTTGAAGCAGTCAACAAATTTACCTACCTTGGCAGCGCCCTCTCTGGAGCTGTTCAGATTGACGACAAAGTCAACACCAAGGCCAATGCTTCCTTTGGCAAGCTACGAAAACCTGTCTGGAAGCAAAGAGCAATTAGTCTCTGAAAAAAGGGAAGGTATACAGAGCAATTGTCCTTCCCACTCTCTTGCATGCTTGTGAGATGTGGACAGTTTACTCCAGGCACACAAACAAGCAACACCACTTTCACATGACCTGCTTGCGGATTCTACTCATTCTGCGGATCAGATGGCAAGACAAGGTTTCTGATACTGACATTCTCTCCCTGACTGACATGTCCAGCATCCACATTCTGAAGAGAGCTCTGATAAGATGGGCAGGACATGTTGCTAGAACGCCTGATGAGCATTTGGCAAAAAAGCTCTTCCACAGTGAACTAATTGGAAGGGAAACATTCACATGGAGGCCAGAAAAAGCGCTTCAAGGACACCCTGAAGGTCCCATTGAAGAGTTTCAACATCACCCGAGACATTGGAAAACCTCTCACAGGATCACTCTATATGGTGCAATCTTATCAGCAAAGGCACCACTTCCTATGAACAGAACAGAGTCGCACTGACCAATAGGAAAAGTGAGCTTCGCAAGTCCGGAGCCACAAGTACCTTTACTGCACCAACAATACTTGTGTGTCCAACATGTAACACATCTTTCTGTGCCCCAAATTAGACTAATTAGTCATCTTGAAACATATTCCACCTGAAACTTAACTCGATGAATTCTAACTGATGTCATGGTCATCTTCAACTATGAAAGACAAACACTAGAAATCCAGAAAAGTGATGGAGTGTCGAGATCCAGACATCGTTCTGCCTTGTTCTGGTTTTCACTTGAATGGGTTTGGAGGTGAGCAGTGAACCCCTGTGCAGCTGTCAGGTAAGCCATTTAAATATTCTAATAGGTAACAGGTAATTAATTATTGTTTTAACAAAGCATTCTGGCTTTAACAACCAGCAGACCGCAAGTCAGTAATTTGCCAGGGTCAACCAGGGGAGTAGTCAGCTGGGAATCCTTCTTCAGTGAAACTGACAGGCTGGGAAGTCTTTGATCAGTGAAACTGAAGAACTCCAACATGGTCAGGTGAAATGCTGCTGTTCACAGCCCTCCTTCTCAGAGAGTGATTTCAGTGCTTGACCAGTGATTGCCAAATTCTTGGAAGTCAGTTCCCCTGTCTTGCACTTCACTCACCTTCGGCTACATTTCCCAACTGCCAACATTCACTGTGGCATGGGAGCAGCTCTACCTTGCATCTCTGACGAGGAACAAGAGGAGCAGAAACACCAACACCAACAGTAGGAGCAACACAGCATCATCAAAAGCACCTGCCTTCTCCTCAGCCACATGCCACTCCACAGGGCAGTGGGGATGAACACAGAGATTCAGCTCAAAGAAGGCAAGACCCCCAACTCAGTGTCTACAGGCAGAGGTCAGCTGTCTCTGTCTGAGCACCAGTACCTCAGGGGGTTCAGGCTTTCACAGCAGGTCGTTGCTGACATCTGCAGCCTCCTGGAACAAGACCTCCTTCTCAGTGGACTAGCTCAGCACATATTTATTTATTTATTTATTTAGAGATACAGCACTGAAACAGGCCCTTCGGCCCACCGAGTCTGTGCCGACCATCAACCACCCATTTATACTAATCCTACACTAATCCCATATTCCTACCACATCCCCACCTGTCCCTATATTCCCCTACCACCTACCTATACTAGGGACAATTTATAATGGACAATTTACCTATCAACCTGCAAGTCTTTGGTGGTGGGAGGAAACCGGAGTACCCGGCGAAAACCCACGCAGACACAGGGAGAACTTGCAAACTCCACACAGGCAGTACCCAGAATTGAACCCGGGTCACTGGAGCTGTGAGGCTGCGGTGCTAACCACTGCGCCACTGTGCCACCCATATTGCCAGTGGTCACCTAGGTTCCTTTCACTGGAGGCCCCCCCACACCCTCATGCACCCCCAATCCCCCTTTCCAGGTCTCTGCCTCTCCCCAAGGTTGTGCACTCTTTTCTCTTGCAAGGAGAGAAAGCAGAGGTGTGTTAGTAATGGCTTGGGTGGAGAGGAGGGAAGGACAACATTTGAAGAGGGTAACTGTGAGGCATGGGTGCGAGAGGGCATTAGGATAAGAGTGAGTGTTAGTGTTGGCTGTTCAGATGGGGATGTGAGGAGGTGCCTGGAGAGAGAGAAATGCGTGCAGCTGTGAGGTGTGTTGTTCTGAGGAGTGCTGTGGGACAATGCTGGGAAAGTCAGTGTGGGACTTCGCACCTGAAACTGTTCTGCCACTCACCTTTCCCACTCTCCTGAGATCCTGGATCCTCTTGGTGCACTGTCTCCAGGTTGGAGGGACCACATTTCTGCTGCTGACTTCCTCAGTCACTTCCATCCATGCCTGCCTGATTGGAGAGGTTATCCTCTTCCTCCTGATCACTTCATTGTAGTCCCTCAGATCCTGCAGCAGGACCTCAGGTCAGGATGTGAGACCCAGGGAACAGCCTGATCTTCCCAGATCTCTTCATTCATGTGGTTGCTGCAGCCTCAAATATCCATGTGCAGTTGAGCCTTTCTGACCCGTACCGGAGTCCCTTTATTTAGAAATCCTTCCATTGGCAGATCCGGCAATGTGAGCCTACCAGCCCTCTCTGATTGGTTAGGGAACCTGGAAGCAGGATGCTAATGCCTTGGTTCAGTTAAAGAGTCACAGCAAAGCCCGCTGGAGTTTTAAACAGGTTCCCATCGTTCCGGCAGGGAAATGAGCATTGAAAACTCCGTCCCTTAACTTTGTTTCTCTCTCCGCAGATACTGCCTGACCTGCTGAGAATTTCACACTTGTTCTGTTTCCATTTCAGATTTCTAGCATCTGCAGTATTTTGCTTTTGTACATAGTGTTGGTTGTTTGCTTTCTATTTATTCAATGACGTTGCATGGAAAAGGAACTAACAAATTTAAGAAAGCAGTAACCTAAAAAGGCCATTCAACCCTTCCAGTCCTATAGATGGAGACAAAAGCAAATTGGGATTAAAACTAAATTTGTACAAAAGAATAGTTGTCTGTTCGATGCATACTAGCTATTCTAGAAACTGGAGAAGTATTCAACTGAGGTCTGGTCAAATAATGCAACTGCGATGTTTCGCACTCAACAGCAGGACCTCATTGTTAAATAGTTCCAGCAACGACAGAAGCTAATTCTAAGTTACCAGTTGCATAGCATGGAAGGAATAATCTGTGTAACCTCACCTCAATGAGTTTCAATTTAACAATGGTTAATTTTCCAACTTCACTCTACTGGTGGGGAGCCTCACCTGGTGGACTGTGTGTTGGAAAATCAGGGACATGCTGCACAGGCACTTAAATGAATATCTGATAGATGTTAGCTAGCAACCGGCAAGGTTTCCCCCACCAGTAGCGCAATGTCACAAAATTATGCCTACATCCTGGCTTTCTCCTGTTTGCCATTATTAAAAGGCAATCAAATTGAGACACAATACTGTTATTCACCTTAAACAGACTCTGGTCTGTGTGCTGACTCGGGATGGTTTGTGGATTAAGATAGTGCCATGGGGATTCTAGCAGATTGATTTGTCAAAAATTCCTGGAGGTAACCTTAGACTGGCATTTGCTGCCCCCCACTGGAATACAAATTATTAACATCTTCTTTGCACATAAATCAACATATAAAATTGATTACCATAACCACTAATTAATTAGTTAACTGTGGTTTTATTCATTTAGTTTTTTTTACATTATCATACAAAATCCTAATAACCTAATACAGCCTTGCATGTCAAGTTGTGACCTGTATTCTGGCATAAATAACTATTATCACCCATATTTAACCAGTTATTCAGTCCGTCCCTCTTTCCCTATACTTTGACAACACTGGAAGATTGCCTGGAATATTAAAAATCTTTGGGGAAATACAATCCAAAAAAGGAAGATAGAATCATAATATCTTACAGCACAGCAGGTGGCCACTTGTCCATTGTACCTGGTTTCTGAAAGAGTTGTCCCGTTAGTTCCATTCTCCTGCCCTTTCCTGATGCCCTTTTAAATTTATCTTTTCAATGACGCCAGTTTTCTTTCCATAAAGTCGAAGTCGAGTGAGATGCATGCAGTTGTCATTGCCAGCTGCGTGACACAGGCATACTCCAAATTTACATTAATTCAGTTTAATGACAATAATATTGGAGTTACATTGTGTCCTTTTACAAGGAGATGTGAAACATCTGATTATGCTAACTGCTGAGAAAAGCCATAGCAATGGGATCAGTCTGGTACTAATAAAGCAGCTGGCGGAAAGTAAAAACCATATTAACTGTTAAAACTGTCCAAAATTACATTTAATTAAAAACCTAATAGATCTATCATCTTTCTTAATTATTAAATATTATCAGTTTTTAACAAGGTGCAGAATAAAAGGGCATTGTAATTATGTCATATACATGCTCTACATGTCTGAGAGCTCAATTTACACACACACAGAAAAGTAAATGCTTAAAAGTGAACCAGTGAAATTCCTTTGGAATAGAAAATGGGTCAGAATAGGTGTTAACAAATTGCAAGGCGATAAGACACATGAAGGAATGGATCTTACAGACCTCCAAATATACAATTTAATTTTCAAGTTGCAAGACATAGCTATATGGCCAACTAAATACAAATAAATCCAGGTGGAAGAATCTGGTAGGAAAGACAAAGGAACACTGGTGGGCCTCACTGCTGAGACTATGCTTTCTAGGGGAAAGTGGACAGTCAAAAAAGATTGCTTACAATAGGGCCTCCAGCAAAATGGTGATCTAAAATTCAATATGATTGGGTGGGACATGCTGAGGTAGCAGTATTTGTGTGAGCATTTTTTTTTGATAATCAGGGAAATTTTGTGCTACTTTGCATAAATACCTGTCCAAATAACTGCAGTTGCATACATAATAGTTGATGAAGCGATTTTCAGAGTGTGCCAAATCAAAATCAACCTATAAGTATTTAGTAAAAGCAAATTACTGCAGATGCTGGAAATCTGAAATAAAAACAGGAACTGCTGGATATACTCAGCAGGTCTGGCAGCAACTGTGGAGAGAGAAGCAGAGTTAATGTTCCAGTCGGTGACCTTTCATCAGAACTTAACTATAAGTATTTAGCCTCTGTGAAGCAAAATAGGGCCAATGTATAATTCTAGCATGCGTTTACACAGTGCT
This sequence comes from Heterodontus francisci, assembly GCF_036365525.1. NCBI lineage: Eukaryota > Metazoa > Chordata > Chondrichthyes > Heterodontiformes > Heterodontidae > Heterodontus > Heterodontus francisci. The sequence continues at coordinate 59,611,348 of NC_090390.1, forward strand.
TTTTATTTACAAGGGCATGGAGTCCATCCAAAAACTATGGCAGTAAGATTTTTTTGGTTCACTAATCATCCTGACACTCACAGAAAGCCATTATTGTTCAGGAGTCTCCAAGCCAAGCTACAGCTTCTATTTATCCGATATGGACCAAACACCATCTCCCCTAGAGCATGTATAATTTATCTAACAGCTTGGACACCAGTTTCAAGCATCAAGACTTAGCGACCACCAAGCATACGTAAGAATATCAGTAAAATTTAACTAAATGAGCAAATTCGTTTACAAGGCATATGTGGCACCTAAGGGGCTGTTTCAAAAGGGTGTCAGATAAATGAATTAAATTATCACTCAAAACACTACAAGTTATCGTAAATTCTGAATGTTACTACATTACTGCACCTCCTAATTTAGTGTCACCTACAAAATTGGATATCCAAGTCATTAATGTATATGAAGAAAAGCTGAGGTCCCAGTACAAATCCTTGATGGACAACACATGTTGCACCTTGACCATCAGAGAACAAACTCTTTATCCCTAGTCTCTGTCTCCTACCTCCCAACCAATTTCCAAACCATGCCACAAGTTTGTCTCCAATTCAGTGTACTTTCATTTTTGCTAATAATCTATTGTATGTAACCTTATCAGTTGCCTTCTGGGAGTCCATATAGATAATATCCATAAACACTTCCTTATCTATCATGTTAGTAACCTCTGCAAAAAATTCAACAAGATTAGCCAGATGCAACCTACTCTTCATAAATCCAAGCTGACTCTGTCTGATCAGCTTATACTGGTCTAACAGCTCTGTTCCCAAAGACAGATTTCAGTAATTTCCCACAACTAACATTGGACTGACAGGGCTGTAGTTACCTGATTTATTTTTCTTTCCTTTCTTAAATAATGAACAGACATTTTTAATTTTCCAATCCAATAGCATAATTTCTGAATCTAGCAAGCCTTGGAAAATTATGACTAATGCATCTGCAATTTCTTCACCTATTTATTTGATTATCCAGGGCTAAAAACCATCAAGTCCTAGAGATTTGTTTATCTTAAGTCCTGTTATTTTCTCCATTACCATGTTTTTGGCTTACATTAAATCCAATAAGTTCCTCCCCTTGACTGAGGAACATTGAGTACTTTTGTCTTCTTTGAAAACACATAATTAAGTATTGCTTAGGTAGCTGGTTTTGCATCTCAGAAACTGGTTCTAATAAGTCTAACAGCCCTCTGTGATAATTTTATAAGTATCAGTTGACTGAAATGAAAGCTTACAAAACAGAAGATACATGCTGTTTATGTCCTCTTCTGGCTTCTATGAACGTTCATAGCTTGTGATGTTGTACTAAATATGATCATGAACAAAAAATCCTTCTTCTGTATAAGCTCTTTTTCTAATACCTTTCTCGTTAAACTCTGTTACCAAATGTTGTTATTGGCTAAGACGTTGTAATAGGCTGACCTCCAAAAAATATTGCACCATGCCAACAACAAAAAAGAATGTTCTTTAAGTAAAATACCAGCCATATTTGTTTAAGTTCTCGGATTATAGTTTTACACCATTGAATTATGCCTGTTTAGGTCGAAAGCAGGCAATGTCATTGTAGTAGGCAGAAATTTAAAATATATTATGAATGTAGGTAAAATAAACAAAGATCCTGAATGAGATCTCATACCTGCTTCAATAGATGTAATCTGATGGCATATTCCATCTCCATAATGGTCCCACTTCCAAGAAAGCAATAGCTGAGACAGCCCCCACCCCCCCATTACCCAGCCCAGTGGCACACACACACAAAATCTAGGCCCCCATAAAGAATACTCATTGATTGGGATTTATAGATTTCAGTTATAACTGGATATAATTTGCCTTGCCTCAGGGGGTGACCACACAGATTTAAAAGCTTGTTAGCACAGCTGTTACATAGTAAAATATTTCCAGCAGTCCATGTGAGATGCAGACGAGTTTGGTATACAATCAAGTTTGGACACAATATCTTCAAACACAACCACTTATGAAATAAAACTACAGTATCATATTCTTTCCGATCCCTGATATTTAATATTCATTTTCTCATAAGGATACAATGAAAAAGGGCAGATCTGAAATGCATTCTTTGAGATAAGCAGCTAAAATACTTGGGTCTGAAAGCAGCCAAAGGCAAGAGAAAGGGTTTGGAAGTGAGCACAATAATTACTTTTCATTAAACTGACAAAGCACCAAACATTGATCATAATTTTAAAAACGCTGCCATAAAACCATTTTGAGAAGCAATAAAAAGTGACAATAGTCAATTGTGTCTTTTAAGGAAATTAGTTTTCGATACTTCAACATAGGAGCCCTTCACTGTGTCCATTTAAGGACAATTGTCCAACCATAACCAACTTAATGTTTGCAAAAATCCCTTTGTGTTTCTGAAATGTTAAAGATTCAATATAACGTATTTACTGGAGCAGCTTGTATGTTGCGTGTGGGTAAATGATATGCAACAGAAGGTTTCAATTAATAAAAACTGTGAATGTTTATGCAGCTGTTTTCAATCCAGTGCATAAGAGAAGTAACACACAAATATTAACTGCCAAGACTATGCTTTTCACCACCTGCAAATTATTCCAAAAACTGTTGTGAATCTGAATTTGGAAAAACAAATCTTGTGAAAATAGATTGAAATTGTAGTAAGTCAGAATCAGACCGAGCCAGTAAATGCTGTACAGATGTATTGGTTACTTAATATCAATATCTGAAGAAAAGCTAATGATTTCATCTTACACTTCACAAAAACCCTAAATGAGCCCTAGCAAAGTAGTTTTATAGTAGTTTTTAGAGCTGTCCTTAGCTATTCTGCGAAGATCCTGTTCCTCTATTCCTTTCCCCACACAATGAAAATGAAATTGAAAGGGAATTTCTTCAAAGCCCCCATTTTCTAGTCAGGGCTTGCGCCTTTTTTATCTGTATTTTATTCTACCTCTTTGTCATTTAAATGATACAAAGTCATTCTTGACTCTATCAATGGCATTCTTATCCTTTGGGTGCAGCCAGTGTAGAGCTCGAAGCAAACAAAGGCACCAATTAATGCAAATTGTTTCAAGAGCATCTGTTCTGTTAATACTAAATGTATGTCGGAGTTCATTCTTGCCTTATTACAGTCACCGTCTGTCTGTTCATTTGTCCCAAACAGATGATCTGGTGGCAGGCAGAATCATTCATATCTGCCTCGTAAGATTCTGAACTGCAAAAAGGAATAGAACATACGAGAGGCCCTCTGGGAAGGAAGTCTTCCTTCCTCCTCATGTTCAGGACATAACTTCACTTATATTATCCAAGGTAATACAAGGGCCCGGATTTTCCAGTGGTACTGACAGCGAAACTATCAGCGTTTGCCATCATTACTCCTCTGAAACTGATAACAACTTCTGGTGTCCACACATATGCAGTTAAATTTGGAAATCCAGAAATGATTTGACACTTCACCATAGCGTGCGCTATTGAAGTCCCCCCGACCTGTAAACAATTAGAAATCACTTAACTGACAAGATCTTGTCCTATTAGTCACATTGTTAAAACTCTGGAAAAAGTTACACCTTGTTGAATGAGGTGTAACTGGGTTTTTTTACCAATATACTATAGAATCATAAAATGGTTACAGCATGGGAGGTTGTCATTCGGCCCATCGTGTCGTGCTGGCTCTCTGTAAGAGCTACTCAGCTAGTCCCACTCACCCGCCTTTTCCCCATGGCCCTGCAATTATTCCTCCTCAGATAATTATCCAATTCTCTTTTAAAAGCCACGATTGAATCTGCCTCCACCACACGCTCAGGTGGTGCATTCCAGATTTTAACCACTCGCTGCATAAAAAAGTTTTTCTCATGTGGCCGTTGCTTCTTTTTCCCATCACCTTAAATCAGTGTTCTCTGGTTTTCGACCTTTCAGCCAATGGGAACAGTTTCTCCCTATCTACTCTGTCCACACCCCTCATGATCTTGAACATTTCTATCAAATCTCCTCTCAACATTCTCTTCTTGCCAATCTATCCACGTTGTTGTGTTTCTCTTTCTTTAACACAAACACATCAACCACACAAGGAGGATTGGTAACTAAAATAAGTAAGTTCTTTATTTGAAAGTATGAAACTATGTACAACAATAACTGGGAGGCTAACTAGCACATCTGGGCTCGCTGACGGCTCCTAATGCCTGATCGATGATTACATCATATCCTGTTTGGTGATAGACAGCAGTTTTAGACATGCCTCTTAAAGATATACTACAATACACATAACTGAAATCTCTCATCCCTGGAACCATTCTTGTAAATCTTTTCTGCACTCTCTCCAATGCCTTCACATCCTTCCTAAAGTGTGGTGACCAGAATTGGACACAATGGCTGGAATTTTACCTGCTCAAAATGGGCATCCTCCAAGGCAGCCGAGGCGAAAAATGGCGGGTGATGACGTCGGGTCAGGTCCCCGACGTCATGATACCCAATCCCCATTTTACGCAGGTCAGATGGCGGGCAAGATCGAGGCACCGTTAGTCGTCCGCTTTACAGCAATTAAGGCCAATTGAGGTAGTCTACAATCCAATTGACAGCCATTTTACGTCCGCTGTCACATTTTAAATATGGCAACCGAGTTGAAGAGGGGAGTCAGGAACACAGCAGCTTTAAAAGAGTGGCAACCAGTGTGTCTGTGTAGGAGTTGGAGGTACTGGTTTTTTCATTATTCTCTGATAGATTTGTGTGTGGTTTTGAAGGTTGGGGCTGTTTTTGCTGGTTCACCAGGGTTCACCTCAGTGTTTGAAGCTCCTGGTAGAGCCACAGCATCACTGATTTATTCTGTGTAGGGGTGGGGGGTTGTGAGTGCCTGTCCTTGCAGCAGGCAGGAAATACCTGTCCTCATAACATCTCAGGGACACTGCAGTCATGGGAATTGTCCATTCTGGAGGTGGCTCATCTACTGAGGCAGACTATGCTGCAAGGATGGACAGAAGGACAACTGGCCAGGGAAATCAGCAACCTGTTGTCCAAGTGCAGCCTGGTAATGGGGGAGGGGCAGAAGGTCACAGAGTGTGCTGGGAGCAACCACCTATGAGGAGACGAGCCTACCCAGTAGGTAGGGTCTACCACCCAGGGTTGAGCTTCCTGCAGATGTCAGAGCACCAGTGCTGAAGAAGACTGCGCCTGTCCAGAAATACTGTCATATCTCTGTGTGAGATGCTGGCGGTGAAGGTCACTTTCAACTGCATGGGTGGCCACCCAATGCCAGTTGCACTAAAGCTAACAATCACTCTGAACTTCTACGCTCAGGCTCCTTCCAGGCTTCATCAGGAGACATGTGCGGAGTCTCGCAGTCGTCAGCACAGCACTGCATTAACATGGTAACTGATGCCATATTCAGGCGTGCCAACACACCAAGTTCCAGATGGACTCCGCCATTCAGGCTGAGAGAGCTCCATCTCATGCAGGACAACAAGATTGCCAAAAGTGTCAACGTTGACTTGAGACAGATAAAAATGCCAAGTGAGAACTTTAATAAGTTTTGTGTGAAATCGAACAGCAAATAAATAATTCTAAATCACACCAGTGACTTCTAAGTGCAGTTACTGTGATTTCCTGAAATGTTTGCGTGTGCTTACGCATGTCGTCAACCCCTCACTGCCAGCCACAGCAGAGGCAGGTGGCTGCATAGGATGCCCCGTGGCTTGGAATGACTTTGGTGGGCGTCCTCTGCCTGCCCGAGGCCGTGAGGGCCCCAGCATCTTGAGGTGACCCTGAGCAGTCTCAAGATCGCCCTTGACACCCTTGGATTCTGAGGTGCTAATGTCACTGACAGAGACCTCAGAGGGATGAGCAGCTGTTGGATGTCGCAGGAGCGTCATCGACAGCTCATTAAGGCACTGCTGCAAAGAGCTCACTTTCTCTGTGAGGGTTTACAGGGCCTGCAGCTTCGGGCCCTCTACTCCAGCTGCCAATCTGTTAATGGAGGAAGCCAGTTGCGCAGATGACAGGGACTGTGGGGTACTCATGGCCTGGAGGAAGATCTCCATCATCTCTGGTAACTCCGCCAGATCTCCACGCACCTAATGCTGCACCTGCAGCATCTCCCACCAGATGGATAACCGCAAAGGCTCATCATTAGCATGGAGCTCAGCACTGGCCTGGCCTCCCACAGTCCTCAGAGTGTCAGAGGCATCAGCTGGTCCGGCACCTGTGCGGTGCTGACACCAGGTTGTGACCATAAATCCGAAGACGCTAACAGCCCAACTGACGTGACTGTATCTTAACTGATGCTTGGTCTGGGGAAAGGATGTGCGGCTGTACCCTCTGAGGACCTCTCCTCCTCCTCAGAGGTGGACAGATGTGCCCCGGAGGCATCGCCTGGCTGCTGCTGTGTTTCGCCTGCGGAGGAAAACAGAATGATCAGGTGTGAACAACACTCCAGACTGAAGGATATGTCATAAACTGCAGTGTGGCCACATGTTTGTGAGTTTGAATGTGCAAACAACCTTCATTGCTTGAGCCACCCCATCCCACACTCCCCCTTCCCCCCACCCCTGTGCCCACATTCTGGGGAACTCACCCTCCTTGCCAGATGCTCTGGCCTCATTATCAGCAACTGAACGGACTCTGTCCTCGCCAGCAAGCAGCAATGCCTCCTCCTCCACACTGGTGAGAAATGCTAGATGTGGCACACCACCACCGGTCCGTGCCCTCTCACGGGCATTCTGGGCCCTCTTCTCCTGTGCAGACACATGACTATCATTTCAGTTACTTGGCTTGAAGAAGCACCCACTCATCCCTTGTGCTGCATGCTGCCTCTGGGACCATTGCCAATCAACTGTACAGGTGGCACACTTCTGTTCCATTGTGCCGCTCAGAGGCGTCCAGCATTTGGCCCATGACAGGGCTGCAGCCATTCACTCCAGATTGGCCATTCGCTCCAGATGGGCCATTCACTCCAGATGGATGGCTTCAACTTTACAGCGTCAACACCTGGTTACCCACCCATATGAGTACAACGCAATGAGGACTGAGACATGTCCCTTCCCCTGGCAGAGCGGAAAAAGTCGTTGACCCTCTTGCGGCATTGTATCCATGTCTTCCTGACTACACCTGGCTGCTGACCTCATCCGCAACTTCCATCCAGGCCTTCTTGCTGATCTAGGAAAGCCTCCTTCTTCTGTCTGGTGGGAAGTGGATCTCACACCTTGTCTCAGCCGCCTGGAGGAGGACATGCAGGGCGTCATCGGTGAAACTTGGGGCCATGCGGTTGGCTCTGTTGCCATTGCTGCAAGCGGGTTCTGGTGGCTTTATGGAAAATGATGGTGAGTCACCCCTTTAAGTGACAGGATACTCCTGTTCCCATCCGCCTGGTATCTAAGTGACAAGAGAGCTCCTGTTCCCCGCAGTCTGGTATGTGTCTGCGATTGCACTCTTGCTCCTCCCACCATCCTCTGAAAGGCAAGCAGCCTTCTCAGAGCCACTAAAGGAGTTGATGGCCCTTTTAAACGGCTGTCAGCACCTTCTTCCAGCTTTTGCCCCGCCAATGCTAGCCTTCCTGCCTGCATGCGCCTTTTCTATTCAAAAATCCGCTGGCGAGACGCTAATTAGTCACTTAGCGCTCGATCGGGGCAGCAGCTGAGCGTGGAGCAGGAGTGATTTCGGCCTCCGGGACCGCAGACCGACCGGGACAGGTAAAATTCCGGCCAATACTGTTCAGGCTGAACCAGTGTTGGTTCACCATACTAATTTGATAAACACTGCTAAACAAACTCTATGTACCTTAATTCCATGTCCAAACCATTTATGTCGCTCTCTGTAAAAATTAAATGAAGGATATTTAGGGCAATTTCCTTCCTGGTTTTCTGTCTGTGAGAAGTTTTCAATGTGATTGGCTGCTTCCCCTGCTTGATGATGCCACTATTGCTGGACGACTGGAGATATCCTCGCCTTGGCGCCAGATTCAAACTAATATTGGGAAAGGGGAAATCCACACCACAGATATCGCTAGATCTTTGTGGGCAGCTTTCTTGGAGGTCAGGAGCAAGTGCCATTGCTTCACTGCTAACCACAGATTCAGGGCCAAGGACTTTCAGTTATCAATATGGAGTGGCAACTGGATTGTCCACTGTGTTTTGGAATCATACGTTTTCAATTCTAACTTGTTCACAAAAACTCAAGGGACCTGGATCAATTAAAACTGCAGCCTTTGCAGTGGCATTTTACCAGCTGCTATTAAGTAAGGAGTGATAGTAAAAGGAAAATTAAGGACTTAGCATTTATGTAGCATCTTTCAAAACCTCAAAGGCATTCTAAAGTGCATGAAAGTCAATTAAGTGTTTTTGAATTGTAGTCACTGATGTGATGTGGGAAACACAGCAAGGTCCCACAAACAGCAAGGTGATAGTTGTAGTGATGTTGGCTGAGGGATAACTATTGTTTTACTTCTAATAGCATAGTCTTAAAGTTTATAACAGAGCAGGCTGATTTACAGTGAAGCACTTTTAAATATTAGCCAGTGTAAGGGGATCTTTTATTTGCATATGAGAGGGCAGACACAACCTTGGTTTAATGTCAGCACCTCTAACCAGTGGTGCACTCGGTTGCAGCATCAACTAGATTTGGTACTCACGTTTCTGGAGTGGTACTTGAACCCACAAACTCCTGACTCAGAGGTGAGAGTACTACCCACTAAGCCACAGCTGACATCTAATGAAAATTTACCACAATAAATTAAATCAATTAGGACAACATTTAAAAAAAAAATAATTGGCATTAAATGAGGGAAAAAAAATTAAGTGTTGAGGGAAGCAAGATTTTGTGGGAAAGGAAGAACCGATCAATACTAATTTCATCTTGCCTCTGTCTCACCTGCAGACAGATTGCTCTCCATATGTTACTTGTTCCAAAGTATTGAGATGTTGCCAATGAGTGAAATTAAGTGTAGTTTCCTCGCCATCCTTTATTCTTCAGTGAATGAAAGCAAACACACTATCAGCATCTATGACAACTATCAGACAAAATCACAGAGATTATCAGGAAATATTTTGTGTTTTAATATAAAGCAGTTCTATAATAAGTGAGCTTTATTTAAGGTTCTTGAAGTTATTGGAGTGATTTTAATCAATACAATTAAATCTTTCCATAAAACCCTTCACCTTTCTTCACAAGAATAAATAATATGCTTATGCATCAATTCAGCAGTCTGAAGATGTTAGATATTTTTAAGCAATAATGATACAAGTAGCAGGATGGAAAGCACACATAAAAATTACACAAGCGCTGACAGGCATATTAGAAAGTCTTTCAAGAAAGCAATCTGTGTGGGTTGAGAAAAATTTACACAAAAGTGAAGCAGATGTTATCACGACTGAGGAATTTTTGTAGAAAATGTATGCCGTTTACAGCCTAACTGAGATTACCATTGTACATCAAATAGCAGTTTTCACCTCTTTCCAGTTTTTGATGTTTCTGAATGCTCAAAAGTTCTTCACTGTAAATCAGCCTGCTCTGTTATAAACTTTAAGACTATGCTTTTAGAAGTAAAACAATAGACTAGTTTTCATCAGTTTTCCAACTGAAGTGAGAGTTATATTCCAGGGCTATGAATATAGCCTTCAACTTGTGCCCAAAGGTATATCTCAGGGTCTTTTTTCTGCTCTATACATTAAGCATATCCCTAACATTTAGTCCATGACTAAAATTTGGATGTTTGCAAGTGGCACACATCATTCAGAAAACCCTTTGGCCCAGAAATTTGAGTGCGCCCAAAAACGAAATAATCACTACGCACAAATTGTAGATTGAACTATAGCACCTCAGGTAAGTTGTTAATGGGGATCCAATTTTAGGAAGGTGGCAGCTATGATTGTACAGGGCGGGGGGTGGGGTGTGCGTGTGGTGGTGCGGCGGGGTGGGGGTGGGGAGGGGGGGTGGCGAGTGTTGGCCGGCCAGCCATCCATGTGGTTTCGTTGTGGGTCCAGGAGGAATACTCCTGTTCCTCCTGGCTCCACATTCAGGCAAGTACAATTTAAAATCTTTTGGTTGTGGCCTGCAGTAGTTCATTTAAGGACTGTCTGTTAGACTGTATTTTCCAGAACACAATCACCATTAGTTGCATTAAGGCAACCCAATTTTCCACAGGGGGCCTCAAACATGCATCAGGTCCCTTATTTGCCTATGTAAAGGGCCTAATGCCCATTTCAGGTTGGGGCTATTGTTACGACCAAGGTGGGAGTAATGCACTGACTATTCAGTCCCATTACTCCACAGGTCATGGCATATTATTAAAGATTTCCTACCTACTGGACATTAGCCAAATTAAACACTTTATTAACCCCCCAGAATAAAACAGACCAAATCAGGTATCTTTAAAAAACAAGTCAACTATTTATTAACAAACTAAATCTTAAACAATATTGACATAAATCTATGTCTAAAGACCTTATTACTTCTTATTTCTCCTAGCCTTCATGCAAACACACATACATTCAAAAACCAACGGTTAACTGGTTTCAATAAAATTAGAGCTGTTTCTTAGGAATAAATACATAATTGGGTTGTAAGTCTTTGTGGGTTATATTCCCAGTTCAGTGAGGTGTCCCAAAGCCAAACAGTCAGATGCCACTCGAAGTCTTCAGGTGACTTCGATGAACAGTCTTTAGTGGATAGGTGTTCAAAGCACTTCGGTTGCAGCAGGTGTCACACAGTTCTTTCAACAAGAATTTTTAAATTGGCAGTCTATCAGTAGAAACTTTACTGAGAATTCCAGAACTCCCAGAAACACAAAAAGGCAACAGAAAGTCGCTCCTGAGGCAAATATTTCTTAGAGATTGGAAGTAAACACAGTTAATTAATACAGGTGGCTTCTCTCTCCTGCTGTTGCCAAGGAAACAGGCTTGCTGCTTGCACACACTGTTCCCAGTGAGAGAGAGAACAACTCTCAGACTTAAAGGTATACTGCCCCCCTTAGTTTTTAAACAGAGGGAAAGAAACTACACTTCTGTGACACCTCCACCCTTGGCGAAATGAAACGTCATACTTGAATGAGTTTCATTACAATGCAAAACAGAAACTGAGAAAAACATTCTAAACATATTTTCACATTCATGCCCCCATTCACTCTTCTGATAATTAATAGAAGTTTTCTTTGTACCATCGCCATTCATGTAACTTAACAAGGTTAGATTTGTGACAAAGCGTCAGCAATAACATTGTACATATTTCAGGGAAAAACAATCTTCAAATGATAAAGCTGTAACAATAAACTCCATCTAAATATTCTAGCATTTCGGTTTTTTAATTTTTCTACAAACTTTAATGGGTTATGGTATATTACTGTTTCTTTATAGTCTTGGTGGACATATACTTCGAAATGTTTGAGAGCCAGAAAAAGTCAGAATGTTTCTTTTTCCACAGTGGAATACTTTTTTTGGTGGCGATTTTCTTGAAAAGTACCCGACTGACTTTTCTATGCCCGATTCGTCATCCTGCAATAGGGCTGCACCAACCCCCAGGTCGCTAGCATCAATCGCTATCCTGAAGGGTTTAGCAAAATTTGGAGCAGTCAATACAGGTTCATTAGTTAAGATTGCCTTTAGCTTTTCAAAAGCTGCCTGGCATTCATCTGACCATACTACTTTAGTTTTCTTTTTTTGTAGCAAATGGAGCAGCTACAGTACTAAAATTCCATACAAACTTCCTGTAAAAACCACACATCCCTAAAAACCTCATTATTTCATGTTTAGATTTAGGGATAGGGAACTCCACTAAGGCTTGTACTTTTGCTGTTTTTGGCAATACTTGTCCTTGCCCTACTATGTGTCTGAGGTAAGTTAGTCTTACTTTTCCAAATTCGCTTTTTGCCGGATTTACTACTAAGTCCAATGCCTGCAGTTTTTTAAACAGAGTTTTTAGCTGGTTTAAGTGTTCTTGCCAAGTGTTACTGTATATTAGTACATCATCCAGATACACTACACAGTTGGGAGCACTGGCTGCCACCTGATTCTTTAACCTTTGAAAAGTGGCTGGGGCATTTTTTAGCCTGAATGGCATCACCCAGCATGGATAAAGACGGTCAGGTGTTACAAAAGCTAATATCTCTTTGACTCAGGGAGTCAAAGGAACTTGTCAGTATTCCTTTAACAAGTTGAAGTTGGTAAGAAACCTAACACTGCCCACTCTGTCAACACAGTCTTCTAAATGGAATTAGGTAGGAGTCTGCCTTTGTTACTGCATTGACTTTTCCGTAGTCTATGCAAAGTAGGGTTGACCAATCAGGTTTAGGCACTAAGACTATTGGTGAACTCCAGCTGCTTTGACTAGGTTTGATTAAGTTGTTTTCCAGCATGTATTGATTTTCTGCTTTCACTTGGATCTGTTTGTCCAGACTTAAGCAGCAGGAATGTTGTTTTAAAGGAACAGTTCCCCCAATAACCACATCATATGTGGCTAAGGTTGTACATCTTGGCTTATCCCCACAGACTCTTTTAAATTTTGTGAAAAGCCTGGTTAGGTCTTCACATTGTTTTGCATCTAAGTGCAAAAGCATGTTGTCCAATTTTCTTAGCCATTCTGTATTTGCTAACCGGAAAGTTGGAGGTTCAATCTGAGAATTTTCTAGGCCTCCTTCTGTCTCATCCTCACTATCCTTTTCCTTCTCAACAGTCCCCATTACCTGACATACCAGTACTGGCTTATCCTCCTCCCTGTGATGATAGTGCTTTAACATATTGATTTGACACAACCGATTCTTCTTCCAGCGATCAGGGATGTCAATCAAGTAATCTACCTTACTCACTCTTTATATCGGCAACTGAACCATGCTTTTAATGGTTCCCCCTGTAACGGTAACAACACCAATACTTCATCCCCGGTTGAAAATTGCGGGTCTTTGCATTCTTGTCTGCACATTTTTTCATATTGGCTTGGGATACTTTAAGGTGTTCCTGAGCCCTACAAAACTGCTTCATGTCTTTTGCAAGGCCTGGCCAGTAATAATGTTGACTTATGCATGATTTAGTCTTCCGAATCCCCCTATGTCCTGCAAAAGGAATGTCATGTGCTAACCTTAATAATTCCTGGCAATATTTAGGTCTTACCACTATCTGTTCAACAACTGTCCAGTCTTCATCTGCAGGTCTATGAGGCAGTCTCCATTTACTCCTTAAAACCCCGTTTTCCATATAATAGCCTTCTGGAACTCCTTTCACCTCAGCTTCTGTCAGAGCCATCTGTGCTATTCTGTATATCTCTGGATCAGCTGCTGTGCTGCAATTAAAGGAGATCTGTTCAACATCTCATTAGGATTATCTAAATCCCCAAATGAGGTTTCAGATACTCATCTATCTGTTTGTGGTGTCACTTTTACTTCCAACAATGGAACCTGTTTAGCCATTGCTCAGGTTACCACACACGCAGAAAATGTTCCTGGAACTTGTTCCTGTAATTGTTTCATTTCCCTAACTTCACTTGGGTTCTCTGATACTTTTGATCTGGCCAAATCATTTCCTATGACTAGATCAATTCCCTCTACTGGCAAACCATGAACAACTCCTACAGTTACCATCCCAGACATTAGGTCACTCTCTCGGCACACTTTATGTAAAGGTAGGAGTATATACTCCCCGCCAATTCCATTAACTAAAACTTTACTATTCAGGGTGCGCTCTGGTGGAAACGTTATACCTTTCCCCAGCAAAAGTGTTTGGGTTGCTCCTGTATCCCTGAGTATAATGATAGGTTTTCCTGCCTCACTTAAAGGATATGGACTTACTTTCTCCTTTGACAAGAATTCATTATAACTTTCGGGTATCTTATTCTTAACCTCTACACTCACTTTAATTTTTGTATCTGGTTTTACAGCTGCCATTAAAGCTGCAGCCTGGTCTACTGTACTCTCAGTCAGAGCTCTTTTCTCTGCATTAGCTTTGTGTACCCCAACAAGTCCTATGAGTTTACCTTGCAATTTCCAGCACTCTGAATGAAGATGACCCGTTCTGTGGCAATGATAACACTTCAGCTTGCAGACCTCACTTCCATCCTCGGCGCCTTCCTTTCTGGCCTGAGGAGGTGATCATGGGGCATTCCCAGCTGTTCTTTTTTGTCCCCAGCTACGTGCCTTCCTTTCACTTTCCTACTTTCTATCCTTCGCGGGTTTATGAGGGTGATGGACAAAAGGTTTTGGCTTAGTCACAAGCTCAAAATCACCAGCAATTTCTGCTGGTTGCCTAGCATTCAAAACTTTCAGGTTGTCTACATGAGTTCTCAACACTGAAGGAATTGAATTTTTAAACTCTTCTAAGAGAATCAATTCTCAAAGGTTCTCATATGTGGCTTCCATCTTTAACACCCGTATCCAATGGTCAAAATTAATTTGCTTCACCCTCTCAAATTCTACATATGTCTGCCCAGCCAATCTCCGTAAGTTCCCAAACCTCTGACGGTAAGCTTCAGGTACTAACTCATACGCAGCAAGAATAGCATTTTTTTTGCCATTTCAATCTGCAGAAGCCTCTTCAGGAAGCATGCCATAAATTTCATGAGCTTTGCCTATCAACATGCTTTGCATAAGCAGTGTCCAGCTTTCCTTTGGCCATTTCATTTATTTGGAATGAAAGATATGAAAACTGCCTTTACGTCCCCATCCTCAAACTTAGGAAGAGCTTGTATGAATTTAAACAGCTTTTTGCAGGGTCCTGGGCTGAATTCAGATTCTTCCTGACCAGAACTATCCCTGGATTCAAGACTACCCCTTTTGTCTTAGTTCCATCTCTTTTAACCTAAATTCCTTCTCTTCTCTTTCACTTTCTCTCTGAACTTCAAGCTTTTGTATTGCTATTGCTGTTTCTTTTTCAAGTTTTCTTAATTCTTTTTCAGCCCCAAGTTCTTTTGTTTCTAACTGAATTCTAGCCAATTCCACTACATCAGTCTGACTTACTGTCTTCTTCTTCCTCTTCTTCCAGTTCCAGATGTTGGGTTATGTCAATTATCACTGATTTTTTGGTACCTGATTTCAAATCTAACCCCAATTTTGCTGCCAGATCTTTTAGTCTATTCTTAGTTAAGGCTGTCAAGTCACTGAGGGACACATTCTCCTTTCCGAGAAACTATGCTGCAACTGCTAATGCCATTCCAATGATACAGACTTTACCCTTATATAGAGATTGGAAGTAAAAAGGAATCTGCTACCTTCAACAATACAAAGATTTCCTTTCCAGGGTTTTTTTTCCTCCTTAGGCAATAAACAGCCTGTAGATCAATGTAGATTTTGTTGCTAAGAGAGGGAGAGATCCTTCCTTCAGTGAGCACACTTCACTGGTTTCCAGATCAAACTGGTTCTAGCCAGTCTTTACACACAGTTAACTAATACAATACAGCAGGTGACTTCTCTCTCCTTTTGTTGCCTAGGAAACAGGCTTGCTGCTTGCACACACTGATCCCAGAGAGAGAGAACAACTTTCTGTCTTAAAGGTACACTGCCCCCCTTAGTTTTATAAACAGAGGGAAAAAAAACTACACTTCCATGACACTATGGATGTCTTTATTCTGCTTATACCAATATGATGCAATGAGTCTGCAGTTCCTGTCCACCATAATGGAGGATTAGAAGGCTGTTTAGTGCCCAAAAATCAGACCTTCCACATTCGAATTCCTAGACCTGCGTGTCTGTCACTTTGGCATCCTCTCAAGAGAATTATTTTTCATTTTTCAGTTGTTCTCTCATTCTCATCTGATCTTTGTGATATAAAACAATTTCCTTCTACAGTACTCGTGTTGCTGCTCTCCTTAGGTATGAGATTACCATTTTGGAAAGCCTATTATTAGACATTTGTCACAAACAGGTGGTAAGGGGTGTGGGTGGTTCCCACTGTTCACCTCCCAACTGACCTCAATTGTGTTTTGTTTAAGATGATGAGTTAGCCCCTGAATGTTTTAAGGTCAAATAAACATATGAATGGCAGGTTTTCTCATAGGTTAAACAAAAGATAACTACTTTTATATGATTCCCTAAATGTTCACAACACCACTCATGCACACATTCACCCACACAGGCATGCACAAGAATCGATAGATAGAGAGAGAAAAGTGGAAGTAAAGTGAGGTAGGTGTTTGTGGTTTACAGTAAACCTGTTGAGTCTTCTTGGAAGGACAATCTCTTTTAAAGGTGCAGACCTGAGTGTTTGTAGTCTTGAACTTGTTGAGGTGTTGTAGATTTCTGGTGGTTAAGACTTCAGACTGGAGTTGGTGGTCACTTTCAGATCTTTGCTGCAGCAAGTTGAAGCGTAGAATTAGTAGTAGGGATCCTTTCTTGTCTGGCTGGCCAGCTTTCAGTGATGTTGCTGTGATCTCCCCTATCTGTCTAGAGGGCTATGTTTTAAGGTCAAAAATTGTCACCCGAGTTGACACATGGCCTTCTCCCCTGGTGTGACCACACAATAGATCAGGATGTGGAAACCATGGTTATCTGTTGCTGTCTCAATGAGTATCATGCCATTATGATGTGGCTAATTCATACCTTTTTTTTCTCAGAAGAACCCATTCAATTCAGGAATGTCACTTGATGGTTTCAGAATGGGTGTAGTTAACACCTCTTAGTCTGGAATGTATCCTTTTGTCCTTTTGAGACAGTGAGGCAGTTTTTGAATACATAGGCTGGGTCACCTGACCTTCAGCAGACATCTTTGCAGCACATTGAAATTGACTTTTCCTTTTAAAAAAGTGGACAAAGTGTCCACATTGAATAAAGTTTGTATCTTAAAAATGAGGAATATGATATGTCTTTACTGGGCACAACACTTTGGAATTAGAAATTAATTAAGGGTACTGGCCCCTAAAATAGAGTATTAATTACCACAGTGTGTTAGGAATATTCAATGAAAAATGCTTTGTTGAAAAAAGAAAGTGATAGATGAATATCCTGGTAGAATTTGACAGAGAATGGAAAAGGTTATTGCAATTACCCAGAATTCACACATGCCCCCATTGTCAAAAATGGGGAAATCTTAATCTTTATTTGCCTCCATGTAACTAGGCCAGACTGCTGAGAATTTTTGACATTTCAAGTAAGTCTAATCAAAATATTACTCCACTAATAAAATGGTGCCAGTGGCACAGTAAATGCTACAAAAATATTAATACATTTTGCCATGCCATATTTTCCTTTGAGGGTGTAGTCTTCATTAAAAAGTGGCAAGCATTTGTTTGCAAACACAAAATGTGATAACATTCAAAATATCAGGGAAGGATTTTATAAGTGGAAAAACACTGTTCACATTTCTATTTTTGAAGTATTTACGGTGCTAGTGAGTCACAAATCTACACAGTAATACTACTCCATGACAGATTAAAATGAGCAACTTTCAGAATCTTATAATATAGGATAATGATTAACCTTTCTGTTATTGCATCAGAAAATTCAGTGCATCTATAGAGAAACCATTAAAACAATTGAACTGTTTTATGGAGAATGTAATCCATTCTCTTCTTTTAATGGTCTCAATTTGCCATAGACCTTCTGGAAGTCACTTGACCTGTTCCCAGTCCTCTATCATTTCCACTCTGGTCTCCTGGCCAACATTCTTCTTTCAACCAATACCACCAAGACAGTGTAAAAGAGAAAACTAAGAGGGAACATGATTGAGGTCTTCAAAATTATTAAGGGTCTCAATATGGTGAACATGCAGAAACTGTTTCCACTTGCAGCTGAGTTCAGAAAAAAGAGATTTGATAGAGGTGTTCAAAATAATGAGGGGTTTGGACAGAGTAGATGGAGAGAAACTATTCCCATTGGCTGAAGGATCCAGAACCAGAGGACACAGATTTAAGGTGACTGGCAAAAGAAGCAACAGCAACATGAGGAAAATCTTTTTTATGCAGCGAGTGGTTAGGATCTGGAATGCACTGCCTGAGTGTGGTGAAGGTAGATTCAAATGGCTTTCAAAAGAAAACTGGATAATTATGTGAGGAGAAAATATTTGCAGGGCTATGGAGAAAAGACAGGAGAGTGGAACTAAGTGAATTGCTCATGCAGAGAGCTGGCACAGACACAACAGGCTGAATGGCCGCATTCTGTGCTGTAACCATTCAAGATTCTATAAAGAACTTAAGAGGAATTTCTTTACAGATAGGAACTGCAATAGGGCACTCAGCTCCTCAAACCTGTTCCAGCATTCAAACATAAGAAAATAATAGGAGCAGGAGCAGGCCATATGGCCCCTCGAACCAGCTCTGCCATTCGATAAGACCAAGGTTGATCTGATCTTGGCCTCAACTCCACTTTTCTGCTTGTTCCCCATAACCCTGGACTCCCAGATAGTTCAAAAATCTTTCCTTCTCAGCCTTCAATATATTCAATGACTCAGCCTTCCCAGCTCTCTGAGGTACAGAATCCCAAAGATTCACGACCCTCTGAGAGAAGAAATTCCTCCTCATCTCTCTTAAATGGATGACCCCTTATTCTGAAACGATGCCCCCTAGTTCTAGATTCTCTCATGAGGGGGGAAATATTCCCTCAGCATCGACCCTGTCAAAACCACTCAAAATCTTATATGTTTCAAAACGATCACCTCTCATTCTTCTAAACTCCAATGAGTATAGACCCAACATGCTTAATTCTTTCCTGATAACACATACATCCCAGGAATCACGCTAATGAACTTTCTCTGAACTGACTCCAATGCAAGAATATCCCTCCTTAAGTAAGGAGAGCAAAATTATATTCAGTACATTAGTGCTGAATTTTATTCTCCAGCTGCCGCTGGCAGCCTGCACATGTGGGCCGTGCGCTGCCACGATCTAGCGTGCGGCGGCTCACCTGCATACACTAGGCGGTCCGCCCCCCCCCTCCCCCACCCCCCCACCAATCACATGGCGGGGTTGGGTTCTGCAATGCCAGCAATGGCATCAGCTGCTTCTGTGCAGGCGCTGGCGCCATTTTTAAAGGGCTGCCAGACCTGCACATTTGAAGCCCATAACTGCCCCTCCCCCACCCCCCAGAAACACTGTGAATTGATTTTTAACCTGTACACCCCCACCCCCCAATACAAAGAAAATAAATGGTTGCCCTATTTCCCACCCAACCGAAACAACTGCATTTAATATATGGCCTACATCCCTCCAACTGCACAAAGCGCGGACCCTTCCCACCACCCCCCCCACCCAACATTACACATGTAGATTTGACTCCGCCCGCCCCCACGACACTAAAAATCCTAAGTTCCCCCCTTTCCCACCTTGGTGGCGCCAGTTTTCCCTGGATGAGAGACTGCCAGCTGTCACACGCAAGATCTCAGACAACCGGCAAGATCGCAGTGAAAGGTCTGTTAATTTATTAATGTCCTTTGTTTTAATATTTAAAGCTGGGTCCCGTCACCGAGCAGCAGGGGGGCTGCCATGGACCCTCACCACCGCCAGGAAGATCGGGTCCAGTAATCCCTGCATCGGGCTCCGTCGCGGGCTGCTGCCGGTGCGACTTTCCGGCCCCCTGCCACAGAGCCCAACAGCGGGAGCTGAACAAAATTCAACCCTAGGTGTGGTCTTGCCATCGTACGGTTGTCGCAAGACTTCACTACTTTTATACTCCATTCCCTTTGCAATAAAGGTCAACTTTCCATTTGCCTTCCTAATTACTTGCTGTACCTGTATGCTAGCTTTTTGTGATTCATGTATGAGGTCACCCATATCCCTCTGAAGTGCAGCATTCTGTCGTCTATCTCCATTTAAAGAATATTTTGCTTTCCTATTCTTCCTATCAAAGTGGACAACCTCACATTTTCCCGCATTATACTCCATGTGACAAATTTTTGCCCACTGATTTAACCTATTTACATCCCTCTGCAGACCCTTTGGGCTGAATTTTCAAAGGGTTGCATATGTGGGACTGGAGGCAGGCGAGCCCGCAATTTCCCGCTACCGACCAGCGTGCAGTCACTGTCCCACCTCCAAGCAATTTTCATGCCAGCGGTGGGTAACCAATTAGGTCAATTAAATTGCCCATTGGGAACAATTGTCAGAAGCCGTCTGGAATAACGCCCTCCCACCCCACCCATACCCAAGATCGAAGCCCAGCCAATGATTTGTGGCAACCTCCTAGCGGCAGACCGGGGAGGCCATTGAAGCTTCACTGATTTTAGATGCCCCGCCCTGATGCAATTGCACAGGGCTACAGCTACGGCCACAGGCCTTGCTGTGGAGTGGTTCCCCCTCTGCAATGGTGGTCTGGCAGCTGTGGCTACTTTTTATTTTTAACTTTTGAAACTTAGGAACATAGGAGCAGGAGTAGGCCATTCAGCTCATCAAGCCTGCTCTGCCATTCTATACGATCATGGCTGATCATCCACTTCAATGCCTTTTCCCCACACTATCCTCATATCCCTTTATGTCATGGGTATTTAGAAATCTGTCAATCTCTGCTTTAAACACTCAATGACTGAGCTTCCACAGCCCTCTGGGGTACAGAATTCCAGAGATTCACAACCCTCTGCGTAAAGAAATTTCTCTTATTCTCTGTCCTAAGCTTTGAAATTGTGTCCCCTGGTTCTAAACTCCCCAACCAGGGGAAACATCTTAGCTGCATCTACCCTGTCTGTCTATCCCTTTAAGTATTTTGTAGGTTTCACTTAGATCACCTCTCATTCTTCGAAACTCTGGAGAATACAGGCCCAGTTTCCCCAATCTCTCTTCATAGGACAATCCCGCCATCCCAGGAACAAGTCTGGTGAACCTTCGTTGCACTCCCTCGATGGCAATGATATCCTTCCTAAGGTAAGGGGACCAAAACTGTACACAGTACTCTTGGTGCGGTCTAACCAAGGTTCTATAAAATTGAAGCAAGACCTTGCTACTTCTGCACTCAGGTCCTCTTGTGATAAAGGCTAACATACCATTAGCCTTCTTAATTGCTAGCTGCACCTGCATATTAGCTTTCAATGACTTATTGATGAGGATGCCCAGGTCCCTTTGTACATGTATACTTTCTAATCTCTTAGCATTTAAGAAATACTCTGCACCTCTATTCCTCCTACCAAAATGGATAACCTCACATTTTTCCACATTATTTCCCATCTGCCACGTTCTTGCACACTCACCAAGTCTGTCCAAATCTCCTTGAAGCCGCTTTGCACCTTCCTCACAAACACCTAGTTTTGTGCAGTAACATCCTCAAAAAGCTCCAACAGGTTCGTCAACCATGATTTCCCATTCATAAATCCATGTTGACTATGCCCAATCAGATCATTATTATCCAATTATCCATTCATCACATCCTTTAGAATAGATTCTAACATTTTCCCTACTGATGTAAAGCTAACATACGAACATACGCATTAGGAGCAGGAGTAGGCCACTCGGCCATTTGAGCCTGCTCCTCCATTCAATAAGTTCATGGCTGAACTAATTACGCCACATTTCCACCTACCCCCGATAACCTTTCACCCCCTTGCTTATCAAGAACCTATCTAGCTCTGCCTTAAACATATTCAAATATTCTGCTCCCAACGCCTTTTGAGGAAGAGAATTCCAAAGACTCACGACGCTCTGAGAGAAAAAATTTCTCCTCATCTCTGCCTTAAATGGACAACCCCTTATTTTTAAATAGTGACCCCTATTTTGTGATTCTTCCACAAGGGGAAACATCCTTTCCATATCCATCCTGTCAAGACCCCTCAGGATCTTATATGTTTCAATCAAGTTGCCTCTTACCCTTCTAAATTCCAGCGGATACAAGCCTAGCCTGTCCAATCTTCCCTCGTAAGACAGCCCGTGCATTCCAGGCATCAATCTAGTAAATCTTCTCTGTACTGCCTCCAACGCATTTACATCTTTCCTAAATAAGGAGACCAGTACTGTACACAGTATTCCAGATGTGGTCTCACCAATGCCCTGTATAGCTGAAGCATAACCTCCCTACTTTTGTATTCAATTCCCCTCACGATATAAATATAGAAAATAGGAGTAGGCCATTCGTCCCTTCGAGCCTGCTCCGCCATTCATTATGATCATGACTGATCATCCAACTCAGTAGCCTGTTCCGGCTTTCGCCCCATACCCTTTGATCCCGTTAGACCCAAGAGCTATATCTAACTCCTTTTTGAAAACATACAATGTTTTGGCCTCAACTGCTTTCTGTGGTAGTGAATTCCACAGGCTCACCACTCTCTGGGTGAAGAAATTTCTCCTCATCTCAGTCCTGAAAGGTTTACCCCGTATACTTAGACTATGACCCCGTATACTTAGACTATGACCCCTGGTTCTGGACTCTCCCACCATCAGGAACATCCTTCCTGCATCTACCCTGTCAAGTCCTGTTAGAATTTTATAGGTTTCTATGAGATCCCCCCTCACTCTTCTGAATTCCAGCGAATGTAATCCTAACCGACTCAATCTCTCCTCATATAGTTCGCCATCCCAGGAATCAGTCTGGTAAACCTTCGCTGCACTCCCTCGTTAGCAAGAACATCCTTCCTCAGATAAGGAGACCAAAACTGCAGACAGTATTCCAGGTGTGTTCTCACCAAGGCCCGGATGCAGCAAGACATCCCTGATTCTGTACTTGAATCCTCTCGCTATGAAGGCCAACATACCATTTGCCTTTTTTACCGCCTGTTGCACCTGCATGCTTACCTTCAGCGACTGGTGTACGAGAACACCCAGGTCTTGCTGCATATTAGGGCGGCACAGTGGCGCAGTGGTTAGCACCGCAGCCTCACAGCTCCAGGGACCCGGGTTCGATTCCAGGTACTGCCTGTGTGGAGTTTGCAAGTTCTCCCTGTGTCTGCGTGGGTTTTCTCCGGGTGCTCCGGTTTCCTCCCACAAGCCAAAAGACTTGCAGGTTGATAGGTAAATTGGCCATTATAAATTGTCACTAGTGTAGGTAGGTGGTAGGGAAATATTGGGACAGGTGGGGATGTTTGGTAGGAATATGGGATTAGCGTAGGGTTAGTATAAATGGGTGGTTGATGTTCGGCACAGACTCGGTGGGCCGAAGGGCCTGTTTCAGTGCTGTATCTCTAATCTAATCTAATATTCCCGTCTCTCAGTTTACAGCCGTTCAGATAATAATCTGCCTTCCTGTTTTTGCTACCAAAGTGGATAACCTCACATTTATCCACATTATACTGCATCTGCCATGCATTAGCCCACTCACTCAACTTGTCCAAATCACCCTGAAGCCTCTCTGCATCCTCCTCACAACTCATCCTTCCACCCAGTTTTGTGTCATCTGCAAATTTGGAGATATTGCATTTAGTTCCCTCATCTAAATCATTAATGTATATTGTGAATAGCTGGGGTCCCAGCACCGATCCCTGCGGTACCCCACTAGTCACGGCCTGCCATTCCAAAAAAGATCTATTTATCCCTACTCTTTGTTTCCTGTCCGCCAACCAATTTTCTATCCATCGCAATAACACTACCCCCAATCCCATGCGCTTTAATTTTACATGCTAATCTCTTATGTGGGACTTTGTCGAAAGCCTTCTGAAAGTCCAAATAAACCACATCCACTGGCTCCCCCTCATCAACTCTACTAGTTACATCCTCAAAGAATTCTAGTAGATTTGTCAAACAGGATTGCCCTTTCATAAATCCATGCTGACTCTGCCCGATTCTACCACGGTTCTCTAAGTGCTCTGCTATAAAATCTTTGATAATGCACTCTAGAATTTTTCCCATTACCGACGTCAGGCTGACTGGTTTATAATTCCCTGCTTTCTCTCTACCTCCCTTTTTAAATAGTGGGGTTACATTAGCTACCCTCCAATCTGTAGGAAGTGTTGCAGAGTCTATTGAATCTTGGAAGATGACCACCAATGCATCCACTATTTCTAGGGCCACTTCCTTAAGTACTCTGGGATGCAGACCATCAAGCCCTGGGGATTTATCTGCCTTCATCCCATCAATTTACCCAACACCATTTCTCTACTAATATGGATTTCTTTCAGTTCCTCTCTCTCACTAAGCCCTGTGTTCCCCAACATTTCTGGTATGATATTTGTGTCCTCCTTTGTGAAGACAGAACCAAAGTATGCATTTAGTTATCGATAAATGATAACATTCTATTAGCTTTCCTAATTGTGTGCTGTACCTGCATACTAACATTTTGCAATTCACACCCAGATCCCTCTGCAGTTCAGAGTTCTGCAATCTGTCACCATTTAGATAATATGTTTATTTTTTATTCTTCCTGCCAAAGTGGACAATTTCCCACTTTCCCACATTTTGCTCCTTTTGCCAGGTCTTTGCCCACTCACTTAACCTATTTATATCCCTTTGTAGCTCTCTTGTGTCCTCTTCACAAGCTTTCTTTCCTACCTATCTTTGTGTCATCAGCAAATTTAGCAACCATACCTTTGGTCCCTTCATCGAAGTCATTTATGTAAATTGTAAAAAGTTGAGGCCCCAGCATAGACCCCTGTGGCACACCACTTGTTACATCTTGCCAATCAGAAAATGACCCATATATGCCTACTTTGTTTCCTGTTAGCTAGCCAATCTTCTATCCATGCCAATATGCTACCCCCTACACCATGAGCTTTTATTTTCTGCAATAACCTTTGATATGGCACCTTATTAAATGCCTTCTGGAAATCTAAGTACAATACATCCACCAGTTCCCCTTTATCCACAGAACATGTAACTCCCTCAAAGAACTCCAATAAATTAGTAAAACATGATTTCCCTTTCACAAAACCATGTCGACTCTGCCTGGTTACCTTGATTTTTCTAAAATTTCTAACAGGTCTGTAGTTGTGTTTTCTCTTTCCCTCCCTTCTTAAATAGTGGGGTGACATTTGCTACCTTCCAATCTGCAGGAACCATTCCAGTCTATAGAATTTTGGAAGATGATCACCAATGCATCCACTATCTCCACAGCTACTGCTTTCAACACTCTGGGATGTAGAATATCAGGCCCCGGGACCTATCACCCTTCAGCCCCATTAATTTCTCCAATACAGCCTTTTTACTAATATTAATTTCCTTTAATTCTTCATTTTCCCTAGTCTCTTGGATATCTGATTCTGAGAGATTTCTTACATCTTCCTCAATGAAGACAGACACAAAGTAGTCATTTAGCTTCTCTGCCATTTCTATATTTCCCATTATAAATTCTCCTGACACTGCCTGTAATGGACGCATATTTGTTTTAGCCAAACATTTTCTTTTTACATACTTATAGAAGCTTTTACAGTCCATTTTTATGTTTTTGCTAGTATACATTAATATTCTATTCTCCCTTTCTTTATCAGTTTCTTGGTCCTCCTTTGCTGTATTCTAAAATCCTCCCAATCCTCAGGTTTACTACTATTTCTGGCAAAGTTTTAGGCCTTTTCTTTTAATCTTATACAATCCTTAACTACCTTTGTTAGCCAAGGTTGACTGCCTTTACTTTTGGGGTTTTTGTTCCTTGAAGGAAGGTATAGTTACTGTAAACTATGTAATAATTTTTTGAAGACTATTCATTGTCTATGCACTGTCATACCTTTTAATGTATTTTCCCAATTCACCTTAGCTAATTTGCCACTTATACCTTCATGATTTCCTTTGCTCAAATTTAACATTCTGGTTTCAGGTTGACTTTCAAACATAATGTAAAATTCTATCATATTATGGTCACTCATCTCGAAAGATTCTTTCACAAAATGATTATTAAATAGCCCTTTCCCATTACATAATACTAGATCTAAAGTAGTCTGTTCTCTAGTTGGTTTCTCAACATACTGCTCTAGAAAGCACCCCTAACACACTCCAGAAACTCGTTCTCCACAGCGTTAGTGCTCATTAGGGTTACCCAGTCTATATGCAGATTGAAATCACCCATGATTACTGTATTACCCATGCCACATGCTTCTCTAATCTCCTGATTAATGCCATGCCCCACACTACCACTACTGTTTGGTGGCCTATAAACAACTCCTACCAATGTTTGCTGCCCCATGCTTTTTCTTAGCTCCACCCAAACAGATTCCACATTTTGTTTGTCCGATCTGAGATCCTCCCTTACTAATGTACTGATCCCATCCCTTATTATTAGCACAACACCACCTCCTTTTCCTTTTTTCCTGTCCTACCTAAAGACGAATATCCTTGAATATTCAGCTCCCAGTCTTGGTCACCCTATAGCCACGTTTCCATAATGGTAATTAGATCATCCCCATTTACCTCTCTTTGTGCCTTTAAATCATCTATCTTGTTGCAAATGCTGCATGCATTCAGGTAGAATGCCCTTAACCTTGTCTTCTTGACATTATTCTGTATTCTAAACCTAGTTGATGCTCGCCTTTGTCTTGCCTGCCTTCTAATTTAGTTTAGAGATACAGCACTGAAACAGGCCCTTCAGCCCACCGAGTCTGTGCCGACCATCAACCACCCATTTGTACTAATCCTACATTAATCCCATATTCCTACCACATCCCCACCTGTCCCTATATTTCCCTACCACCTACCTATACTAGGGGCAATTTATAATGGCCAATTTACCTACCAACCTGCAAGCCTTTTGGCTTGTGGGAGGAAACCGGAGCACCCGGAGGAAACCCACGCAGACACAGGGAGAACTTGCAAACTCCACACAGGCAGTGCCCAGAATTGAACCCGGGTCG
The DNA here is from genome assembly GCF_036365525.1 of Heterodontus francisci. Classification (NCBI taxonomy): domain Eukaryota; kingdom Metazoa; phylum Chordata; class Chondrichthyes; order Heterodontiformes; family Heterodontidae; genus Heterodontus; species Heterodontus francisci. The sequence continues at coordinate 59,637,941 of NC_090390.1, forward strand.
CTGGAGCTGTGAGGCGGCGGTGCTAACCACTGCGCCACTGTGCCGCGTAATGTCACTTGCTACTTTTCTACCTCCTGTTACCAGCTTTACTTCCTTCCAATTTGAGCTACCCCTCAGTTCCCATCCCTGAAAAGCTAGTTTAACCCCCCCACCACCAACAGCACTAGCAAATCTCCCTGCAAGGATGTTAATTCTGGTCATGTTAAGGTGTAGCCCGTCCATCTTGCACAGGTCCCACCTGCCCCAGAACCGGTCCCAATGTCTCAGAATCTCTCTCCTGCACCAATTCTCCAGCCACGTGTTTAACCGATCAATCCTCCTATTCTTATGCTCACCAGCACGTGGCACTGGGAGCAATCCTGAGATTACTGCTCTTGAGGTCCTGCTTTTTAATTTCCTTTCTAACTCGCTAAAATCTGCTTTCAGGATCTCCTCCCTCTTCCTACCTGTCATTGGTACCAATGTGGACCACGACCTCTGGCTGTTCACCTTCCCCCAAAAGGATGTCCTGCAGTCGCTCCATGACATCCTTGACCCTGGCACCAGGGAGGCAACATACTATGCTGGAGTCACGTTTACTGCCACAGAAACGCGTGTCTGATCTCCTGACTATCAAATCCCCCATCACCATTGCTCTTCCACTCTTCTTCCTCCCCACAGAATGTTCAGCTGAGCCACCAGTAGTGCCATGGACTTTGTTCTGGTTGCACTCCCCTGTGGAACCATTGCTCTCAGCAGTATCCAAAATGGAAAACCGATTAGCAAGCAAGATAGACTCAGGGGACTCATGCACTGTCTGCCTGGTTCTCCTAGACTGTCTGGCAGTCAGCCATTCCCTCTCTGCCTGCATGTTCCTAACCTGCGGTGTGACTACCTCCAAAAATGTGCTATCCACGTAGTCCTCTGTATTGCGGATGCACAGCAGTGACTCCAGCCACTGCTCAAGTTCCGAAACCCAGAGCTCAAGCTTCTGCAGCCCGTGACACTTCCTGCAGATGTATTTGTCTAAGACACATGGTGCGCCCATGACTTCCCACATACCGCAGGATGTGCATTCCACTTGGCTGAACTGACCTGCCATACCGTAACTTTATAAAGAATAACTTACCAGTTACTCACCTATCAGCTCCTGCCCCTGTACCGAAAAGAGAGGCAGCTACTGGAGGCTGGAAAAAGGCAGAAGAAAGAATTCCCTCATGCACCAACTCCTACTTTACACACTGTGCACTCAAAATAGCTCTCAGTGCAGATAATTTTTTTTCCTCTTTATTATAGTTCCCCTCCTTACTGAACTCACTTCCTCAGAGGGTGCCTCCATCTTGAGGCACCCTCTTCTTTTCCTACCTACATCGGCAACTCACGCCCCTGACGGTGGGGCTGCCAATCTCTCAGTGCTGGAGGGCCTCCTATTGGCTTTCCTCACAACTTGCTTTCCCACCTACCTTTGTATCGTCAGCAACTTTGCCTACAATACATTCTATCCCTTCATCCGAGTCATTAATGCAGATAAAATGTATATTAATGTTATGTTCAATTAGAACATGGCTGATTTATGCAAAAACAGAATTACTGCGGATACTTGAAATCTGAAGTAAAAGCAAAAAAGGCAGGTCTGGCAGCATCTGTGGGGAGAAAAACAGAGTTAACATTTCAGGTCTGTGACCTCTGATGAAAGGTCACAGACCTGAAACGTCAACAGTTTCTCTCGCTCCACAGATATTGCCAGACCTGAGTATTTCCAGCATTTTCTGTTTTTATTATGGCTGATCTATACCTCAGCTCTATTTACCTGCCTTTGTTCCATATCCTTTGATACTCTTAGCCAATTGAAATCCATCAAGCTGTACTGAAAACTTTAATTGACCCAGCATCCACATCTGCAATTTATTTTACTGCCTTGGATGGAAACACTAAGATTTGTCTATCTCAAGTCCCATTATTTTCACAATTACCATTTATTTCACTTATATTAAAACCACTAAGTTGCTTGATGTGACTTGCTCTTAGTTTTCTTTGTACTACTGATATTTAGTTCCCTTCCTCCACTATGAAAATACTCATTTCACAAGTCTGCCATTGCCTGATTATCCATTGTAGTCTCGCCTACATCTGTCTTTAATGGTCCTACGATCCCTTTTACCACTCTCTCTCAATATATTTATAAAAGTTTTGCCTTAAGTTATAATATTCCTTGCGAATGTTTTTTCCCATATTCACTATTTGTATCTCATTATTTTATTTGTATCCCTTTGTTGCTTTTCACAGCTCTCCTAGTCTGTTGATTTCCATTTTTCCTAATATTTGTGTAAGCCTTCTCTTTTAGCTTGATACTGTTGGTTACCTCATTTGTTGACCATCACGGTGTGGTGAGAATTTGGAACTTGCTTGTTGGTGTCATCTTCTTCCATGAAGGTTGACTGCAATAGATCTCCACCTGTCTGTCCTGTGCTGCCCTTACACATTTCACATCGGTCAACTCCATTATACCTGTCATCCATTTTCACCTTTGCTTCCCTCTCTTATGTTTTCCGTCAATCTTTCCTTCCAATAATTATGTCTACCTTTTGTTCTAATGATGTGACCAAAATATTGTATCTTTCTCTTTGATGTTATGCACTAATTTCCTCTTTTCTCCAGCCATTTCCAACACTTCATTAGTCTTTCTGCATGTGTAGGATTTGCAAAACATCCTCCTATATGTCCACATCTTGAATGCATTCAGCTTATCAAGAGTCTCTTTGTTGTCCATATAACATAGATGGCAAAATGAAGCACCTCAGCATTCTTTTGCTCAGATTCAGATTCTTTGATGTGAACGTTAAAGTTGGAACTGCTGACATGAAATTTAAGGACAGGCTTTATACATACATGAAGGAAAAGGAATAGAGGGATTATGGGAGAAGGATAAGGCAATGAGATTGCATGGCAGCTTGTGTAGGGTACAACCACTAGCATTAGACCAGTTAGTCGGAATGGTGTGGCACAGTGCTGTAAATTTTATATAATCCTTTGTAAGACATTATTGCTGCTTGTGTGATATTACTAGTTTCTATTTCCAATGTAAGAAACCATTGCACATTAAAAGTTGTATGTCTGAAGTGTCTTGACATGTTTCAACGTAATAAGGTGCTACATAAATGCAAGTAACATTATTGTAAGTAGCAGCAACGTTACATGAAAGCAGCCTGCCTGGACTCCACCATGAACTTTTTCTCCTCATGGGGAAGCAAACCTTTCTCAGTGATGTCACGATGCATTGGGTAACCCATTGACAGAGAGAAACTGAAGGCTGCAAGCCACATTCACTTACTCCATAGCACACTGCTTCTGGACATCCCCCCAAAAAACCCCACATACATTTTTTTATTTGTTCAACAGACCATTTATAATATTGGACCATGATGTGAAATCCTGAGAATGTTTGCTCAAATGTTCATTATTTAACATCCTATATGTGGGTCTAAAGTATTGAGGATATTAGGTACCACTGAAGCATTTATGAACTTTTCAATACCAGTTTTAAGGAAACTAAAGGATTGACTGATTCTAAACCTGGATTCTAAATACCTGCTACGGGTGTTTGGTTAAAAACCAGTTTAACTGACTATTCAAGCAGACATGCTGGGAAGGTTGACCAAATGCAAACAGTTTTATGCAGACTGTCTGGAAGGCTACAGACAAGGAATAATGTTTCAAAACTGTAACGTTAACTTTGTTCCTTTCTCCACAGATGCTGTCAGACCTGCTGAGTGTTTCCAGCATTTTCTATTTTTATTTCAGATTTTCAGCATCCGCATTATTTTTTGTACAGATAATGACACCTTGAGAGACTTTGAGAAACTGCTGCAAACACCAGGTGCTATTTGGTAGCACCAGGCTGCATAATCATGGGAAAGAGAAAATGGAAACTTACTGAAAAGCTTGTTTTTGTCAGCAAAAATAGTATAACAGCAGCCATTCTCAAATCAAAGAGGAGATAATCCATGAAAAAGACCAGAACACCACCATGCAGGATGTCGATTAACCTCTCAATTTCGGAAAGTAGAATTGCTCATTCTGACCTTTAAATTGTACTATAAAGGCTGTATACATTTCTCTTTAAAATAATTGTCCTGTTTTAATGTTAATAAAAGCAATTGGTTAGAAAAGTTTAAAGCTTTGATCGATCTTCTCTCTGATTACCCTAGAAAGTAAATCCAAAGAAATATTTGCTGAAGAAAGTATGTATTAATGTGGGCCAGCATTTGTTAATTTTGCATGCATCAGCATTTTTTCCCTCGATCAGGCTTCAGCATTGTGATTACATCCAGAGCATAAAAGGTCCCACTAGGCTGTGGATAAAGACTTGATACAGTTTGAGAATAAGGGCAAACCACCTTTTGGTTAAATAATCAAAAACTATTAAATCGGCGAGATTCTTAATCCAATTTCAATCAGTTAGTGAAGAAAGTAATGCTTTACTGAGCTCTCTAGCCTGAATAAGAGTTTAGTTTAAGTGTCTCAAAACTTAAAGCCAAGTATTCAACAGAAAAGTGTGATGGTGGGGGAAGATCAGTCTTTTCAAAGACATTTGAAGTGCACTTTCTTATAACAGAACTGGCGCACAGAATTTTTGATCATATGGGCCTTATCCACAGATGTTGTTTAACCTGAATGTTTCTAATATTTTCTGTTTTTGCTTCAGATTTACAACATCTGTAGTTTTCATAATCTTTTATGAAATTCAAAACTTAGCCCTAGCAATGGTAATTTTTAAGGTTTCAGCACCTGGAACAAAAATCTGTCCAAACCACCACCAACCCCCCACCGCCCCCAACCTTACCCAGTGTAAAAGTAGCAGAATAATGCTTTACTGCGCTTTGTTGATCAATGGAGTATGTAGGGTGCTAGACATAGAAACATAGAAAATAGGAGCAGGAGTAGGCCATTCAGCCAGCTGCGCTATTCATTATGATCATGGCTTATCATCCAACTCAGTAGCCTGTTCCCGCTTTCGCCCCATACCCTTTGATCCCTTTAGACCCAAGAGCTATATCTAACTCCTTTTTGAAAACATACAATGTTTTGGCCTCAACTGCTTTTTGTGGTAGCGAATTCCACAGGCTCACCACTCTCTGGGTGAAGAAATTTCTCCTCATCTCAGTCCTGAAAGGTTTACCCTGTATCCTTAGACTATGACCCCTGGTTCTGGACTCTCCCACCCGTTTTGTGTCATCTGCAAATTTGGAGATATTACATTTAGTTCCCTCATATAAATCATTAATGTATATTGTGAATAGCTGGGTTCCCAGCACCGATCCCTGCAGTACCCCACTAGTCACGGCCTGCCATTCGGAAAAAGACCCATTTATCCCTACTCTTTGTTTCCCGACTGCCAACCAATTTTCTATCCATCGCAATACACTACCCCCAATCCCACGCACTTTAATTTTACACGCTAATCTCTTATGTGGGACTTTGTCGAAAGCCTTCTGGAAGCCCAAATAAACCACATCCACTGGCTCCCCCTCATCAACTCTACTAGTTACATCCTCGAAGAATTCTAGTAGATTTGCCAAGCATGATTGCCCTTTCATAAATCCATGCTGACTCTGCCCGATTCTACCACTGTTCTCTAAGTGCTCTGCTATAAAATCTTTGATAATGGACTCCAGAATTTTCCCACTACCAACGTCAAGCTGACTGGTTTATAATTCCCTGCTTTCTCTCTACCTCCCTTTTTAAATAGTGGGGTTACATTAGCTACCCTCCAATCTGTAGGAAGTGTTGCAGAGTCTATTGAATCTTGGAAGATGACCACCAATGCATCCACTATTTCTAGGGCCACTTCCTTAAGTACTCTGGGATGCATACCATCAGGCCCTGGGGATTTATCAGCCTTCAATCCCATCAATTTCCCCAACACCATTTCTTTACTAATACTGATTTCTTGCAGTTCCTCTCTCACTAAGCCCTGTGTTCCCCAACATTTCTGGTATGATATTTGTGTCCTCCTTTGTGAAGACAGAACCAAAATATGCATTTAGTTGGTCAGCCATTTCTTTATTCCCAATAATAAATTCCCCTGTTTCTAATTGTAAGGGACCTACATTTGCCTTCACCAATCTTTTTCTCTTCACATACCTATAGAAACTTTTGCAGTCAGTTTTTATGTTCCCTGCAAGCTTGCTCTCGCACTCTATTTTCCCCTTCTTAATCAATCCGTTAGTCCTCCTTTGCTGAATTCTAAACTGCTCCCAATCCTCAGGTCTGTTGTTTTTCCTGGCAAATTTATATGTCTCTTCCTTGGATCTAATGCTAACTTTAATTTCCCTTGTAAGCCATGGTTTACCTTTCCCGTTTTACTTTTGCGCCAGACAGGGATAAACAATTGTTGAGTTCATCCATGTACTCTTTAAATGTTTGCCATTGCCTATCCACCGTTATCCCTTTAAGTAACGTTTCACAATCAGTCATGGCCAACTCGCACCTCATACCTTGTTAGTTTCCTTTACCAAGATTCAGGACCCTGGTCTCAGAATCAACTACGTCACTTTCCATCTTGATGAAGAATTCTATCATATTATGGTCGCTCGTCCCCAAGAGGTCTCGCACCACTGCATTGTCAATTATTCTTCTCACATTACACAATACCCAGTCTAGGATGGCCTGTACTCTAGTTGGTTCAACGTATTGGTCCAGAAAAGCATCCCGTATACACTCCAAGAATTCCTCATCGACGGTATTGTGACTAATTTGATTTGCCCAATCTATATGCAGATGAAAGTCTGATGCTCCTTTATCGCATGCATCTCTAATTTCCTGTTTAATGCCATTCCCAACATCACTACTACAGTTTGGGGGTCTATATACAACACCCACTAACATTTTTTGCCTCTTAGTGTTTCGCAGCTTTACCCATACAAATTCCACATCGCCAGAGCTAATATCTTTCCTCACTATTGCGTTAATTTCCTCTTTAACCAGCAATGCAACTCCACCGCCTTTTGCTTTTTGTCTGTCCTTCCTAAATACGAATATCCCTGGATGTTCATTTCCCATCCCTGGTCACCTTGCAGCCATGTCTCCATAATCCCGACTATAACATACCCATTTACATCTATTTGCATGATTAATTCATCCACTTTAGTGCAAATGCTCCGGTGCGTTAAGGCACAAAGCCTTAAGGCCTGTCTTTTTAACATTACTTGTCCCCTTCCCACTATTTTTCACTGTGGCCCTGTTTGATCCTGGCCCTTGATTTTTCTGCCTATCACTTTTCTTATCCCACTTACTGTCTTTTGTTCGTCTTTGATCCCCCCCTCCTCTGACTGCTTGCAAAGGTTACCATCCCCCTGTCATTTTAGTTTAAACCCTCCCCAACCACTCTAGCAAATACTCCCCCTCGGACATCAGTCCCAGGCCTGCCCAGGTGTAACCCATCCAGTTTGTACTGGTCCCACCTCCCCCAGAACCAGTCCCAATGCCCCAGGAATCTAAAACCCTCACCCTCACACCATCTCTTCAGCCACGTGTTCATCTGATATATCCTGCTAGTTCTACTCTGACTAGCATGTGGCACTGGTGGTAATCCTGAGATCACTACCTTTAAAATTACAATTAAAAATAAAAACAATTCCACATGCTGGTGTGATGCCCTCAGAGTAAAGTTACAATTGTGAATTTATGTAGCATTAAAATGGAGAAGGATTAAAGAAAGCATTCAACAATTTTCCATCTAGATCGCAGGACATTATTGGGCTGGATGACAATCTCCCCTTTCTCCGGACGTCATAATTATTATTTTTGGCATAAAACTAGTTAGAAAATTAGGGCTGACCACTGGCGTGTGTAGAATTGGGAATTTAATAAATCAGATGAGAAATCATACTTATTTTGTAAGATCTTTACTTCACCAGCACATTTCCTAACTTCCTAATTCTATATTTAACCAGGTTACTCAATGCATAATAGCATTACCTCCATGAGTAGCTTCTTCTGCTACTTCTACAATTCTATCACAATTCAAACACTACAGACATGGACAGTGGAAAACAGTCACAAAAGATGACCATTCTTGTGGCAGTAAACAATCATAACCCAGCAGAAAATGTTGCAACCTTTTTTTTTAAACAAATTTTCAATTTTTCTATTTCCTCCTCTTCTGCTCCCAACCTGAATTACTGCTTTGTAGCATTTCAGCTTGCTCTAAACAATGAAGGACTTCAGTAATTACAAATGATAATGGATAGTTCAACGTAAATCACACTAGCACAGCATTATACAGCATGCAATGTCAGTATTGTTATGGTAATCAATTCTGATAGAGAGACAATGATGACAGAGCTAGTCTCCAATATGATCTGACAGTAACTTCCGAATTACACAATAATCTGAACTGCTGAAAAGCAGAGATCCAAGTTGGAGTAGCCGAATAGATTTTTTTTTCAAAGCATTCAGGGCATAACAAAATACACTGGAGTTTATTTTAAATGAGTACTGTGGTGATTATTGAATCTTTTTGCTCTGGTATGTTGCATTCAATGCTGTCTTGGTTAAATTCTGTTAAGACAGGTGCAGATGATGATAGATCACAGGTTGCACAGTGAGTATTCAAATAAACCTGCAACAGATTATACAGTAATGTATGGTGGAAAAACAAGATTCACTTGAGGACATATTGACAAATTGTTCCTGCTGCACTGTAAACTAGTTACCATAGAGATCAGAAAAGTCTGCTCATGGAAACATTACCTCTGGTTTAGACAGCAAAACTCTCAAACGATTTAGTGATTTCAAGCAAATTCTGTGGCCTGGAAGAAATATTATTAGACAATCTTTTAAAAGCAGCTCAGTGACAATTTAACATTGATGGGCAGCATTTACTGAGGTCCCAAGTGGACTATCAACTCAGCTCATTTCAAAATGAAACAGCCTGGAGGAGAAAAGCCATGAACGAAGTTTGAAAAAAAAATTCAACAATTTTATACCTTGCATTATAACGCAAATGCATTGGAGCCACTGTCTACTGTGTAACATTAGCCCATTGCAATTAGATCCTTACATGTGGCAAAATCAATAAATTTAAATTGAAAACAAACAAAATAAAATCTGTGTGTAGGGTTGCCAAACCTCCTAGTTTGTCTCATCATCTCAAGGAATTAAAAGATTCATTTCCTGGTCACAGTGAACACTCCAGGAGAGAAATAGCAGTGGCATAAAAAATTGAAGATGGGGATCAAAAAGGCTGTTTGATTGACAGTCAAGAATCATCCAATAGACAACAAAGAGTTTCTGCACTTTACAATTGGCATGGGAAGGCAGCATGCTGCAAGGATGGATGTGTCAGGTCACCACTGGCGGGAGTGAGGTAGTTGAGTGGTTGTCATATGATGAACCCTCCTGGTCTACGCCCAACCAGAATATGCAACCCTATCAGAGTATTATTGTAGCTTTCAGACATGATAGAGTACTCATTTTTAGGTGCTGAAACCATGTTAAGAATGATGTGTATCAGTACAAAAAGTTAGACGGATCACATTCTTCTTAAAAGCACTTGAAGCATACTCACAATCCTTCATTACATAGCATGGCCGCAGGCAATTACTCACAGCCACCTAAAACAACAGCATAATCTGCGAGGGGGAAATCAAAAAAATCTCAGAAAATATGCAATGTTGGCAAGGATGCTTTTCTCGCTGTCCTGAGAAGATGGTGGTGTTTTGTATTAGTACTTTATTCTTTCAACTTTCTGAAATTTAGCAGAGAGCTATGAAGAAACAGAAATACAATTTCTTTAGTGCAGTCTTCTTCTTCTCCTTCTTTGGCCTCCTTATCTCGAGAGACAATGGATAAGCGCCTGGAGGTGGTCAGTGGTTTGTGAAGCAGCGCCTGGAGTGGCTATAAAGGCCAATTCTAGAGTGACAGGCTCTTCCACAGGTGCTGCAGAGAAATTTGTTTGTCGGGGCTGTTACACAGTTGGCTCTCCCCTTGCGCCTGTCTTTTTTCCTGCCAACTACTAAGTCTCTTCGACTCGCCACACTTTAGCCCCGCCTTTATGGCTGCCTGCCAGCTTTGGCGGACGCTGGCAACTGACTCCCATGACTTGCGATCAATGTCACAGGATTTCATGCCGCGTTTGCAGACGTCTTTAAAGCGGAGACATGGACAGCTGGTGGGTCTGATACCAGTGGCGAGCTCGCCGTACAATGTGTCTTTGGGGATCCTGTCATCTTCCATGCGGCTCACATGGCCAAGCCATCTCAAGCGCCGCTGACTCAGTAATGTGTATAAGCTGGGGATGTTGGCCACCTCGAGGACTTCTGTGTTGTAGATACGGTCCTGCCACCTGATGCCAAGTATTCTCCGGAGGCAGCGAAGATGGAATGAATTGAGACGTTGCTCTTGGCTGACATACTTTGTCCAGGCCTCGCTGCCATAGAGCAAGGTACTGAGGACACAGGCCTGATACACTCGGACTTTTGTGTTAGTGGAGTGCAGCATCAAATGGACGTGACCATTGATAAAGAAAGTTTGCTGTAGGACAAACTTATTTATCCAGTAAAGCAATAAGTAAAACAATACAAGGAGCCTAGAGGTGAAAAGCTGCAGTACATTGAAATGCTTCTTTTGTGGTCGAGCTGATGCAGTGGGATTGGTACCCATACTGACTGAGGGCATAATAACATGGTATATAAATGCAAATTTTGTTCTTTGGAGGTGGAGATTTGGAGATGTTTATATCATTGTATATTGTGCCAGAAGGGTAGGATACAATAGTTCCAACTTAAAAGGACAGGTGCATATATTGTGTCAGACTTGGCTCAGTCACAGCACGCACACTTGAATTCAGTGCAGTACAGACGGCAGCTGCACCACTGGAGGTGCTTCTTGTGGATAAGGTGTTAAAATTAGGTCCCATCTGCCCACTCAATGGACATAAAAGATTCCATGACACTTTTCAAAGAACAGAGCTGTTCTCCTTCTGTCCTGGCCAAGATTTATCCCTCAATCAACAGCACCAAAACAGATTATCTCATCATTTGTCACATTGCTGTTTGTGGGATCTTGTGTGCACTTTGGCTAACACACATGCCTATATTACAATATTAACTACACTTCAAAAGTAATTTATTGGCTGTGAAGTGTATTGTGATGCTTAAGGTTATGAAAGGTGCTAAACAAGTGAAAGTTTTTTTTTTCTTAAGGTAGGGGAAGAATTGAATTGGGCACCGGGGGTACCTGCATAGGGCTTAAGTTGTACCAGAAAGAAGAGATCATATAGTTCCATTCTAAAAGGACAGATGTCCATTTAGTTATTTCTCCTGTTTGTAGAAATAACCTACTACAGCAACAAAACAAAAATACTAAACCCATTTTGGATTATTAACATACATCATGTATAAATAGAATTGGACCGTTTACCTGCAGACAGTCAAACTCAAATAATTTACCAGCACTTCAGACTAAAAATCTTGAAACATTACATGGTGAGTGTAATACCAATAGCCAACATCTTGTTAATTTAATTTCCGAGTATTTTACACCATTCTCCTCCTCCCTTCCCCATCTTATCTTCAGACTAGAGGAATTCCATGTTCGAAAGTCTGCCCTGGTCAAAATCATCTACTTCACCCAGTTTTACCATGGTCTTGTCATTTCTGATCATTTCATCCTCCTTCACCACCTCTCTTCCTTGGATGCATCTCTGTCGTACTGTCACCATCTGCTTGTATGCCCATCTGGTGCTGAATGTGCAACTTTCACACTATAGTTCTGTTTCATGCCTTTAATACATTTTGGAATCAGCACTTCATAGCAAACTAAACATTGAATTATGTACAAAGCGTAACTGTAATGTTTTATACTTCATTTTACAAATTGCTTATGCATATTTCATATTTGAATAAACCTAGTTTTTCAAGCAACAATCACAATTATTTGTGTATCGCTGAACAGTAAGGACGCTTGAAGTGCAATTATACCCAGAAAACATTTTCTAACCACATAGGATGTCCACATTCTCTTGCCTAATTACAGAAATAGAAGTTGTTTTATCCTGTCAGTGATAACAGTCCAGACAATTTTCCTTGTCTGAGATTTTCTATGGGTGCTTAAAATTATTACAGCTGAGTTTATATTATTGAGAGGGATTTTATCCAGATTCTTCATTAATGTGGGAGCCATACACAAAAGAAGCAAAATCCACACTGTATCAAAAGTCTTGACATACCAGAAAGCGTTACAGCGAGATACTATCATACAAGTTATTTTTGCTGACTTTCACTGTGGAATAACAACTGGAATGTATTTTATTCAGACCGCACAATTGCAGACTGCAACACAACATTCAAAATGCTATATTTTAGTCACCAACTGGTTCAATTAACCTTTGAAACTATGGAGGACCACCATAAATTCAAAGGTTAACATTTACAAGTCATGAAACAGGTTTATCGTCTTTGCTCTGCTGCAGCTCCTTAAGCAGTTCAGCTCCTGCATCGCCTGCTTTTGTGGCAAAGAGAATTGCCCCTTCCTGTAGATTCAGCATCTTTAAGTACCTTGCATAATCTGCATATACTGAATTGTAAAATTTCTGTGAAATCTTATTAAGGAAAATGCTTTTGAAGTACAACTACACCACTGTTGTGTCAAACTTAATTATTTAGTATGGATCAGATATGCATTCAAAATTTTTTTTTAAAAATAGTTATGGTTAGAATGAATTTTCTATTGATACAAATCTTATATCAACGGCACAAACATCTAAAGATAACTATGAACTTATCCTACGTTTTTGTTTTACGTTACTAGGCAGAATTATACAAAGATAAAATCAATTGTGGTATTCAATGCTGCATTTTTGGACAAAGTAACAAAGTACTCAATTCACACACAGTAACCTAACTGTTACATTACAATGTCCAAATACATGACGGCAGAATCTTTTTCAATTTAACAGTAGTTACTGCTTACTCCTTTTCATTTTATATAATTTACAGCACAGGAGGTGGACCATTGAACCTGTGCTAGATCTTCAACTGGAACCATTTAATCCCAATTTCTTGCCTTTTCCCTGTTTCCTTTTACATTATTTCTTTAAAAATACTTGATTCCCATATCAATGATGTTATTGTCTCTATCCCAAACAGGATTTCAAGCTCTAATAACACTCGTGAAAAAAAATTCTTCCACAAGAGAAAGTAAACACAGTTCAAAAGTCACTTTTATGTAGGAGGATAAATTTGCCATACCTGGGCTTTCCAGATTTAGAGCAGAGACATATTCTGCATGTAGATTAATCCCACATGAATAGTGATAATGGGCCTGATAAAACACTGAAAATGCTATCACTCCCTGTCATTATCTTTGAGCATTATAATAATCTAGAACAGTAAATTAATAAACCTTCAACTTTTCCCACAATATGGTAAAACCATAAATATCTGCAGCTTTAGAGCATGCATGTGCTCTAGAATCAAGATAATCTGCAAACCTGAAGAACAGCTGCCGTCCAGAGATCTTCCCAATCCGAGCAACAGTGAAAAGAAGTGGATGGAATGATGTTGTCAGCAGGCAAGAACACAAACCATAAATTCCCAAAACTGACCTCCACTGTCAACGCTTGAATATCATCCATTTGGAAGAAATATTTTAACAAATTGACTTGTATATCTTCCACGACAACTCAAAAAATGAAATGTGTGGCAATGCAGCTTTTAAAGGGTCCTTTAGTCTGAAAAGACAACTAAGTATACTGTGAGGGACAGGATGATGCAATATGTTCAAATCATTCTGGAACTTGGGTTTGAACAGAGTCTTAATAGAGGAGATGAAAGCCAGCATCTAGGATCTTAAATAAAACTAGTCTGGAGAGGCGAATCTCTGGTCCCAGTAGTTGTGAACCCATAACACAAGCATGCTTATGACTTGGCCCTAACTGGGCAATTATACTTCAAGAGAGGTCACAATGATAGCTGGTTTGGAAAATGGCTACATGCTAATAGTAGGGGATGTTTGCAAAGGTTGAGATTAACTCTTTGCACTAGGACAAATATAAATTAAGATCTGAACAAATTATACTCCACTTGGCATTAACCAATTTTGTTTCAATGCAGTTTTAATTTTGGGGGGAAAATATTCCATTACGTCAAATAAAAGTCAATATTAATTTAATAAAAAAATTAATACCCCTTCAGAAAAATGTAACATTTAGAGATAATTTCATAATCAAAACTTAGTATATCACCTGTGCATAGACCAACTGGTGAAAGAGTTTGAGAACACTACTGGAGCTTTCCCTGAATAGAATCTATGCTACATTGATACAAGTGCAAAGTGGAAAATGTCCTATTTTCCCCAACTCCATCATGTACTGGATGAACACAAAATTAATTTAATACATTTTATGCTCAGTTTACTCATCTCATCAAGCGCTTGCTCGCTCAGTCCATCTCTAGAGATTTTGAAGACACATGCAAAATACACAAATATCCAGGTCAAGTTATGCAAGTAGATCTAGGGCAGCATGAGTCAACACCCATTAAACTAGAATGGTTAGACTGCTATGGGCCCAAGTGACTCAAATGAAGCGAGTCAATGAATTGAAGAATGGATCTACAGCAGTAATAAAAGACTGGAGAAAAATTGAGACATTTCTGTCATGAAAGGAGTCATCTAAGGAGACCTGACAGAGGTATATAAAATAGCAAATGTTGCGGAAAAAGGATACAAGAACACAGAACATAAGAACTAGGAGCAGGAGTAGGCAATTCAGCCCCTTGAGCCTGCTCCGCCATTCAATATGATCATGGCTGATCTCATCTCGGCCTCAACTCCACTTTCCTGCCCATTCTCCATAACCCTTCAACCCATTACTAATTAAAAATTTGTCTATCTCCTCTTTAAATTTACTCAATGTCCCAGCATCCACCGCACTCTGGGGTAGTGAATTCCACAGACTCATGACCCTTTGAGAGAAGTAATTTCTCATCTGTTTTAAATCTGCTACCCCTTATCCTAAAACTATGACCTCTCCTTCTAGATTACATATTGTTTCAAATTAAAGGACACGGAGGCACAAGCTAAAATGGTGAAAAATAAATTCATGTAAAGAAGTTCTTCTGCATAGAAAGCATGAAGAACAGGACTGTGGCGGCAAAAATCTTGGAATAATTTAACAGTTGGATGCTGTGATTGACAGGATGCATGTTTTCTCTTGGTGGTCGAGTTAAAATGGAATAACTTTCCTCAGCTTGTGGTTTTGATAACAGACGCAAAAATGGATGAATTTCTATTAGCAGTCCGACCGTATGATTTAGTCACAAATATTAATTTTTGTACCATTTAAATTAAAAAGGATATTTGTATTTTCATTTATTTCAACAACCCCATAGTGCAGACAAGCCTCCAAGAATAGTGCAGCTCTGTCAAAATACCGCATGCTGAAATGGAAAAATCAGAATACATATTTTTCCAAAAATATTAACACGAATCAACTAAGTTACAAACAGAAATAGCACCGGAATATCATAAAAATGTGAAGAATTAAAATTTAAAAATCAAGGTTAGAAAATCGTAATTAGTCTGTAATTTCAAATATCCACCTCTTGCTCCTCTGTGTGTAGAACTGCCTCTCTCAAGAGCTTCAGGTTGCTTCTAGTTTTATTCAGGAACTCATTCTAAAGTGTTCTTTCACAATTGTTGTGGGTGCATGCACAAGTTGTCTGTCTCCTAGTGCTAGCCATTGCAACATCTGCCCATTTGTACATCATTGTGCCTCTAGGCCTACTTTATGCACTTTCTTTTCACGATCAGCCTCCTTACTATTGCTCTCTATTCCACGCTTACTCCCTGCCAGCCAAGTGCAAGTGCAAGCACAGCTGGGGCTCTGCTACTGCCTCAGGAGAACCTTCACATAAAACATCCACAGAAGCACCACTGATCATGGCTGTAAACAGCATCAGTTACATCAGCTTCAATTATAATTCTTGGACTAAGCACCAACAGCGGAAACTAGCAGTTCTCAACTAGAATCTTAGCATTTTGTAAGTTACTCACTAGATTTTAGAATTAAATTACTCAGCAATTATTCACTTCATTTAATTAACTTACTAAATTCCATAACTAAATTAGTTACATTTAATAATTACGATATTTGTTGCATTTAATATTAGAATAATACAGCACTTAAGGAGGCTATTTGGCCCATCATGCCTGTGCCAGCTCTTGGAAAGAGCTATCCAATTAGTTCCACTCCCTGCTCTTTCCCCATAAACCTAGAAAATGTTTCTTTTCCAATTATTTATCCTATTCCCCTTTGACAGTTATTATTGAATCTTCTTCAACTATCCTTTGAGACAGTGCATTCCAGATCATAACTTGTTGAGTAAAAAAATGTTTCCCCATGTCACCTCTGGTTCTTTTGCCAATTATTTTAAATCTGTGTCCTCTGGTTAGCGACACTTCTGCCACTAAAGATAGAGTAAAAAGGCAAAACTATCAAAACCTTTCAAGACTTTGAACACCTCTATCAATTCTCCTCTTAACCTTCTCTGCTCCAGGAGATTAAAGTACTCATTATATATATTTTTTTAAAAAGCAAAGAATAATCAAAATGTTGTCACAATAACTAATAATTATATTTCTGATTTCTGCCTGAATTTATAACTTCAATTCTGCTCAATGGAAGCCACATTTCTTACCTGTACAGCATTTCTGCAACTTTGCTAAAGCATCCCAATGAGAGTAGGACGAGGATAGCCTTTGACTTCTGGTTTACCTGCTGTGAACAAAGATGATCTACCCAGCGTTTCAGTACTTCTGAACACTCCTCTGCATTTAGGCGCACCTTTATAAAAGAAATTAAAAAGATCACAAATGTATTCTGATATGTACATCTGATTAATATGACAAGATGAGTTTTCAACGACTACAAAAAAAACTTGTATTCATATACTGTCTTTAACCTAATAAAAAGTTCCAAGGTTCCAATGGAGCATTATAAAGCAAACTCTGACACTGAGCCACATAAGGAGATGTAAGGGCAGATAGCTAAAAGCTTGGTCAAAGAGATTTGATTTAAAGAGCATCTTAAAGGAAGAAAGCAGAGAGGTGGAAAGGGAGGGAATTCCAGAGCTTAGGGCCAAGGTAGTTGAAGGCATGGCGACCAATGGTAGACCAATTAAACTTGGGCATGCTCAAGAGACCAGAATTAGATGAGTGCACATATTTCTGAGGGTTATGGGGCTGGAGGAGATTAAAGATAGGGAGGGGAGAGGCCATGGAGGGATTTGAGAAGGATGAAAAGTTTAAAATAGAGATGTTGCTTGACTGGGAGCCAATATAGATCAGTGAGCAGAGAGGGGTGATGGGTGAACAGGGCTTGGTGTGTAAGGACACAGGCAGCAGAGTTTTGGATGACCTCAAGTTTACGGAGGGTAGAATGTGAGGCGCCGGCCAGGAATGCATTGGGATAGTCAGGTCTAGAGGTAACAAAAGCATGGTTGAGGTTTCAGCAGCAGATATTCTGAGGCAGGGGAAGAGTCTGGTGATGTTACAAAGGTGGAAGAAGGTGGGTCTTAGTAATAGTGGAGATATGTGGTCGGAAGTTCATCTCGGGGTCAAATATGACATCAAAGTTGTGAACAGTCTCGCTCAGCCTCAGACAATTGCCAGGGCAAGGGATGGAGTCAGTACCTAGGGAACGGAGTTTGTAGCGGGAACCGAAGGCAATGGCTGTGGTCTTGCCAATACTTAATTCTAAAAGTAACAGGGCACTCGCAGATTTATTAATAAATCAGATCTGCAATTTGTAAAATTCTACCATAGATTCTCAAATGCACCTATTGATAATTGTGCCTTGAAATTTGACTCTTCAAACATTCGCATACAAACACTAAAGCTCTCATGAACTCAAAAGCGCCAGCCCATTAATTTTAAAATAGATTAAATTAGTGGAGAAAGGGAATTTCACATGACCAAGCTCATATGCTAGTATCTGAAGTATGTAATTACAAGAAATTAGTGCTAAATACTGTTGCTGCTTTCTAATAAGTTCAGGTCTACATGTTCCTACCTTCCTAAAATACAAGTCATATTCGCCATTAATTATGACATTTGGTACTTCTCTAGAGCCAAAACAGTGTTACCCAATTTACAATCTTGGTGAACATGCATTTAAAGTTATCACAATTTTTCTACCAGTGCCAGTATGAGAAAGTAGACATTTCATCTTAACTGGAGTGTGTAACAAACTTTGCAGCATTCAGCTACATGCAAGGCATTTTGCTGTACAAAACATGCCAAGATGCCCTGTGTTAATTAAAAGAGCAAATAAAATTGTGATTAACAGAGTATCTTTTATTCGCGTGCTTGATAGCTGGATTTTGACTAGAATTTGTAATTGAAATGGTACCAAATAACTTTTCTGCTGAAATCGGTAATTCATTAGAAGCATCTAGCTTGTTAAAGTAACAAAATAAAGAGAGACTTTTTGTCACAAGCAAAATACTGCAGCTGCTTGAAATCTGACAATGTGACAAATACTCAGTAGGTCAGGCAGCATCTGTGGAGAGAGAATCAGAGATTCTGTCGAAAGGTCATTCATCGGAAACATTAACTCTTTCTATCTCCACAGATGCTACCTGACCTGCTGAGTTTTCCTAGCATTTTCTGTTCTTATTGGAGACTTTTTGTGCTGGACTGTCAGCAACACTTGGGTGACCAACACAGTACATTGAAAACCATTACCACTACTTAAACTAAAAATATACAATCATATTTTATGAAATGAGCACATCTACTAGAACTAAAAACAAAACATACAAACAATTGTGTTAGCATGTTAAAGAGATAAAATTGGCTAATATTTAAGTTGAATATCCTTTGTGTAAAAAGGACTCTGTTGCTTTCCTATATGAATTCTCATGAATAATTTCTAACGCTGAAAATGTAACCCATCTTTTCTCTTTCCATTGTTGATATTTCAAGCAGTTTCCGGTACTTATTTCTATTATTCGAAAAAAACGCAAGAACAGGAAGACATTTCAGATCACTTTACAACCAAGACGACAAGAAGTATTTAATGCTGGGTGGTGGAAGCAGGGAGAAACGAGAGGACTGGGGTGGAGAACTAATGACACACTCAAAGAGGAATGTTCTGAAAAGAATTTTGAAAGCAAGAAGGGAGACAGAACACTGGAGGCAATTATACATGAGTTCTAGACAGCAGGACTTTTGCTAACGCTGTTGGGGAGGGTTTAAACTAATGTGGCAGGGGGATGGGAACCAAATGAGGAGGTCAGAGAACAGTAAGGAGGTAATAACTAAAGCGTGTAAGGAACTAGATAATGAAGTCAGCGTGACTAAGGAAAAGAGTAGACAGGGAGCAGATGATGAACGCAAAGGGACTGGTGGTCTGAGGTGCATTTGTTTTAATGCAAGAAGTGTAGTAGGTAAGGCAGATGAACTTAGGGCCTGGATTAGTACCTGGGAGTATGATGTTATTGCTATTACTGAGACTTGGTTGAGGGAAGGGCATGATTGGCAACTAAATATCCCAGGATATCGATGCTTCCGGCGGGATAGAGAGGGAGGTAAAAGGGGTGAAGGAGTTGCACAGCTGTGCTGAAGGAGGGTACTATGGAGGACTCGAGCAGTGAGGCAATATGGGCAGAACTCAGAAATGGGAAGGGTGCGGTAACAATGTTGGGGCTGTACTACAGACCTCCCAACAGCGAGCGTGAGATAGAGGTACAAATATGTAAACAGATTATGGAAAGATGTAGGAGCAACAGGGTGGTGGTGATAGGAGATTTTAATTTTCCCAACATTGACTGGGATTCACTTAGTGTTAGTGGTCCAGATGGAGCAGAATTTGTAAGGAGCATCCAGGAGGGTTTTCTAGAGCAGTATGTAAATAGTCCAACTCGGGAAGGGGCCATACTGGACCTGGTGTTGGGGAATGAGCCCGGCCAGGTGGTTGAAGTTTCAGTAGGTGACTACTTTGGGAATAGTGATCACAATTCCGTAAGTTTTAGAATACTCATGGACAAAGACGAGAGTGGTCCCAAAGGAAGAGTGCTAAATTGGGGGAAGGCCAACTATACCAAAATTCGGCAGGAGCTGGGGAATGTAGATTGGGAGCAGCTGTTTGAAGGTAAATCCACATTTGATATGTGGGAGGCTTTTAAAGAGAGGTTGATTAGCGTGCAGGAGAGACATGTTCCTGTGAAAATGAGGGATAGAAATGGCAAGATTAGGGAACCATGGATGACAGGTGAAATTGTGAGACGAGCTAAGAGGAAAAAGGAAGCATACATAAGGTCTAGGAGGCTGAAGAAAGACGAAGCTTTGAAAGAATATCGGGAATGTAGGACCAATCTGAAACGAGGAATTAAGAGGGCTAAAAGGGGTCATGAAATATCTTTAGCAAACAGGGTTAAGGAAAATCCCAAAGCCTTTTATTCATATATAAGGAGCAAGAGGGTAACTAGAGAAAGGATTGGCCCACTCAAGGACAAAGGAGGAAAGTTATGCGTGGAGTCAGAGAAAATGGGTGAGATTCTAAACGAGTACTTTGCATCGGTATTCACCGAGGAGAGGGACATGACGGATGTTGAGGTTAGGGACAGATGTTTGATTACTCTAGGTCAAGTTGGCATAAGGAGGGAGGAAGTGTTGGGTATTCTATAAGGCATTAAGGTGGACAAGTCCCCAGGTCCGGATGGGATCTATCCCAGGTTACTGAGGGAAGCGAGAGAGGAAATAGCTGGGGCCTTAACAGATATCTTTGCAGCATCCTTAAACACGGGTGAGGTCCCGCAGGACTGGAGAATTGCTAATGTCGTCCCCTTGCTTAAGAAGGGTAGCAGGGAAAATCCAGGTAATTATCGACCGGTGAGCCTGACGTCAGTGGTAGGGAAGCTGCTGGAGAAGATACTGAGGGATAGGATCTATTCCCATTTGGAAGAAAATGGGCTTATCAGTGATAGGCAACATGGTTTTGTGCAGGGAAGGTCATGTCTTACCAACTTAATAGAATTCTTTGAGGAAGTGACAAAGTTGATTGATGAGGGAAGGGCTGTAGATGTCATATACATGGACTTCAGTAAGGCGTTTGATAAGGTTCCCCATGGTAGGCTGATGGAGAAAGTGAAGTTGCATGGGGTCCAGGGTGTACTAGCTAGATGGATAAAGAACTGGCTGGGCAACAGGAGACAGAGAGTAGCAGTGGAAGGGAGTTTCTCAAAATGGAGACGTGTGACCAGTGGTGTTCCACAGGGATCCGTGCTGGGACCACTGTTGTTTGTGATATACATAAATGATTTGGAGGAAAGTATAGGTGGTCTGATTAGCAAGTTTGCAGACGACACTAAGATTGGTGGAGTAGCAGATAGTGAAGGGGACTGTCAGAGAATACAGCAGAATATAAATAGGTTGGAGAGTTGGGCAGAAAAATGGCAGATGGAGTTCAATCAGGGCAAATGCGAGGTGATGCATTTTGGAAGATCCAATTCAAGAGTGAATTATACAGTAAATGGAAAAGTCCTGGGGAAAATTGATGTACAGAGAGAGTTGGGTGTTCAGGTCCATTGTTCCCTGAAGGTGGCAACGCAGGTCAATAGAGTGGTCAAGAAGGCATACGGCATGCTTTCCTTCATCGGACGGGGTATTGAGTACAAGGGTTGGCAGATCATGTTACAGTTGTATAAGACTTTGGTTCGGCCACATTTGGAATACTGCGTGCAGTTCTGGTCGCCACATTACCAAAAGGATGTAGATGCTTTGGAGAGGGTGCAGAGGAGGTTCACCAGGATGTTGCCTGGTATGGAGGGCGCTAGCTATGAAGAGAGGTTGAGCAGATTAGGATTATTTTCATTAGAAAGACGGAGGTTGAGGGGGGACCTGATTGAGGTATACAAAATCATGAGAGGTATAGACAGGGTGGATAGCAAGAAGCTTTTTCCCCCCCAGAGTGGGGGATTCAATTACTAGGGGTCACGAGTTCAAAGTGAGAGGGGAAAAGTTTAGGGGGGATATGCGTGGAAAGTTCTTTACGCAGAGGGTGGTGGGTGCCTGGAACGCGTTGCCAGCGGAGGTGGTAGACGCGGGCACGATAGCGTCTTTTAAGATGTATCTAGACAGATACATGAATGGGCAGGAAGCAAAGAGATACAGACCCTCAGAAAATAGGCGACATGTTTAGATAGAGGATCTGGATCGGCGCAGGCTTGGAGGGCCGAAGGGCCTGTTCCTGTGCTGTAATTTTCTTTGTTCTTTGACTGTAGTGGTTTATTGATCAGCCAATGGCGAAACAGGGGGAGTGAATGACTGTTAAGAGTAGAGGATTTGTGCATGAATGAAAAGTGGAGATCACTAACGCAGGATGGAGCACAGGCTTGGGAGCAAGGACAAGAACTTTTATGTGAACTAGGGTACAGGGAGCCAGTACAGCCTGCAGTTGATAGGAGTACAGGACTTCATGTGGATGAAAATTCAGGCTGTGGGGTTTTCAATAAGTTGAAGCTAGAGAAGGATTGAGGCAGGCTCACTGGACAGAACATGCAAGTGTTACAAGAGGTTTGATTTTTGTACTAAAATCTTAGAATTCTGTGTGTTTTAAAAAACTGAAAAAAGGATTTTCAATGGACCTGGACACCTGCAAATAGCTGAAATTTTTGGATGTTGACTTTGTATACAAGAATAGGAAAAGCACGCAGTTTCAAGGAAGCCAGTCAGGGGTTTTTGACCTCCTCAGAGCGACACTTTGACAGGGGAGTGTGTGTGTCTGGTTGTGTGATCGGCTCAGCAAGGTTTACTTTCATTTTGAACCCTTTTAAAAACCAGTGAGTCGGACAAAGAGCAAGCATTTGAAATTCAGTTTCTGACCTGCCTGGAGATCAAACTGGAAGACCCAGAAAAGACTTCTCTCTTTAAAGGAAACCTGCATCTCTTGAAAAGAAATCCCGTATTTGAAAGGTGTCAGATTCCTATTGTCTCGCATCTCTGACGAATTCCTACATCCAGTGTGGTTCCGGTTTCCTCTGGTGTTTTGGGAAATCCTGGAACCTGAAGAAAGCTTCTACTGCTATAATGCTGCTGGGACTCCTAAGCAGACCTGTTGCTACACCCCTGTAGCCGAATTGCCTTGAACGCCTACCCATCACAGACTGTTCATCAACCTCGTCTGGAGAGACTTCGAGTGGCATCCGACTCTGGGACATCTCACCCAACTGAAGAATTTCCTACCAGAACGTGACAAACTGATTTATTTTATTATACCTTATAGTCCTAAGAAACAGCTGTAAACCAAAACCCTTTTTTCCCAGTTAATCATTTTTTTAAATGTATGTGAGTGTATGAGGGCTAAGGAAATAAGGAGCTTTTCATATATAGATTTATCTCATTAGTGGTTAAGACATTTTTTTCTAATAAATAGTTAATGTTGTTGATTAAAGAAACCTGGTGTGCTTTATTCTGGGGGGGATAAATAGAGTTTTAATTGGCTATTCATCAGTAGGTGGGGAAATTCATTGATATGCTGTGACCCGCGGAGAAGGGGGACTGAATTAACAGTGCATTTCTCCTGCCTTGGTTGTAACACAAGAAAAGTCAAGCTTTGAGATGGTGAAGGCATAACCTAGGGTTTTGACAGGGAAGTAAGGGTGGAGGTGTGTGCTGTTGCAGAGGTGGAAGAACACATGCTTAATAAAAGGAGCAGATGTGGGGAAGTAAGCTGAGCTCAAGGTTGAGCAGAATGCCAAGGTTCTGCAACTTGTGACTCAGCTTGAAGCGGCAGCTGGGGACGTTGAAGTAGTCACGGTCAAGGCAACTAGGCATTGGCAAGCGTCGAAAAACATGGCTTCAGTTTTGTTGACATTAAAATGGAAGAAATTATTGGTTCATCAAAATCTTAAATGTCGGGAAAACAGTTGGAGAGTCACTTATGGCACAGAAGACAGCCATTCAGCCCATCAAGTGCATGTTGGCTATCCACGGAGCTATCCAGTCAGTACCACTCCCCGGCTCGATCCCCATAGCCCTGCATGTCTACTTCTGTCGGTGGCCATCCAACTGCCTCAAGAAGTCATTGATCATTACCACTTCCACCACCCATGTGGGCAGCATGTTCCAGGTCATTACCACCCGCTGCAGGAAAAAAATGCGTCCTCATATTCCCCCAACATCTTTTGCCCAAAATTTTCAATCTGTGTCCCCTAGTCTTTGTACCATTTATTAATGGGAACAGTTTTTCCTTTTCTAACTTATCTAAGCCTGTCATAATCTTGCACACTTCTATTAAATCGCCCCTCAATCACCTTTGTTCCAACGAGAACAATCCAGCTTTTCCAACCTCACCTTGTAATTAAAATCCTCCATCCCAGAACCATTCTGGTAAATCTCCTCTGCACCCTCTCAAGGGTCCTTACATTCTTCCTAAAGTGTGGTGACCAGAAGGGCGGCACAGTGGCGCAGTGGTTAGCACCGTAGCCTCACAGCTCCAGCAACCTGGGTTCGATTCTGGGTACTGCCTGTGTGGAGTTTGCAAGTTCTCCCTGTGTCTGCGTGGGTTTTCGCTGGGTGCTCCAGTTTCCTCCCACAGCCAAAGACTTGCAGGTTGATAGGTAAATTGGCCATTATAAATTTCCCCTAGTATAGGCAGGTGGTAGGGGAATAGGGGGATGTGGTGGGATTAGTATAAATGGGTGGTTGATGGTCGGCACAGACTTGGTGGGCCGAAGGGCCTGTTTCAGTGCTGTATCTCTAAATAAAAAAAAAACAGGGTGTAGCCGATAAGATGGGAAGGGAAGAGTGAAGGGAAAATATATATATTGTGCGAGCGAGAAAGGAAAATTATATTTTGGGGCGGCGCAGTGGTTAGCACCGCAGCCTCACAGCTCCTGCGACCAGGGTTCAATTCTGGGTACTGCCTGTGTGCAGTTTGCAAATTCTCCCTGTGTCTGCATGGGTTTTCGCCGGGTGCTCCAGTTTCCTTCCACAGCCAAAGACTTGCAGGTTGATAGGTAAATTGGCCCTAGTACAGGTAGGTGGTAGGGGAACATAGGGACAGGTGGGGATGTGGTAGGAATATGGGATTAGTATAGGATTAGTATAAATGGGTGGTTGATGGTCGGCACAGACTCGGTGGGCCGAAGGGCCTGTTTCAGTGCTGTATCTCTAAATAGAAAAAAATAGAACTAGACGCAGTACCCCAGTCAGGGCCTAACCAGAGCTTTATAAAGGTTCAGCATAACTTCCCTGCTTTTGTACTCAATGCCTCTATTTATAAAGCCCAAGATCCCATATACTTTACTAACCATTCTCTCGATATGTCCTGCTACTTCAAAGATCTATGCACATGCACCCCCAGGTCACTCTTTTCTTGCACACTCTTTAGAACTGTGCCATTAAGTATATATTGCCTCTCCTTATTAATTCTGCAAAAATGCATCACCTCACACTTGTCAGTATTAAATCCATCTGCTGCCTCTCCGCCCATTCCAAATTCCATCTGCCGCCTCTCCGCCCATTTTGCTAACCTATGTCCTGTTGCAGGCAGTTCATATCATCCTCACTGTTTGCAACACCTCCCAGTTTGGTATTGTCAGCAAATTTTGAGGTTCTACTCTGTATTCCAAGATCCACGTCATTTATATGTAGCAAAAGCAGTGGTCCAGCACTGATCCTTGGGGAACACCACTGTCTACCATACTCCAGTCTGAAAAGCAACCATTTACTACGACTTGCTGTTTTCTCTCCTTAAATCAATTTCTCATCCAATTGGATACTGACCCTCCTATTCCATGAGCCTCAATTTTGTTAACCAGCCTTTTGTGGTACCTTATCAAACGCTCTCCTAAAATCCATATAAACAACATCCACCGCATTCCCTTCATCAACCTTCTCTGTCACTTCATCAAAGAATTCAATTAGATTAGTCAAGCATGATCTGCCTTTTACAAATCAGTGCTGGCTATCCTTAATAACTCTAACCTCTTCAAGTGTCTGTTAATATTTTTCCAGATTATTGTTTCTAAAAGCTTACCTACCACGGATATTAAATTAACTGGCCTGTCGTTGCTCAGATTGTCCTTATGCCCTTGCTTGAATAACTGTGTCACACTTGCTACTCTCCAATCCTCTGGCACCTCCCCTATATCCAGGGATGATTGGAAGATTATGGCAACCCCTTCTGCTACCTCCATCCCCACTTCCTTTAGCAACCTGGGATGCAAGCCATTCGGACCAGGTGACTTATTAACCATCAGCATAACTAACCCTTTCAGTACCTCCCCCTCTCAATTTTTATCTTATCCATTGCCTCTACTCTCTCTGCTTCTACCAATATTTTGTCAGCCTCCAATTCCTTTAGTTCGAAGGAGGAGGTAGACAGGCAGAGCAGCATGTCAGCATCATCCAATTTAATGCAGAGAAGTGTGAAGTAATACATTTTGGTAGGAAGAATGAGAAAAGGAAATGTAAAATAAGGATACAATTAATTGTAAAGCGGGATGCAGGAGCAGAAGGACCTGGGGGTTTCTATGCACAAATCGTTGAAGGTGTCAGGGCAGATTGAGAAAGCGGTTAATAAGGCATACAGGATTGTGGGCTTTATAAGTAGAGGCATACAGTACAAAAGCAAGGAAGTTATGATGAACCTTTATAAAGTATTGGTTCGGCCTCAACTTGAGTATCGTATCCAATTCTAGTCACCACACTTTAGGAAGGATATGAACGCATTAGAGAGGATGCAGCAAAGATTCACGAGAATGGATCCAGGAACGAGGGACTTCAGTTTCATGGATAGATTAGAGAAGGTTGAGAGGAGATTTGATAGAGGTGTCCAAAATCATGAGGGGTCTGGACAGAGTAGATAGGGAGAAACAGTTCCCTTTGGCAGAAGGGTCAAGAACCAGAGGGGCAATAATTTATGATGATTGACAAAGGAAGCAACAGTGGCATGAGGAAATTTTTTATTTTTAATGTAGCAAGTGGTTAGGATCTGGAATGCACTGCCTGAGGTGTTGGAGACAGATTCAACCGTGGCTTTTAAAACAGAACTGGATTATTTCCTGAAAAGAAAAAAAATGCAGGGCTACAGGGAAAGGGCAGGTGATTGGGACGAGTTGAGTGGTCTCAGAGAACCAGCATGGGGCAGGACGGGCCAAATGGCCACCGTCTATGCTGTAACTATTCTATGATTCTATTTGAAAAAATCTCTGTGCTTTTAGATAATACCAAGGAAAAGCATAAAAATTGTGAAGAGGAGCTCAAAGATGGGCCCTTGGTATACACACCTCAGGTAATTGTGCAAGCATGGGAGCAGAAGCCACTGAAGCAATACAGTGCCTGTATATGAATACAACTAGGCAACTGCATTCCACTTCCATGGCACTGCTGAGAAGAGATGCTGAAGTGATAGTCAACAATACTGAAGATAGTAAAGGGTTCAAGGAGTTTGAAGAGACACAGAAAACAGACTGCTGTGTCTAAAATGAATTATGAATGACTTACCTTTGCAAGCCATGCAGCTCGATTCCACTCTCCATAGGTCTGTAAGTATCGACAGGCATCTGCAGCTTTATCTATCAGACAAAGCAGCTGGACTCCTTCTGCAAGGATTACACAAAGCAGAAATAAGCAAACTACTGAAAAAAGGTGTACAGCATGAATGCATCAGTAAATCTTTACAGATGTGAACAATTAATACAGATTTCCTCACTCTTCTGTTAAAAAATATCTAATATTTAGATATGGAGTTTAAGCATGAACCAAAATGTTTTAGGCAAAACAGGATTAAGAATTCATCGAAAACGTTCAGGGCCCCTTCACACCCATGGCAGTATTTAAATTAAATCTGCCAATTCTGCTTTACCTGCTTCTGACAGTGTTTTTAAGTATTAGAATATTTTTACCTAGCTCTGCACAATGGTGATTTTTACTGGAGGCCTCCTACTGACAGTGCCTCTAGCAAGCATCCCATATTTGGCTGGGGCCCATAGGCCTTTGCACTATTCCATTATAGAAAGGATGTTAAAGCCATAGAGAGCATATAGCCTTGATTCACCAGAATGATGCCGAGGATGGAAAAAACTATAGCTAAGATGAGAGATAAAAACAAAAAAGGCTGGAAATACTCAGCAGGTCGGCATCATTTGCGAAGAGAGGACCAGAGTTAACGTCTCAAGTCAATGACCTTTCATCAGAACTGGGAAAAGTAAGAGATGTAACAGGTTTACAGCAAGTGAAGGCGGGGGGGGGGGGGGGGAGTCTGTGATCGGGTGGAAGGCAGGAGAGATTAAATGACAAAAGTGTTGATGGGGCAAGTTAAGAAACAAAAGATGTTTCTCGAGGAGGTGTGAATAGCAGAATCATAAACAGCTACCATGTAAAAAAGAAAACAAACAAAAACCAGCAAAGAGAAATGAAACAAAATGGAGGCAGATCTGAAATTGTTGGAACTCAGTGTTGAATCCGGAAAGCTGTAAGGTGCCTAATCGAAAGCTGAGATGTTGTTCCTCAAGCTTATGCTGAGCTTCATTGGAATACTACAAGTGGCAGAGGTCAGAATGGGAGCAAAGTGGAGAATTAAAATGACAGGTGACAGGAAGCTTGGGTCACACTTGCAGATTGAACAGAAGTGCTCCACAAAGCAGTCACCAACTGTGTGTTTAGTTTCCCCAGTGTAAAGGAGACTGAATCGTGAATACAATGTACTAAACTGAAAGTATGAGTAAATTGACATTTCACCTGGAAGGAGCATTTGGAGCCTTGGATGGCGAGAAGGAAGGAGATAAAAGGGCAAGTGTTGCAAGTGTGTGCTTGCACGGAAATATGCATCAGGAAGGGGGCCGGGTGTTGGGGGCGATTGAGGAGCAGACCAGGGTGTCGTGGAGGGAATGGTCCCTTCGGAATTCTGAAAGGGGAGAGGAGGGGAAGATGTGCTGTGGTGATGGCATCATGCTGGAGTTGACAGAAATGGCAGAGGATGATCCACTGAATATAAAGGCTGGTGGGGTAGAAGGTGAGGACAAGAGGAATCCTATCACGGTTCTCGGAGGGAAGGGAAGGACGAAAAGCAGAAGTGTGGGAAATGGAACAGACACAGTTGAAGGCCTTTCAACCAGTGTCTTCCATCCTATCAGAGACCTTCCTTTTTGTTTTTTTCCCACCCTCCCCATTTTCACTTGCTTTAAACCTGAAACATTATCTCTATTTCTTTGCAGATACTGCCAGACCTGCTGAGTATTTGCAGCGTTTTCTGTTTTTATTTCAGATTTCAAGCATCTGCAGTATTTTGCTTCTGCGTTATGAGGCGAGCCTTGAGATGTTTAGACTGTTTTCATGGGAGCCAAGATGGCCTTAGGCACCATTGCATTATGATTATTAGGAAATATGGTAAGAAGCCTAATACAGGCGGGGGTAGGGGGAAGGTGGGAGGGTGGTAGAGTGCAGTGGAGGATGAACCTAGGTGCCATTAGGTCTACTTCCCTTGCAACTCTTGGACTTGGGTACAACAAAGCTTGACTACTGGAATAAAAGTCTCTATTCTGCCAGCCACAAAAATTTTAGCAGGCGCTTTGATATTATTTTAATTAAATGTGTGAAATGCATAACAAAGAAAGAGCAGAACTTCATTTTCAAGAGTGCTACCACATGTAGGCAATGTGAAAATTGGCAGGTCCCAAAAAAAAAAACACGCACAGGGCGGCACAGTGGTTAGCACCGCAGCCTCACAGCTCCAGCGACCCGGGTTCAATTCTGGGTACTGCCTGTGTGGAGTGTGCAAGTTCTCCCTGTGTCTGCATGGGTTTCCTCCGGGTACTCCGGTTTCCTCACACATGCCAAAAGACTTGCAGGTTGATAGGTAAATTGGCCATTATAAATTCCCCTAGTATAGGTAGGTGGTAGGGAAATATAGGGACAGGTGGGGATGTGGTAGGAATATGGAATTAGTGTAGGATTAGTATAAATGGGTGGTTGATGGCCGGCACAGACTCGGTGGGCCGAAGGGCCTGTTTCAGTGCTGTATCTCTAACTAACTAACTAACTAAACAAAAAGAACTGATTCTCACAAATAGCTATGTTTCTTTAAGCCACTTTTGGGAGGAGGAAATCTTTGGCTAAACCACAATTTTTTTTTTCTTCGAACAGCAAAATTTCAGATTCACTCAGTTCAAACACTTTCCCTTCCTTGTCCTTCCCACTCTTAGGTCCATCCTAAAACTGCACACTGTACTCTAAGTCTAACCTAATCATTTCCTTACATAACATTTGAACACTTCTAACCATCCTTTATACCTCCCTACTAGACTTTCTATACCTTTACGATTATTTGGAGTATTGTTAGTCCTAACATCATATGTGCCCTTTTAAATTTCAGTTTAGTTTTAATCTGTTTATCCACAGAATTCTATTCTTTAATGCACTCCCTTCTTACCTTATTGCCAGATTTTATTTGTACTCCATGCAGCTCCCATTTGGAGATATCCCACTGCAGATCTGTCAATGTTTTTGCTAACATTTCTGCCTTACTTTGAGTACTATCTCCTCTTATCTCACTGATGTTGGCCTGTTTCCAGTCCAGCATCTTATCTTTGACTTTTCTATTTTTACAATGAACCTTAATTGAGTACGCCAGAAACTAATGTGGGACTGAGAGGTGTGAGGGGAGTTTTTTTTTTAGACTGAGAACAAAAAAAAACCATGAGTGAAAGCCCCAAAACTGTAGCAGATGGCAAATGGATTTTATGAGGTGCTGCTGGATTTGCCAGGTCTGTTTCTGTGTGCTGCTGATGGAGAATGGCACTAGTGGGAATATAAATACAGATCACAATGACAACTCATTTTCAGAAGACAGGTGCCTGGCTGATGATGTGAAAACCATAAAATTTGAGCTTGTTGAGATAAGGTAAATGAAAATGTAATTCTGATGCCAACGAATTACAAGAACTTTTTTGTTGTTTGCCAATTTCCATTGCACTTTTAAATTGTGTAGTTGTAAAATCAGTAACAGACTATGTACAAGTAGAGAAAGTTCTGACCATCGCCCGAAATGCATTGGCTGAGGTTTTACTATTCAGATTACTAAACATTTTTGACAGACTACCAAATATGACAGGCAGGTAGGTTGGTTGGCTGCCTATGACAATATTTTCAACACTCATATGGGTATGCTGGGGATCCTCTAGGATCATCAGGTTCTAACTGTTTTTGGAGTTCAATTTCTTTATTTTGACCTATCTTGGATTTTCATCAGCATTGCACTGACTGGGAAGGGAGTCCAAACCTCGGAAGATTTCCTTGCTTTTCTAAATAACAAAACTGACTGACAAACTCATTCTCTAGGGCCAACTGAAAATATTAGTCAGGAACGGCATCCCAATTCAAATCTCCACAATGAAAGCCAACATTATTAAAGCTAAACTGTAGACTGCTATATATGAAAAGTACACTCATTGAATTTTAAGTAACCCACAATATGCATGCTTGACTTTGTCTCTTAGACAGAAGGTTACCTGCTAGCTTTCCATTCGCTATCATGTTAGTGGCTACCAGTTTTATGGTGCTCTGGGAAGGACCCGAAGAGGTAATGGTAGTAACTAGGCAAGCTTTCAGGGAGTCACAGTAATAGCTTGGATTCTCTGCACTTGTTTCCAGTAGCAATTGCACTGCCCTGTCAGTCTGTTGAACATAAACATTGACATAATGAGATCAGTCAGCATAATTCTTTGTGAAGAGCATATATTCTTTGTTTACAGCTATTTCTTGTTTCTGTATAGGAGTTATCTTAATACCAAAAGTGCTGACCTTAAGAGACTAATCAGGAAGGATAAATGAAGTGTTTGGAATTTAGTCCATTTTTAAAGCCCATCTCAATCCTATCACCAACAAAAACTTCTAATCAGGTAACTGATAGCAAAGAAAATACACATTAAGCAATTGAACATTTTAACCACAGATTAGTGTTTCACAGCTCTTTGACTCGTGTACATCTGCATATTAAAAGTCTAGTTAATATCGTGCTTCTCCTGTAAGCATCATGCAGTTTCTGCAACACCTTTTACCTGCCACACTTTGATGATAACACCCCTACTGTGATAAAACTGTGACACCTCCAAGCAACTGTCAGCAACACCAAGGGGTTCTCCCAGTATTGTATCACACAAAAGGCTGCAAGGCATTGATTAGGAACAAATTCTTAATTAGGAACAATATGTTTTACTCTGATTTCATTTACAAATTTAATTCCCGTAATTTATACATTAAAATTTTGACTTGCAAACAGAAGTTAGACATTTAGCAGTTTATTATAAAGAATAAACAAACATTGTACTGTTGATAGTCGAGGAGGATGCAGATTTCTTACCTGGCCTAATAAGAGCAACTGGTCTGCACATTTCCTTGTGTGATCATACGTTGTTCTTTTTGCCTCTTGTAAGTTAACTCGCTCAATCTGCGATCTCTATAAATAAAATAATTTTGTAAAAAAACTTGCAGAAAGATAAAAAAAAAAACATCAACAGTGAAGCCAGAAGAACATCTGACACTGCCTGAGAAAATTGCTCTTAGAAACATGTCTGGATTATCATTTAGGTACATGAAAGAAAAAATGGGACATTCATGATTTTATTATACAGGATCTTCTTGAGCCACTTTATTGTATCCCATCATAATATAATCAGGTTGTTTTGTTATTAATGCTCTTTTAAAAAATCAACTACAAAGAGCCCTGTAAACCTTCAGAATGCCTTTTTCTATTTTTTGTAATACAATTGTTAAATATCTGGCAGAACTAACTTGAGAAAGTTATCTAGCTCATCTGTAGCATGGTGATGAATTATCAGAAAATATTTATTAGCACTGCAAGCATTTCATATTTGTGTCAATTCACACTTTCAGGTATTATGGTTCTGTAAGCCAGTTTAAGCAGGAAAAAAAAACAAAAATTCAAAAAATGAAAACAAGGTCAATATAACTTTAAAGCTGCCAATGTCACTTTTCAGTAGCACTACAAAAAAGGTCTAAGGATGCCCAAAATAAGAAATGAGCTGGGTAAATTGATAATACAGGTCCACCTTTCCAGGGATTGGTGTTCTAAATGGCAATAATTACAATGCCCCATTATCTTTAATATTAAATAACATTACTTTGAAAATCAGTTCTACAATTTAATTCTGAAAATTTCAGCATTGTGTCATTGTAACCAAAATGAATGAATCATTTGATTTTGATGCACAGAACATGGGAATGATCAATCATGCTGGTGCAATTCCTGCAATCAGCACTATGGGGCACTGCAACTATTTGTTCAATGGGTTATATATTTTAGTACACCACAAGCAATCATTTTATTACTAGGTGACTGAGTTACAGATTTCAGTTACATACTTAACTCTTTAAGCACCCTAATACATATTTTCAGCCCAAGTTCTGCAAATCTAATAACCTTTTATTTTGAAATCAGATTGCATAAAACATTGTTTAAAAGCATCTTTCCTTTGAATATTTCCAAATCATCACTAACCTTATAATTTGTACTGTTCATAGTACAGAAAACTAAACAAACATTTAACCAGGCTGAATCCAAAAATAAAAACATCAGATGCACAGGAATTGGAATGATATTATGACCATATGAACTTAGAAACAGGAGTAGGCCATTCAGGCCCTCAGCCTGTTCCGCCATTCAGCAAGATCACGGTCGATCTGCATCTCAACTCCATCCACCTGCCTTTCAAGACAGAAATTAGGAACCATTTCTTCAGAGGTTGGGAGGGGTTCGGAAATCTATTCTGCAAACAGCAATTGATGCTAGATCAATTGTTAATTTTTATGTTAAAACTGAGATCGGTAAGACTTTTGGTAGCCAAAGGTATCAAGGGATATGGAGTTAGGTCACAGATCAGCCATGATCTCATTGAATGGTGGAACAGGCTCGAGGGGCTAAAGGGCCTCCTCCTGTTCCTATGTCTCAGCTCCATTTCCTCATCTAGCAAAAATTTATTGATCTCAGATTTTAAAATTATGAACTGACCTAGCATACCCTGCTTTCTGTGGGACTGCATTGCATACTTCCATCAATCACCCTGTGCATTAAGAAATGTTTCCTAAATTCGCTCCTGAATGGCTTAGCTCTGATTTTAATGTTATATCTCCTTATCCTAGATTCCTCCTTCAGCAGAAAATGTTTTTTTATATCTATCCTATTACTTCCTTTCTAATTCCTAAACATCGTAATCAAACTGCCCCTTAACCTTCTATACTCCAGGGACTACAAGCCTGCTTTATGTAATCTCATACCATCATCTCACCCTTAGAGCTCTGGTAATATTCTGGTGAATCTGTATTGTACTCCTTCTAAGGCCAACATTTCCTAAGGTGTGGTGCCCAGAAATGTATGCATTACTCCAGATGTAGTCAAACCAGGGCTTTGTATAGCTGTAGCAAAATGTCATCCTCTTTATATACCAGCCCTTTTGATTACTTTTTTGTACCTGACTATATTTTAGTGATCTATGCACATTGACCCCTAAATCTCTTTGGGCTTCCACTGTTCCCTATGTTCACCATAAAGATAAGCTTTTATAGGAGACCGGAACTTCTGCTCATGGGAAATGGTCAGAAACAGAACGAGGGAACTTAGGCAGGGGGCCGAGAACATTTTTTTTAAAGAAACATCTATAAAGGGAATGACCAACTACAGGATTAATATCTTGCTGGACACTGACGCTACTCATACGGCACAGGAGGGAGAAAGTACTTCCCAATATGGAACAGCTGCAATGTGTATTACCTGGAAGTATGAATTTTCACAAAGTATGTCACAGCAAATATCCAGTGGGCTTGCTTGGTTCTCTTGAATTACATTTGGTGGAACTAGCTCTTTCCCTTTTGAGAAGCAGTACAAATAATGAGCAGCAACAGTCCAGAATTGCAGTTCTGACTCGTCACCGAAAAGCCTACAGAAGAAAAAAAAGCAGTGGCATTCACTAGGATTGTATCAACAGTACTAAAGTGTTATAACAAGGAGACACTACGAAGACTTTTATTGGACGTGAATTCGGCACAAACAACAAAAATCTCCTCCCACAGTAAAATCGTTCTTCAAAGAAGGCAACAGTAAGGGAACAACACTGTTTCCTCTCAAATGGTCTGGTGTTAACAACAATTTAGATTTCTTTAATGATTATTACATACAGAGTTGTCTCAGAGCAGGGGTTCTCAACTGGGGGCTCTGCAAGGTGGTTTCAAGGGGTCTGCCAAAAATAACCAAAAATACACCATACCACTCCTGCGCACAGACACTTTCACCATCCAAACAGCAATTTGCTCTCCACTTCCAGCACCACTGCTGGTAAAAAAAAAAATCCAACTGTTCGCCTGATATTCTTTTGCATTCTTTCAGCCACTGGGGAAGACAGTGGCATAGTGGCATCCAGAGGCTGCGGCTAATGCCCTGGGGACACAGGTTCAAATCCACCACAGCACCTGGTGGAATTTCAATTCAATTGATTCATAAAAAGAAAATTTGGAATTGAAAGCTAGTCTCAGCAATGGTGCTATGAAATTAATCAATTGTTGTAAAAACCCATCTGGTTCACTAATGTCCTTTAGGGAAGGAAATCTGCCATCCTTACCTGGTCTGGCCTACATGTGACTCCAGACACACAGCAATGTGGTTTACTCTCAACTGACCTCTGAAATGGCCTAGAAAGGAACTCAGTTCAAGGGCAATTAGAAATGGGCAATTAGGAATGGGCAAGAAATGCTGGCCTTGCCAGTGATGCTCACATCCCATGAAAGAATTAAAAAAACCCTCTCCTTGGCCTGGCTGCGCATGCATAGTGGTAAATGCAACAGCAGCGGCACCACTGGCGTTTTCTGCTTTTGCAGCCTGTAGGCACTGTGAAGTACCGTGTCAGCAATGCCAAAGCCGGACAACAGTCCTTGAAGGAGCAGGTAAGGCAACTGAGGCAGGCCTCAGCAGTGCTTGTATGAAACGTTTCATCACTATGTTTCAGCTTGCGATGGGAGAGCACCATGCTCTTCGGTGCTTAGTGTCCAGCGCTTTGATCAGGAGGTAATTGGGCTGTACTCACCGAAGGAACAAGTGGTTAAAAAGGATTCAGAGCAATGCTGGGCATCAGTTTATCATCAAGGAATGAGGAGGATTGCACCTCATCTCAATACAAGAAGCACTATTTAATCATCAGTAGTGTTCACAGTAAGTCATATATTTAAACCAACGTGAGTGATTTACTCATAATGACCAAGATTCGCAGGTCTCTCGGTTTCATCGTTTCACAACTTTATCCCCCTGCCATAATGTAAATGTGGCTTTTTTGATTTCCATCTGTAATGTTCCCAAATATAATCTTGCTTGGGCAGGTGAGGTTTTATTGTGCTTTTAAGATCCCACATTAAAGCAGGTTTGCACAAGCAAGTAAAATTCAGCGGATGCTGGAAATATGAAATTAAGAGCTGAAAATGTTGGAAAACATTCAGCAGGTGGAGAGAGAAATGGAGATAAACATTTCAAGTCGATGATCAGTTCTGTTGAAAGGTCACTGATTGAAATGTTAACTCTGTTTCTCTCTCTCCACAGATGCTGCCTGACCTGCGGGATGTTCCAGCATTGGAATTGAGAATTGTTGCTCAGAACCAGCAACAAGTTTCACATTAAGCAAGTAAAACAAAAATTAGAAGTTTAATTGGCTAATTAAATTTTATACAGAGAAAACACTTGTGTTATGTTACAGGAGGTTTGTAGAATTTTTGTCACATGGGAGTGGGGCTTCAGAGCAAAAAGGTTCAGAACCCCTCCCAGAGGATGGTGGACACTCAGTCAATACTGAGCAGGAGGGAGAAAGGTTAAGTATGTTAGGAAAGGGGAAAAGCATGGGGAAAGGCTCTTGCAGAGGTGCTTGAAGGAAGGGAGGAAGGTCATGAAGTAAAGATACCAAGGGAGGGCAAATTCAGATATTGAATCCATAGCGGCAGTCTAGTAGAGGATGTTTGTCCCTGACATGTATGCGAATGCTTGGTGCTGGACTGTTTGCGGGGTGGACGGTGCTGCTTATGCTTGTGTGGAAGGATGGTGTGTGCACAGGTGCGAGTGTATGGTGGTGCGCGTGAGGGGTCGTGGAGGGGTTATAAGCTTCTGCACAAGTTTGTGGAGGTTGTGCGTGTATGTGTGTCAGGGGGTGGTAGCATGTGATGTGCATGGAAACGCAGATGAGAGAAGGGGGACAAAGTGCCCACACTGCCTGGAAGACTGGTGATCAGTGCATCGCTGAGCGCTGATAGGGAAGGATAATGTCATCAACATCAAATGTTCGAACGCCAGCTAGTCTGAGTTTCAGACACTGAAAAAATCAAAATCCTGGCCCTTCTGAAGCAATAGTATCCTGGTCCTCAGTGATTAGATTGTGCCCTAATTAAACTCATGCAGTACTCAGGTAATATATCTCCTGCCTTCTCTTGCTTCTTTTGGGAGCTCACTGCAGTCAGCAGGTTCAAGCCCCACTCCAGGACTTGAGCACTCAATCCAGGCTGAAACTGTGGGAGTGCTGCAAATTCTTTTGGCGACACTTTAAACCAAAGTTCCTATTGTGATGGGTTGACAGATCCCACTGCACAGTTCCAAGAGGAGCAGGGCATTTTGCGTGACGAACTGACACCATGCAAAAATAAACCTGGGCATTCATCTCTTCGCTGCTTGCTGGACACAAAATTAATAAGGCCATAAAAGAGCAAACAAAACACTCGGATTCATTTTTAGAGGGACAGCAATGAAAAGCAGAGAAGATATGTTAAACTTATATAGAACCTTGCCAAGACCTAACTCAATTGTGTACAGTCTGATCTCTATATTATAAGGATACAGAGGCACAAGGATGATCCCTGAACCACGAGGAAAAGTTGGGACTCTTTACTCTACCAAAGTCTGAGAGGTGACCTGATAGAGTTCTTTAAGATTATGAAAGGGTTTGAAAGGGTAGTCATAGGGAAAGCTTTTTCAACTTGTTGCGAGTGGGGGGGGGGGGGGGGGGGAGCGGGGGGGGAGCGGGGGGAGGACGAGGGTGGCGGGAGCGGCCTTCAAAACTAGGAGCCATAAATAAAATTGTCACCAATAAATCAAATAGGAAATTCATGAGGAACTTCTTTACCCAGAGAGCAGTTAGAATGCTGAACCTGCTACCACAAGGAGTAGCTAAGTCAAATAACATTGATGCATTTACAGGGGATCTAGATAAACACAAAGGAGAAAGCAAAAGAAGATTATGCTGATAAAGTTAGAAGAGGAGAGGTGGGAGGAGGCTCGTGTGGAACATGAACACCAACACAGACCAGTTGGGCTGAATGGCCTATTTCAGTGTTATAAAGTCTATGTAATTCTATGCAAGGTGCACGAGGAGGAACAAGCCGTGGTCAAAATCAGACAGGATTCCATTGGTGACCTTGACCAATGCTGTTTTGGTGCAGTGGTGAAAGTCTGATTGGCAGATTGGAACAAGGATTGATGGAAGAGACGGCAGTATAGTTGTGAGGTAAAAATACATTACAGGAGTTTAGGAAGAAACTGAAGGGTAGAGATGGTGTAGTAGTTGAAGGAGATTAAGGGGCCAAGAGCAGAATTTTTGAGGAAGGTGGGGATGATAGTAATTTTGAATGGATTAGGGATCAAACCAATGGATAGGGACAGTTTAATGGCAGTAACCACATGACTGAAGAAGGGAAAATTGATGATCGGAAGCTATGCCAGGAGGTGGTCACGGGAACAGGGCATTTCAAGGTCGGGATAAATTTAATGGCAACGGGGAGGAGATAGAAGAGAGCCTATGGAATAATGGGTGGGTGTGCTGAGCAGAGTGAACATTTGGGGCTGGAGAGAAAAGGGCATGTTTTGAAAGTGGCAACAGAACCAACACCCTGGCTTTTGAGCATGAAAAAGCCCATGAGCTGCTCACATTTTGTGTGAGGACAGAGGTTGAAGGAGATGGGTAGTAGCGAAGGGGAGGAGTTTAGAGTTGTTGCTGTTCCTCAGGATTAATATAAAATAATATAAGTTGGCTGTAGAAAAGGATCAATGGTAGAGTTTGAGTTTGGATTGACAAGCTACTCACTTAAGCTTATGGATGCGAGACTGCAAAAGTTGCTGTTGTACTAAACAGAAGTGGAAATGGAAGATTGTTTGAGATTTTCTGGGACAAGTATGTTAAGAGAGGTGTTGGGGAGGGCAATTGTGAGTGTGTGAAGGAGTCTTTTTTTCCAGGGGCAGGTGGTCATGGTGGAAATGAGAGAATATCAGATACGGCCTTGTCAATAATAGAGGCCTTGAAGGTTTTGAAGCTATAATGTTATGACAAGGATAAGGAGATTTCCATGTGTTTAAATGATTAAATGTGGAGGACAGAACTGAAAGTGGCAGGAATCTAACTAATCTAGCTTGGTCCTCATTACCTTGCTACTAGTGAGCACCTCTGCACCAGCTGGAACTCTGGATCTAGAAGAAGACACTGGATGTCACTGTAAAGAAAACAGACAGCATTAATATGTATTACGCAACCACATATAATTAGATTGTAGCAACGTATAGCATGTACCATCCAGAAAGACAAGGACAGCAGGTGCATGGGACATCACCTACAAGTTCCCCTCCAAATCGCACACTATCCTGACTTGGAAATATATCACCGTTCCTTCACGGGCTAAAATCCTGGAACTCCCAACCAAACAGCACCATGGGAGTACCTGCATCACATGGACTGCAGCACTTCAAGAAGGTGGTTCACCACCACCTTCTCAAGGGCAACTGGAGATGGGCAATAAATGCTGGTGTTGCCAATGATGCCCACATCCCACGATTGAATAAAAAGAAAAACACAAAAGGATGGGTTTTCTAAAATGCCAGTACACACTAAGGTTCTCATGTTAAATAACTCATGGCACAGTGGCGCAGTGGTTAGCACCGAAGCCTCACAGCTCCAGCGACCCGGGTTCAATTCTGGGTACTGCCTGTGTGGAGTTTGCAAGTTCTCCCTGTGTCTGCGTGGGTTTTCTCCGGGTGCTCTGGTTTCCTCCCACAAGCCAAAAGACTTGCAGGTTGGTAGGTAAATTGGCCATTATAAATTGCCCCTAGTATAGGTAGGTGGTAGGGAAATATATAGGGACAGGTGGGGATGTGGTGGGAATATGGGATTAGTGTAGGATTAGTATAAATGGGTGGTTGATGGTCGGCACAGACTCGGTGGGCCGAAGGGCCTGTTTCAGTGCTGTATCTCTAAACTAAACTAAACAACATTTCAATTTTGTGGCATGAAACTTTTTTTTTACATAAACTTCCTACTCACTTTGATACAGAGTTCAATTGCTCCAGCATAAGTAACTTGACCTCTTCACTTTCTGAATAAAGACTGCAGGAAACAACAGAAAGAAAGTGTCAAAGTACACATATGCAACATTCAATATATGTTGCTGCCATTTTAGCATACACAAAAGCATTAATTAACTGAACATAAACATATAATTGATAAAAAAATTAAGGCATGGAAAAATTACCAACTCTTAATGGCTTTAACAATATGTTGATATAGAGTCATAGAGTCGTACAGCATACAAACAGGCCCTTCGGCCCACCGCATCCATGCCGACCATAATGCCTATCTATACTAATCCCACCTGCCTGCATTAATTCCATATCCCTCTATGCCTTGCTCATTCAAGTACCTGTCCAGATGCCTCTTAAATGTTGCTACTGTTCCTGCCTCCACCACCTCCTCTGGCAGCTCATTCCAGATACCCACTATTTTCTGTGTGAAAAATTTACCCCTTTGTTCCCCTTTAAACCTCCTCCCTCTCACCTTAAATCTATGCCCTCTAGTTTTAGTCACCCCTACCATGGGAAACAGACTCTGGCTATCTACCCTATCTATGCCTCTTATAATTTTATATACCTCTATCATGTCCCCTCTCAGCCTCCTTACTCCAGGGAAAACAGACCCAGCCTATCCAATCTCTCTTTATAACTCAAGCCCTCCAAACCAAGCAACGTCCTTGTGAATCTTTTCTGCACCCTCTCTAGCTTAATCACATCTTTCCTGTAGTGCGGCGACCAGAACTGCACACAGTACTCCAAGTGCGGCCTAACCAACGTTATGTACAACTGTAACATGACGTTCCAACTCTTGTACTCAATGCCTCGGCCGACGAAGGCAAGCATGCCATACGCCTTCTTCACCACCCCGTCTACCTATGTTGCCGCTTTCAGGGAACTATGTACTTGCACCCAAAGGTGTCTCTGCTCAAGAACACTCCCCTGGGCCCTGCCATTCACTGTATATGTCCTGCCCTGGTTTAACTTCCCAAAATGCATCACTTCACACTTGTCTGCATTAAATTCCATTTGCCAATCCCTTGCCCACTTTCCCGGTTTATCTATATCCTGTTGAAACCTTAGACAACCTTCTTCACTGTCCACAATACCACCAATTTTGGTGTCATCTGCAAACTTACTAATCATGCCCCCTACATTCTCGTCCAAGTTATGAATATATACGACTAACAACAGAGGGCCCAGCACCGATCCCTGCAGCACATCACTGGTCACCGGCCTCCAATCTGAAAAACAACCCTCCATTACCACCCTCTGCCTCCTATCACCAAGCCAATTTTGTATCCAATTGGCTCGCTCAGCCTGGATCCCATGTGTTCGAACCTTCTGGACCAGTCTACCATGCGGGACCTTGTCAAATTGTCAAAGGCCTTGCTAACGTCAATGTTGACAACGTCCATCGCCCTGCCCTCGTCAATCCTCTTGGTCACCTCCTCAAAAAACTCAGTCAAATTCGAGAGACATGATTTCCCACGCACAAAACCATGCTGACTATCCCTAATCAGACCTTCACTTTCCAGATGCATATAAACACTCTCTCTCAGAATCCCTTCCAATAACTTTCCCACCACTGATGTAAGGCTCACCGGCCTGTAGTTCCCTGGCTTATCCCTGCTGCCCTTCTTAAATAAAGGCACAACATTAGCTATCCTCCAGTCTTCCAGTACCTCACCCGTGGCTAACGATGATACAAAAATCTCTGCCAGGGCCTCAGCAATCTCTTCCCTTGCTTCCCATAGCATTCTAGGAATCACCTGGTCAGATCCTGGGGAGTTATCCACCTTAATGTGCGTCAAAACCTCCAACATCTCCTCCTTTGTAATGTTGATATGCTCCAGGATATCGCTGTTCCCTCCCTTGAACTCGCTAGCTTCCATGACCTTCTCCACGGTAAATACAGATGAGAAGTATTCATTTAAGATCTTGCCCATTTGCCATGGCTTCACACATAGATTACCTCACTGATCTTTAAGGGGACCTAGTCTCTCCCTAGCTACCCTTTTACTCTTAATATACTTATAGAATCTTTTAGGATTCTCCTTTATCTTATCTGCCAGGGAAATCTCATGGCCCTGTTTTGCCCTCCTAATTACCTGAAGTGTAATCCTACATCCCCTATACACCTCCAGGGACTCGCTTGATCCCAGCTGCCTATACCTGACATATGCCTCCTTCTTTGTCCTGACCAGACCCTCAATATCCCTAGTCAACCAAGGTTCCCTAAACTTGCCAGCCTTGCCCTTCAATCTAACAGGAACATGCCGGCCCTGAACTCTTCCTATCTCACTTTTAAAAGCCTCCCACTTGCCAGACGTCCCTTTACCTGTAAACAGCCTCTCCCAAATCAACTTTTGAGAGTTCCTGTCTGATGCCATCGAAATTAGCCTTCCCCCAATTTAGGACTTCAACTTGAGGACCAGTCCTATCCTTTTCCATAATTATCTTGAAGATATGTATTCAGTAAACACTCTTATGAATATCTCAACTGCTCAGAATGATAATAGCAATGCGCTCACCTAAAATATTGATTTCCCTTTAAGCATTTATTAAATTTTCTGACCAATTTTGTAACAAAAAGGCTAGAATTCGTATATACTTACATTTGCATAATATCCAGTGAATACTGTCCATTCCATGGTTGGTGCAACAGGAAAGCTTTTAATGCAAGACAAGATCTGGGAAGTAGGAGGTAAGGACACCAAAGTAGATCTACGCAAGAAAATTACAATTGAAGTAATTACTCTATACATGATGCAAACTTCCTCATTGAGTTACCATACTCAATGTTCATTATATG
Source organism: Heterodontus francisci (assembly GCF_036365525.1). Taxonomy (NCBI): domain Eukaryota; kingdom Metazoa; phylum Chordata; class Chondrichthyes; order Heterodontiformes; family Heterodontidae; genus Heterodontus; species Heterodontus francisci. The sequence continues at coordinate 59,681,116 of NC_090390.1, forward strand.
ATCTTAATTAGTTGCAATGTATTACCTGTGAAAATCTTGATGGGAGTTATGTCAAGTTAGGAAACCAACAGGAATCAAGTCCCGGTTGGAATTGAAGCAGGAAAGGTGAAGTATGAGCAAGAAAGTGCAGAAGGTTCTGAAATCGGCTCTTGAACCAACTGAGGCAGTATCATCCCTGAACTCAATGGAGGGGGGGTGGTAAGGCAAGCATGCAAGTTAGAGGAAACTTTAAAACAGAAGTGATTTTGGAATGTAAAATACATGAGAAATAAGAAATAAAATTTATTAAGTGTAGTTCAATAAATATAAACTAGAAGATGTGGACACTCTTGGGTTAGGTTGGAAAAACTGCAGGTGTCAGGTCTAGGTTAGAAGTTTAGTGAGAAAACCTTCTAATTAAAAACCTTATCTCATCAGATCTTAAAAGGAGTGACTGCATGTAATAAAAGGACTGATCACAACATAAAGTGCAAGAAAAATCAAAGAAGGAGTAAAAGAAGAAAAATAAAGATTGTGAATAGCAAAAAATTTACATTTAGAGCACAATATGTTTCCCTTCAAAATTGTACCATTTCCGGCAGCTTGAAAAAATAAACTAAGTGTCTCCTGACAACGCAGAGCAATCGCCAATATCGCCAATGCATCCAAACATTTGCTAGCTTGCCACGGTATGAGTCCACGCATGCGCAGGGTGACATCACCATGTAATGACATCAGACGTAATGACGTCCCAGTGTTGCGTCACACCACAATGGCTGCGATCGCTGCCTCCACCCTCTCCCCAACAGCATCCCGCGATCACTGCCTTAATTGCTGCTTCTCTTCCCTGCTCCCTTCCATGATCGCCTGCTCCCCGCTCCCTTCCGCTCCTGCCTGCCAACCGCCTTCCTGCTCCATACCGCCACTTCCCCACCTCACCACTAACACCCAACTCACGTCATACTGCACTTCTCTGGGCGCCAAGGTGGGGAAGTGAGCGGCATGGCAGGAACAGCAACCAGATGGGCGTGGGAGAGGACAGGCGGATGGAGCGACGAGCAGTCAGGAGTGGTGGGATGAAGTGGCAAGCAAATGGCAGCAGGATGAAGCAGCGATCGAGGGAGGGAACGGGGACGTGAAGCGGCGATCATGGGAGGGAGCAGAGTACTGTTGCAGGGGGGCGGGGAGATGGAGGCCACAATCGCGGCCATTGAAGGGTGATAGGGTTTGGGTTTAATTTGTTTTTTTTCTGTAAATTGAGCAGCGCCATCTTTATTACTGGCAGCTACCTGAACATTGCAGACAGTGACGTTTCAGTCGATGAGACCTCATATGCCAGTAGTGCACCACCTAGTGGTTGCATAGTCAGAAAACGCAGCCAAAAATAAAATGCACATATTGTCACAAAAACATACTATGTCAATGATGAATTTTAATCCACCGGCTGGAAACCTGAATTCCTTTTTTTTAAAAAAGGAAACAGATAAAAGGTGACTGTGCTAGCAGCTAAAGATGGCTACCCCAATTTGCATCACTGTACTCCACATTCCAATGCTTTGAGGTGGAGACGATTGTCTGCACAGACTCATCAAGAACAATGACCTGAGGAATCTGAGTGAACTATCTATCCTGTTTCCATGGCATCAAGGCCATCACCTGAATATTAAACAAACCACTCAAACCTAATCACTTGAACAATGGGACCCTGGTTGTGAGAAGGGAATTCCTAGACATGGACTGATTAAGTCGCAAGAGGGAATACACATTGGTAACCACCATGCTTGAATCATTGGGTGATGGTCATGTGACAGGCCCACCCTTCATGTGCTCAAGCTGGTGTTTTCTCGGCACCAACCAGACAAGCAGCTAGATATTGACAAGAGAAGACCAAAATGAGGTCTCTCCCTCATTTCTCTCTCTCCAATCCACATTGCAAGCTTCAAACCCTGCCTGCTGACCGTGACCACCAAGGCATATCCCTGCTGCAGAAAGAGACTCATTGAAGGAAATCAGCTGCATTGCTGCCTCCAGGAGAACCACCAAATCAGCCATCCACCTTTTCAAATCGCAAGTCTCAGGACCACCAAAGGAAAGTCGCACGACAACCAAATTCAGCCTGAAGCCAGCTGAGTCACCAACCCCTGCAGACTGCATACCCCTTTTATTTCTTTGGACTCTAATTCAAACAATCTATCCTTCCCCACTCTGCAGCCTATTTGTGTGTGTCCATGTGAAAGTTGGAGTGTATTTTATTATTTTACTTAGATCATTTTAAGTATAATAAAGCTAATCTCTTTCTTTTTTAAACTCAAGAAACCCTGTCTGATTGGTTCTTTTTACAATCACGGCACATAAACAGTTAAACACTCACTGAAATGGCAAGTATATCCACTTCAAAAAGAAATAAACCTGTGGTGGTCAAACAAGGGGTGGGGGAAGAGGGGAGCCCTTCGAACGCTCCTCACCTGATTGTAACAATATTATCTTAACAACTTAAAAAAGTCAGCCAATACACAAATATCTTGCAAACGCTAAAACTTCATTCAAATACCAAAGAGTCACGGAGTAAAATTGAGCAAATTTCTTGTGTGCTTGAAAGGAAATTAAAATTCAGCAGCATAAACCTATTCCTTTCTTTGAGTATAACTGACTGTCTCTAACCTAAACCCAAGAGAAATGAATAGAAAGATGTTAGAAGATGTTTGCTGTAGTGATGGAGTTCCATCAGTAGGTGGAGTTCAGGCTGCATATAGGGAAAATAAATAACAAAGCATGATAAGCATTAACACCCATCAGCCTGCTCATCATGGGTATAAATGGATTGCTATTTGTCTCGAATAACTGCAGTCAACTATGTATTATTTACAAACATAAATAACACTGAGAATTACAATAGCACTTCAGTACTTAAATCATAAGGGATTACAATTTTACAGTTCAAAGAAAGTAAAGAAATAATATATTTATGATTCTGTACAGTGCTGTAACAGTTTACTAAAAACCCTATTTGCAAGTAGTTGGAAGCATGAACATTTTTAATCATTCATGGGATGTAGGTGTCACTGGCAAGACCAGCATTTATTGCCCATCCCTATAAAATGAGTCAGTTTGATTGATTCAGTGTTTTGATGGTCTGCACCGAACACCAGCCGAGCTCTGCATATTTTGAGCACTTATCTTAAAAAGTGTGCCTTTATAAATGATGCTCTAATACATGCACTGAAATGTCTTGCAGTAGCACAATGCTCCTTCGGTTATTGGCAGAAATCTGCAGCACTTTAAGACCAATTTCTGTTGCCAGCCCAACTAAATCCTGTGGCAAGGGCATGTAGATTCTTCAGAAGTTTTGATAACACAGTACTCAGTGATTTCTACATGTCCATATCTTCTTTAAAAAATTGTAACTTATTAACTTTTTAAATTAAAAACACAAGTTTTAAAGAAAGGCACTTGAGTTATAAACTTATACTAACAGATGAGGAGAGGAAACAATGAGATCAAAGCAATAGAATAGGTGCTCAAGCTGAGACCTGAAGCAACTAGTAGCAGTATTGGGAACATACATGAAGCAACAGCCACAACCAGTAGAAGATGGGGGGTGAAGAAGGGAAGGAGGAGGATGGAAATTAAGCTCAGCCAGGTACAGGAACAGTAGCATCATCAGGAGCAACCGTTCGAGCAGCACAGCTACAAAGCTGGAGAGATGCAAGAGATACAGCTGGCTGTTAACTTAAGCTTCTTAATTAATAAGGAAATCTTTGGGAAGCTGGAACAACAATGAGAGATTTCGTATCAATTCATTAAAAGCCATGAGAGCTCTCACACTGCTCCAGCTCCCAATTATGCTGCTTCTGCAATGAGGGAGAAATTCTGCAGAATATTTGTTACCCTGATCATTAGGCTGAGGAGTGGTCCCAACAGCTTCATTCTCATCCTATTATTTAATCACATCCCGTGACTTATAAACCCCTTATTCACACAGCTGATCACGTAGCAACATTGGCAATGATCTGAATGAGTCTTTTACTGGTATTCTTGCACTCCTAAATGAAACTGTAAAGAACGTAATCCACCAATTGTGTTATATTACGGTCATTCCGCCTCGGATGTTAAAGAATCGTAAGAAATTATTGTTCCAATCGTGATCTCAATCAGCTGGAATGGAATTTCATAGGAGCATTCACCCGGTGTGTACTGCACTTTTTGAAACAAACAAGTTAACCTGACTGAACACAAGTGACTTGTTAGGAGGCTGTCTGTACAAGTTCATTATCATATAAAACAAGAACTCACCAGAGTTAATCAAGTATAAAGGTACAGTGAAAGCATGGGCAAAGACTGTGTTGAAAAAGTCGAGTCTGCAGGTGGCAAAGAGTTTCAACAGCAGTGGGATACAGGAGGCACGCAGAGTAGAAGTGGGATAGATGATGCTCAGGTTGCATTTGAATGGGCTTCAGTTGACGAGAGGGAACAGATTCCAAAGTGCAGAGCTTCTGGTGAAAGCCAAACAGGGTGGCTTCAGTCTTGACAATGTTGAACTGTAAAGTTGTAGCTTACTCAACAACACACCAAGAGTTATGGAATCAGGAGTGAATATGGGTATTGTTGGCATACATATGGAAGCTGATTCCATGCCTAATGTAACTGAGGGATCTCCTCAATCTCCTTTGCTCCAAGGAGAACAACCCCAGCTTCTCCATCCTAACACTGCAGCTAAAATTCCTCTTGCTGGGAACCATATTTATAAGGAGTGGGAGCGGGAGAGAGATTCGGAGTCAAATCAAACGGGAGGAAATTATTTTTTTCTTCGAAAAGTGACATTACAATCAACAAAGAGTGTGGGGAAACAGAAAGCCAACTGGGGTAAGGAGACCAGTAAGCATATAATTTAATATATATAAATCAAATATAAAATATGATCAATTCATGAGCATAAAAACTAAAACTAAGGCAGATTTTATAATTCATCATACAGACAAAGAAAGAGACACCACTGGGGAGTTTAAAAGAGTGGCAGCATCAGAGGGGGCGCAGGGGTGAGAGAAGGGGCGAGCGCGGTCGAGTGAGGGGGCGGGCGGGCGAGAGAGCGGGCGGGCGAGACCGAGAGCGAGCGAGACAGAGAGAGCGAGCGAGACACCAGCAATGAAGGGTATTGTTCAAACCAGGAGCTTGAAACATAAAAATATTCAATCGGGGTAGTGTAACAGTAAATGTTGTAATAAGAGTATAAGCATAGAGCAGGACTGGAGATATTAATTAAAATTGATAGTTTAAACCACAGGCAGTAGGACTTCAGGATAGTAGGTGGGTGGCCATCTGGAAGAGTGGGAAAGAGACAGGAAGTGCAGGAATCATCCGAGTGTGTGCTGCTCTCAAACCGGTACTCTGCTTTGGAGACTGCTAGGAGTGACAACACCTTGAAGGAGTGCAATCCAAATCATGGTACCAATGGGCACGGGATTGTACAGGAGGGAGCAGCCAAGTGCAGAAATGCAGTTGTTATAGGTGATTCCATAGTCAGGGGGACAGATAGGCATTTCTGTAACTGTTATCGTGAGTTCCGCCTGCTGTTTTGCCTCCCTGGTGCCAGGGTAACGGACATCGGGAAAGGGTGCAGGATATTCAGCAGCGGGAAGGAAGTGAGGCAGAAGTTGTGGTACACAATGATGTAGCAAGCGCTGGTATTGAGGTCCTACAGTCAGATTTCAGGAGCTAATGAAGAAGTTAAAGAGTGAGACCTCGAAGGTAGCAATCTCTGGATTACTCCCAGTGCCACATGCTAGGAAGATAGGGAAGATCAGTGCACGGCTTGAAGCATGGTGCGGGAAGGAAGGCTTCAGATTCAAAAGAGACGGGTTGCACCTCAACAGGACTGGGACCAATGTCCTCGAGGAAAGATTCACTAATGTGGTTGGGGAGGGTTTAAACTAAATTGGCAGGGGGATGGGTACCAGCATGTAGAAGTAGAAAAGAACAATATGGTGTATGATTTGAGTGTGTTAGACAGTACCAGAGAAGGGAGTAGTTCTGTATTAGATGAAGGCGGACTGAGAAGGACTACGAGGAATCCAAAGCCAGGTTTACAATGTCTGTGCGTAAATGCACGAAGTGTGGTGAATAAGGTTGGTGAGCTACAAGCACAAACAGGAGTATGGCAATGATGTGGTGGCAATAATGGAAACATGGCTTAAAAACGTCGAGCACTGGGTGCTTAACATATATAAGGATATTAAATGTTCAGAAAAGATGGAGAAGGAAGAAAGTGGGGGGGGGGGGGGGGGGGTGGGGGGTGGTGGCATGTCAATACTGAATAGGGAAGATATTGCAGTGTTGGAAAGGGAGGATGTCCTTGAGGGGGCAAGGACTGAATTTGTTTGGTTTCGAGATGAGAAGCAAAAAGGGAATGATCACATCACTAGGGGTATTCTATAGACCTCCAAATAGCAAGAGATAGTGGAGCAAATCCACAGGGAAATCACAGAGATCTGCACAAACTATTGAGTGGTGATATTGGGGGGTTTTAATTACCCAAATATCAATTGGGATAATTTTAGAGTAAAGGATAATGAAGGGGAAGAATTTCTGAAATTTGTTCAGGGGAATTTCCATGATCAGTATGTTCTCAACCCAACTAGAAAGAAGACATTGCTGGATCTGGTGCTGAGAATGGGGTGGGTCAAGTGGACCAAGTGTCTGTCAGGGAGCATTTGGGTAAGAGTGATCATCGTATCATAAGGGTTAGAGTAGTAATGCAGAAAAGCAAGGAATAAAATAGGTTGTACCTCTAGATTGGAAGAGGGCTAATTTCAATGCGATGAAAAGGGAGTTAGCCAGGGTAAAATGGAACCAAAGGCTGACATGGAAGAGATGTATTGGAACAATGGGTTACCTTTAAGGAAGAGATGCTTCAGTACAGGCTAGGTACATTCCAACGAGACTGCAAGGTAACGGAACCAAAAACAGGGCTCCTTGGATGGCAAGGGAGATAGAGATCATGATGAAACAAAAGAAAAAAAGAGGGTGTATGATGCATGTCAGGTGAATTCTTCAAGTGAGAACCAGGCCTTATAAAGTTGAGAAGGGAGGTGAACAGGAAAATAAGACTGACAAAGAGAGAATGAGTATAGAAAGGCAGTCAACATAAAAGGAACCCAAACTCTTCTACCGACGTAAAAAGTAAGCAGGTAGTAAGAGCTGGAGTGGGGCCTATTAGGAACAAAGAGGGTAATATCTGCTTAGAGGCACAGGGCAAGGCTAATATACTTAATGAGTACTTTGTATCAGTGTTCACTAAAGAAGTGGAATCTGACAAAATTTCGGTACATGGGAAGAGAGTAGAGAGAATGGATAGGGTAAAAATTGAGAGGGGGTAGATACGAAAAAAGCTGGCTATGCTTAGGGTAGATAAGTCACCTCATCTGGATGGCTTGCATCCCAGGGTGCTAAAAGAAATGGGAGCTTGCCATAATCTTCCAATCTTCCCTGAACACAGGGGAAGATGCCAAAGGATTGGACAGTGGCAAATGTGACACCCTTATTCAAGAAAGGGTGTAAGGACAGTCCTAGCAACTTCAGGCCAGTTAATTTAACATCAGTGGTGAGCAAGGTTTTAGAAACAATAATCAGGGGGAAAAAAAAAAATCAAAAGATACTTGAAGAGTTAATTAAGGATAGCCAGCACTGATTTGTAAAAGGCAGATCATGCTTGATAATCTAATTGAATTTTTTGATGAAGTAACAGAGAAGGTTGATGAAGTAACAGAGAAAATGGATGTTGTTTACATGGATTTTAAGAAAGCGTTTGATAACGTAACACATAAAAGGCTGGTTAACTAAATTCAGGCTAATGGAACAAGAGGGTCAGTGTCCAACTGATAAAAAATTGGCTTAATGACAGAAAACAGCAAGTTGTAGTAAATAGCTGCTCTTCAGACTGGAGGATGGTAGACAATGGTGTTCCCCAAGGATCAGTGCTGCGACCACTGCTTTGTTTTGCTATATATAAATAACTTGGATCTTGGAATACAGAATAGAATCTCAAAATTTGCTGATGACACCAAACTTGGAGATGTTGCAAATAGTGAGGATATGAACCACCTGCAACAGGACATAGATAGGATAGCAGATGGAATTTAATAGAGACAAGTGATGCATTTTGACAGAAGGAATAGGGAGAGGCAACGAATGAGTGGGGTGCATGTGCATAGATCTTTGAAGGTGGCAAGACATATTGAGAGTGGTTAGTAAAACATATGGGATCTTGAGCTTTATAAACAGAAGCACGGTATACAAAAGCTGGGAAGTTATCCTGAACCTTTATAAATCTCTGGTTAGGTCCCAACTGCGTACTGTGGTCCAGTTCTAGTCACCACACTTTAGGGAGGATGTGAAGGTCCTTGCAGAGGAGATTTACCAGAATAATTCCAGGGATGGGGAATTTTAGTTACAAGGTTAGGTTGGAAAAGCTGGAGTAGTTGGCCTTACAACAAAAGGAGATTGAGGGGAGATTTAATAGAAGTGTACAAGACTATGACAGGCTTAGATAAGTTATACAAAGAAAAACTGTTCCCATTAACTAATGATACAAGGATTAGGGAAAAAAGATTGAAGGCTTTCAGCAAGAGATATGGGGGAAAATATGAGGAAGAATTCTTTTTACACAGTGGGTGGTAATGTCCTGGAATGGGCTGCCTGGAGACAATGAATGACTTCAAAAGGAAACTGGATGGCCACTTGAAGCAAGTAATCTTGCAGGGTTACGGGGATCGAGCGGGGGAGTGGGACTGACTGGATAGCTCCGTAGAGAGCCGGCATGGACTTGATGGGCCGAATGGTCTCCTTCTGTGCCATAAATGACTCTACGGTCTCAGTGCTCTGGATGGGAGGAAAGCCAGATTGATGGTATTTGAACAGGGAGGGATGAAAAAGATGAGCAAGGATTTGGACAACAATAATTTTCAGAACCTGAGAGAAAGGGAAAGTTGAAATTGCTCTTTACCATTTATCACAAGAAGTTATGATTTTTCTAATTGTACCATTTCCATTTACAGAGTGAGTCTTCCATTTACTACAACACACATACTTTGGAACAAACGGTCACCTATATACACCAAATATGATTCCATGCTTTTGAAAGAAAAATCTCAGCAGCATTGATCAGTTCTTATGAAAGCTAAAAGCACACATATTCAATCATACCATGCTTTCACACGTGGATGTGTATTCTCACCTGCTAAGTTTTGCTCATCTATTCGGTAACTTGCTGATTTCATTGCCATCTCCAGGACCCGGATACAGCCATCGTCTGAAGCCAGAACCACTTTATCAGAACTGCACCAATCTATATCAAGAACCTTGTAGTTGACATTCCGGCCAGTCCTCATGCTGCTTACCATCTGAATCTTAAAACAGAATATTCTAAACTGATTAATTATATATTTTTAAATGTAGTTAAAACTATTTCATTAAACTTGTTTCAATGGTTTGTGCTTTTGATCAAATACATATTGTGGAATTATTGTGACAATTTCAAAAAGTTAAATAAGTAGCTTCACAATTTAACAACATTAAATTAAGCATTGCGAGTGAGAACTTTAAATTGCAAGAGATACTTTCAAACAAAATGGAAACAGGGAAAGAATAAACTACATATTTACTACCTCCTTGGTATCCCAGACTTCAGCTCCATCATTAAACATCATTAACAGCTTCAGGTTTCCCTTTCCAGGAGCAAAGCGGATCTTCTTTACCCAGCCACGGTGAGTAGGAACTCCTCTATTAAACAAATACAGCAATAAACTGAATCCTAGCGAACTCCAATGCAGAGCAAGAATTTTAATAATGAGCCTCAACATCTGATCTTTTTCAACAAAAAAAAAAAATCAAACACACGGGGTGGCACAGTGGCGAGCACCGCAGCCTCACAGTTCCAGCGACCCGGGTTCGGTTCTGGGTACTACATGTGTGTAGTTTGCAAGTTCTCCCTGTGACCGTGTGGGTTCCCGCCGAGTGCTCCGGTTTCCTCCCACAGCTAAAGACTTGCAGGTTGATAGGTAAATTGGCCATTGTAAATTGCCCCTAGTGTAGGTAGGTGGTAGGAGAATGGTGGGGATGTGGTAGGGAATATGGGATTAATGTAGGATTAGTATAAATGGGTGGTTGTTGGTCAGCACAGACTCAGTGGGTTGAAGGGCCTGTATCAGTGCTGTATCTCTCTATGACTCTATGACATGGTAAGACAATGATGCAGCCGAGACTGACAACCACATAGCATGGGCCCAAAACCTGCCACAAACCTCTGAACTGAACCTGCATCACTACATTACAGGACGTCAAACACTGGTGGCCAAAATGCCGAAACATCACACTGCCTTACGATAGTCAAACATTTTATTACTAATCGCAACATTCGAGAACTCCTAATATCTTTTACCTTGAAAGTCTAGCTTTTAAATCCCAGAAGTTCACATTCCCATCAATGTCTCCTAGTACCAGGATGTCTGCCTTCCATGCAATGCATGTAATGCTGCCCATGCTTCCCTGCAATTAGTTTTGAGAGCTATTTCAACACATTGAATGCTTAAATAGAAAAACAAAAATGTACTACAGCAGCAAACTGGATTCTGGCACATAGATCACATAGACACTGCAAGGATTAGTCAATGAATTCTGCTTGTTTACATGATTTATAGAACCCTGAATAATTTCTGTAGAAATCAGTCTTCATCCACCTGAGACCATGACCATTTCACATCAGCATTTATGTACTGTGTGATTTTAGCTTAAAGACAACTTTGTTAAAGCATATATAACCAGTATATTTAAAAAATAAAAAAGAACATTTTGGGACTGAAAGGCTGTATTTGCTTCACACATGTAAGATCATGACTTATTATCTGGACATGAACTTTTATTTTCGTCTAATCCATATTTACATCTCGACTGAGGATCTCCTTGCCCTTGCTGTTCACCTCTGCTCTTGAGCAATTCGGTGATTAATCTTTTATTGCCTTGGACATACCCAAGACCTCAGACGACACCTCAACAAGTTAAGATCATTTGGACTTTTACCAAAGCTGTGTTCGTGGAGACCCAGTCTCCTCTCAGATTGCTTTAATTATACAATTGTTGGTGATTCATCCACTGACTCTCCTTAATTTCATTTAGCAGTTTCCCGTTATGGGATAAGGAAAGCTATAGATGACATTTTTTTTTTTTACATATTGACATTTTCTCCAGAGAACAGAGCAGAGATACAAAAATAGAACCCACCCCTACAAAAATCAGTCACAACAGACATGAATCCGACAGCAATTCACATTTAAGGTACAGTTGTGATGACTGTATTAAACAGCCCCATTAAAAAATACCATGAATAAGGCCCATCAGTAATATCCAATGCTGTTTGCATTTAAATGGCGTGCAATATTCTCATGGTGCTCTTATTTTGAAACAAAGATTTATTAATTCATAAATTCACATATCAAACTGCAAGTGAAATTGAAAAAAGCACTGTTGTCAAATTCACATGGGTCTCTGAAACATTAACATCTGACAAAAATGCTGTACATGGTGCCTGTAAGTGCAGAAACTCATTAAAATAAATGCATTAAACAGTCTACAGTGAAGAATTTGGCATTTAAGAAACATTCCTTATACAAACACAAGTGCTGTATGTCAGAAAACAGAATGTAATCATAACAGTTCTTGTACAGGAAGCCACCTACAAATGCAACAGCAATTCATTAAAAACATCCTGGAAATCTGTCAATGCTTTACAACTAATTATACTGTAAAGAAATAAGAAGCTAAACATTAGATGAAGCATTTCAGCCTGAAAAACAACTGGTAATCACAGTAACACTGCACCATAGGATAGCACCATACAAATGCTGAGACACTTTATAGCAGTACAATCTAGGAGTAGACCACCATTTCACAATTATTCAGCCTGTAAAGCCACAACAATTTTCCGGTGAAATCATACTAAACTTCACTCGAGTGTGGCAGACCAGTACAACAAAAATGCGATCTGTTGTATGTACATGTGAAGTTATGTAAAATCAAGCAGAGAATTAATACACTCAAATCTGAAGGATTTCTTTCATGATATAGTCAGTGCCATGGGCACTGGCCTCCAAAGCCCTAGTGACTCAACTTCCCACAGTCCATCCCATTTCTATTTCCAATTATATTTTTATGCCACTGTGTCTGCCTGTTTGAACTTGATGAGGCTGCCTGTTAGAAAGGTCAGTTCTTAGCAATGTTCCCTCAATGGTGAGCAAATCCTAAATCAACTAAAACAGTGCTGACAACACAGTTTCCAATCATCAGTTCCAAATTCAAATGGCTGAATCAGCTGCATTAAAAATATAACTGGAAAGCAAAACTCAGCACAAAATTGAACACAGCAGCCAAATTCAAACAGGCAAAGACCCTCACTCCACCCAAGGCACTGACCATGCACTGCAGGTATTATTACTCAGCAATTGCTCCCCATAATAATAAACCAATCAGAGAACACTTTCTGCTTTTACAACAAAGTGTCTGCAGGACAGAACTCTCCTTGAAATGAATAAAAGCTTTGCTCTGCCCAATATGTATTTCACTCCCAACTTCAGTAAAACAGCCACAATTACATCATCTTACTATTTTTTCAATTCACACATCATTCATTCTGTGCCAGATTCAATAATTTGGTAGGTAGGGAGGGCAACAGCACTCCACAGTAAGGCTGATGAACTGGAAGGAGAAAAGGACCTGTCACTGGAAGCTAGGATTCATCCCACCGAGCTTCAGATAATTCCAAAAGCCAGTGCTGATTCTGGGAGCTTACCAGGGATCTGTGTTGCTTACAGCATCTGCTGTCTAAAATCCAGCAGCACTCCTACAGATACCTGGGCTTGCAAACCTCTACCTAGGGTTAGGTGAGGGGGGAAATTCAGTACTAAGCAAACAGAAGCTATGCATGGTGATGGACTTCCACTATCAGACAAAAATCAACAAATCTTTTGATTCTTTGAAATCTCTCATTTACTTTCAATTAGAGTCAACTTTTTGCCATGATCTCGCAACCAATAGGAACTGGACTAATATTGGGACCTTTACAGATCATGAGCAAAGGAAACTCCCGTCCCAAGAGCCTGCACTGAACTCAAGACCCTGATGTGATGAACCAGTGTCTTACCTACCGACTGAAGAATTCAGTCCACCTGGAAAGCACAGTTATAACAGAACACAAGAAAGCATGGGTGAGGGATGGGGTGGTGGGGGAGAGAGCAGCAAAAGCAGGAGAAGAGCTAATTTGGTCAACCAAGCTCAATCTTTCCATAGACTATGTACAGCATACTCTATAATCTTCAGATGAATGTTCTGCATCAATATACTTAGATGCAACTAGCATTCGAGATTATCAACCCAGTCTCATATCCTTGTGTTCAATCAACTCCTTTTGTTTCGATTATAAAAAAAAAATTAAATTTACCTAAGGCCGTTAACTGATTCTACATATAGTAACAAGGATCAGTGACAATCTCAAAATATCTAGGCACTACAATCAGTAACAACACAGAATTTTGCAAATGCTCTTATTACACCAGCTGGTTCATTGTCATTTCCACTCATGGGCCATTTTGTAGGTCGTGCAATTTGATGGCACTTCAGCCAGTATGCAAACAAAACCATTAGTTCACAGTGAGAATTGTCCTTAATTGTACTTACATCTGGAGGAATTCTGGCCCCGTCCTTCACCAAGTTTCCTTCTACAGTGAGATGGAAGACCTGTCCATCGTTGTCAGTAAATATAAAGTGCTCGCGTGCAGAAATGTTATGGCTAATTTCAGCTTTACTTTCTGCCTCCTGCAGCAAACTGAAGAATTAAAATATCAGATCTATTAAATTCACAATCAATACATCTTAACCTTTTTTGAAAATTATAATTCATGCATGAAGTTAACTGATTTAAAAGCCAAATTAATTAAAAAGGCACACTGTGGCACTGTCATTCCTAGTACCAAATATAGAAAGTGGGGTGAATTAGAATCAGAGCGAACCAAAACTAATGGGTTCTGCCTTCATTTCTTACTTAGCAAGCAACTAGAACAGCTGGCAAGGAAACTCATGGTGGAGAGAGGAATTTTGTATGGAGGGATCATTAGTATTATACATACTGGTATAGTAGGCCCATGCATGCTGGTAATGCAGCCTCATTTTCTAGCCCCTGCCTGTTACCTGTTACATCCCACGTCATCATGGCCTTGCAAAATCAAACCTATTAATGCCAGCAGTATCCAGCCATCCTTTTTAAGTCACCTGATCATAGGCAACTCAACGTTACTGGCTTCTGCATCAGAGACAACAGTTTGTCTAGCCATAGCTTCTCGGACTGCCAGCTGCTTTCTGCGCAGACTCCTCAGGTTGTGAGAAGGAGACCATTCCTGTAGATAAAGAAGCATAGTGGATTTTACTGTTTTCAAACTATCTAAAAGAATATTCCTCATTTTTTTCTAAACACAATATATTAAACTGAACCTATCAAAGGTCAGAAATCACTCTTGCATCATTTGTCAGCATCTGTGCATGGACGTCACATTTAACAGTGTGCCACAAGGTGGCCTTAGAAGGCTTGCTGGATGTTGCAAAACCCATACAGAACTTTGGTGACATCTGTACTTCAAGTACTGGATGATGTGATTTCCAGTGGTATGAGACACCAAGTCTGGAATTTTTAAAAATGGCAACAAAATCTATCCTGAATTGTGCATTTCTTCTGCACATTTATTTGGTCGTATTTCTTATCATTTTGTGTTGGTATAATCAACACGGAAACCAAGATTCACATGCTTCTGGGAGTCATTCTAGAACAGGGTTGTCCAAACTTTTCGTGTGTGGGGGGGGGGGGGGGGGGGGGGGCACATTTTTGTCTCACATAGGGGCTGGTGAGAGAATTTCGAAAAAATAAAGGCATTAAATATTTAATAAAAACAACAACCAATGTGTATTTTTGTGAAGAAGCTTGAAATAAGATTAATTTATCGGCTTACATTCTCATCACTATGTTAGACACTTATTTCGTGAAATACCTGACATCCTTTTCTCTTGCACAAGTAGTCAATGTTTGCCCGCACATTTCTTTTAGTCAGAACCAGCCAGAAAACCCCAAATCTGTCCGAAATTCACAAACCACTGTTACCGATGTCAGCGCCTGCCAGGACAGCTGTGAAACCGACAGCGGATGTTTTTAAAAAGCCAGGGTTATCTGGAAATTTCTCATCTTTGAAATACATCTGCAGGCCGGCAGGAAACCTTTGGTGGGCCATATGTTGGACAACCCTGTTCTAGAACATACTATAATTCTGTGAATGTGCCAGTGTTACGACCAAGGCAGGAGTAATGCACTGTTAATTCAATGCTACTACTCCACAGGTCACAGCATATCAAGAATGTTTTCCACCTACCAAAGAATAAAGCACACCAAACCAGGTTTCTTTAAATAACGAACTATTTATTAGAAAAGAATTGAGATAAATCTATATGTGAAATGGTTTTTTTAAAAAACTCCTTATTCTTCCCAGCCCTCATGCACACACGTGTGCATTCAAAATCTGGTTAACCGGGCAAAATGGAATTTTTTGGTTTACAGCTGTTTCTTAGGAATAAAAAGGAAAAAATAAAATGATAGAGTTTATCACATTCTGGTAGAATGTTTACGGTACAGTGAGTTGCCCCACTGTCGAATTGTCGGATGCCACTCAAAGTCTCTCCAGGTGAGGCTGATGAATGTCTACCCATCACAAACTGTTCAAGGCAACTTGTCTGCAGCAGGCGTCACACAAGTCTTTCAGCAGGGGTGCAGCAAACAGTTTGCTCAAGACTCATAGCAACAACAAAGCAGTAGAAGCTTTCTGCAGGTTCCAGGGTTTCCCAAAACACAGGAGGCAACAGTAACCATACTGGATGCAGGAATTCTTCAGAAACAGGAGGCAACAGAAATCTGCCACCTTTCAAATGCAGGATTTCTTTTCAAGAGATGCAGGCTTCCTTTACAGAGAGGTCTTTTCACTGGTCTCCAGGCAGATCACAGCCAGATTTGAACTGCCTGCTCCTTGTCCAGCTCACTGGTCCTTTCACAAACCAAAAGTGAAACTAACTTCAACAATCAAGTCACATGACAATCATAAATCTTGCCCTGTCATTCCCCTGCTGAGTTATTTGGAAACAGGTACCTTGCAATCTGTATACTTCACTTAGTCCAAACCCACCAGGTTTCAGCATTCGATGTCCACAAAGAAAAATCCTTTCCTCAGTTTTTAAAAACACAGAATTCTAAGCTTTCAACACAAAAACAAAACTCTTGTAATACTAGTTATTCCGGAAGTGTTGGCAAAGTCACACACAAGTGAACACAAATCATCTAGGAGGTAGGAACTGAGGGAGCGACAGCAAATTTGCTGATGAGACTAAACTGGGGTAGACAGGAGGGGAGTGACAAATTTTTTGTGAGATTTGTGGAAGTCTTCAAGAGTACATAGACACAATTAGCAAGTGGGCAGATAGGTGGTAGATACAGTTAACTGCAAAAGAATACAAAGTAATACATTTTTAAAAATTGAAAAGTTGTCATGTAGATTCAGTAGGATGTTACCAGTAATGATTAGTTAGTTGATGAACAGACACTCGCTAGTTTAGGGTTATTTCCATTGGAACCCAGAAAATTAGTGGTGACTTGATATAAATCTTCAAGAATATGATGGATTACGATCAGGTAAATAGCAATGCATTCTTTCCACTCGTCAGAGAGAAGATATGAAAGGACATTAATTAAAGATAACCACAAAAAGAATTAAAGATGATTTTAGAAAAAAATCTTGACATACATGGTTAGAATATGGAATTCTCTGCCACAAACTCGTTGAAATGTAGCCCATAAATTATTTTAGAGGGGGCATTAGATAGATATTTGAAAAGTATATTGAAGGATATGGGAGAAAACAAGAGAGATGGGATTAGATTAGGTAGCTCATTTGATGGATCAAATAACCTGTTTCTGTACTGACATTTTATGAATCTATGAAAATACTCATATTGTCTCTGTTATGATAGCATCCATATTCTACTAGTGTAATTAAAATGACTAAACGTCCAGTGCTTGCACATTTAAGGAACAAACTGCTCTTGATAGGATTTTAAATCTGAATTTTTAGAAGAGAAAAACTCAAAATATTTCTGACTCAGTAACCACTATTAGAAGTAGTAATCTCACAATACTTGATCAAAACCTGCTATGCCAATGTTGCACAATTAAAGCAGTTAAAAGTCTTTTCAACAATTCAACATATATAGCTATTTGTATCCAAGTCAAGGGAAAATTTTGGGACATCCATAGGACACAAATCATTTTTACTGGATCCTGAGATATGCCAGCCAATAAAAAAAATACTTATTTCTAAGCAAATGCCTGTAATTTTCCCCTATTTCTTTCAGCTGTATGTTGTTTCCTCAACCATCCCCACAATATATACTTCTACAAATAACATTCCTAACATAATAATTACCTAAAAAAACAATGTATGCTACTATATAATCAATTTTCACTTTAATAGGCCACAGCTCCAGGCTTGTACTCTGCATTTTTAGAGTTCTCATCCTACTCCTCAACCTTTTAACCATGTTAATTCTCTGCCCTTAAATATTGGTTTCATCAAAATGACACATCTGATCGGAGACACGAACAGCGGCAAATAGGAGAGAGAACGAGGGAGCATCACAGATCTGATTGAAGACACCAGCAGCAGCAGAGAATAAGAAAGAGCAGGGAACAGCGTGGACCTATCCAGAGAGACCAGCAATGGCAGCAGAGAATAGAGAGAGCGCGGGGGAACAACATGGACTTGTTCGGCGAACCCAGCAGTGGCAGCAGAGCATAGAGGGAGAGTGGGGGAACAGCACGGACCTGTTCGGAGAGACCAGCAGAGAATAGAGGGAGAGTGGGGAAACAGCACGGACCTGTTCAGAGAGACCAGCAGTGGCGGTGGCAAATAAGATGCGTGCAGGGCAGAGGGACTTTGGGGTCCATGTGCACAGATCCTTGAAGGTAGCAGGACATATTGAGAGAGTAATTAACAAAGCATATGGGCTCTTGGGGCTTCATAAATATAGATATTGAGTACAAAAGCAGAAAGTTATGCTGAACCTTTATAAAACTGGTTAAGCCACAATTAGAGTATTGTATCCAGTTCTAGTCACCAAAATTTAGGAAGGATGTGGGGGTTCTTGAGAGGTTGCAGAGGAGATTTACTAGAATAGTTCCAAGGATGAGGGATCTTAGCTACAAGGTTAGGTTGGAGAAACTGGGCTGTTCTCCTCAGAGCAAAGAAGATTGAGGGGAGATTTGATAGAGGTGCATATGATTATGACAAGTTTAGGTAAGGTACACAAAGAAAAGCTGTTCCCATTAGCTGATGGTACAAGGTCTAGGGTACACAGATTTAAGGTTTTGGGCAAGAGATGCAGGGGGGAATGTGAGGAAGAACTTATTTATGCAGCAAGTGGTAATGACCTGGAACTTAATGTCTATGAGGGTATTGGAAGCGGAGACAATTAATGATTTCAAAAGGAAATTATATGGGTACTTGAGAG
This sequence comes from Heterodontus francisci, assembly GCF_036365525.1. Lineage (NCBI taxonomy): Eukaryota > Metazoa > Chordata > Chondrichthyes > Heterodontiformes > Heterodontidae > Heterodontus > Heterodontus francisci. The sequence continues at coordinate 59,699,731 of NC_090390.1, forward strand.
GAATAAACTTGCAGGGCTACAGGGATAGAGCTGTTAAACTCCAGAAAGCTTGTTATGGAAGATTAATGCTGGAGCCTATATTTACTCAGTTTCACATTTATTGTGCAGAATAAAAGGATTACAAACATGTAGCTCCTTACTCAAAACCCTCCACCAGTCTCAGTAAGTGTCTGCTTATAAGTGCTTAACTAAGACCCCTGCACACATCTTATTTGCCACCGCCACTGCTGGTCTCTCCGAACGGGTCCATGCTGTTTCCCCGCTCTCTCTCTCTATTCTCTACTGCTGCTGCTGGTGTCCCCTTGACCTGCATAAAATTAAACCATTGATACACAATTACCAGATTAACAAGAGAATGAAAATGGGACTGACTAGACTGCCCTACAGAGAGCTGGCATGAACTCGATGGGTGAATGGCTTCCTCCTGTGCCGTAATGACTCTATGGCCAGAACTTTATCGGTGCAGTGGGGCTCCCAATGACAGGCCTGAAAGCTGTTGGCTGCTTATGGGACTCAGGCCGCATTTACTGGCTGTTGGCAACAAATTAGTTGCTGTCATAGCTTCCCTCCCTTTAAAGGAATCGGAGGACTGGCAGTTCAGCCGTGCCACCGGGAGCGGTAGCTGCTGCTGGGACTGCGGCCGAAAGAGAGGACACCATGGAAGAAGACCGCCCTCCCAACCAGGTACGTGGGGGTTGGGAGCGCTGCGGCCAATCAGGCTGGCCCTCGTGGGGTGGGGGTTGTTGAGGGCAGGGGAAGGGGCCCCCACTGTGGCCATTGCCACTGGGAGCTCCTTCAGTGGCATGAATAGGGGTGCACCTCCCCCACCCACTGAGCCCACAGGGAGGCCACCAGGGTTTACCAGGTCACAGTCCACTTTTAAGAAAAGATAAAGATAAAAGTTTATTTTTCCAGCTTTGCGCCTTCATCAAATCACAATATTATCATTAAGCATTTGAGCTCCGCTGCAAATGTTTCGCTGCAAGGGATGCCCTTGTCTAGTTCAAAGCTGAATACAATGGAATCTGTCCTTCTACACAGTAAGCAACACCACAGCAAGCCAAATAGCACATAATAATAATGCTGAACATACAGAGATCTGCCAGAGAAGATAGGTTAATAGCTTGACTAGAGATGCCACGGATAGAACTGAGTCTCCACGCAATTGTAAGCTCACCATTTTTTTTTAAAAAGCTGACAAACCTGTATATCTCCAGAATTTTTTATTTTTCTTGCTTGGGATGCAGTGGGGGTTACTGCTCTCAGTTAAGGTATTGCGAATTTTTATGAGAAGGATTTTTTTCCTAATTAATGACCACAAGTATGTATCCCAGGAGACGCTTTCATAGAGGAACTCTTTTTGCCAATGGCAGCTGTTGCCACCTTGTTAGTTCTTATGGTTTCAGTATGCATTCCAAATTTGGATCAGCTGATGCTCACTTCCTTATCCTTATTTTAATTGGGACAATTCTTTTTGTTTCCAGTTGCATTACATTGCTTTTAGCATTTTTCCCCAGTGATATTGAGTGTTATTTTCCATTTTATACATTTGTGTGGGAGGTGTCTCACTTTCCTTACTGCAGCAATTTCAGTTCCAATGTGGGCTGAATTGTTTAGCTTGTTTTTTTTCCTCATTGTGAATGGTGCTAAATCTCCTTAGGACTCAGTTATTGTTTGCTGAGTGCAGCTCATTTCATCAAATGAATTCAACTTATGTGAAATGCATCCTTAAATAGTCTTTCATGTAATCTTCCACTTCACCCAATTGGCTTTGCTGTGTTTGAGTTAATTATATAGTCTGATAATGGTGTCAAAGTGAACATTACTTCCTATCCAGTAGCTTATGACGTGTCTATCTCCTTTGCCTAGACCACTTATTTGGTGGAATATACTTTTTAGTTCTTCTATGTACCCTGCATCACAACCATATCTGTGGATAATGGTTTATACAATCATTACGGTAAGTAACTGGTTTGACATGTACATAGGGAAAACAAAGGCGAAAATCCAGAATAGACCAAGACAGTTGTCAGAAAAAGGGCTACTTCCATACCTCAGAAATGAATACTTGTAAAAGACAATTTTCATTGAAAAGTTTGTAAAGCTGGGCTTGAAGAACACAATGTAGTTCCAGGAGAAAACATTAAAATTCAACCAATTTTAATCAGGAAACAAATTGTGAAGCAGGGAGAAGTACAGGACAGAACCATTTTATGACCTATTTCTTCTTGCTAGTTTTCTCTGCCAATTTTCTTCATCTACTCTCCTGAAGATGGACTCTTCCGTCCTGAGGTGCAATTCTGCATACTCCAGTATCTCAGTTACACTCCAGTATCTCATCCAAGTGGCACTATCATAAGTGAAGATTAGCAGAGCATCAGGCAGGCTATTCAGCTGCACAGGGCATCACAGGTGAGCCCGATGCTGTCTGATCCAACATTCAAACACTTCCATCAGGCGTTGCTAGACAGCGATCAGGAGCACGAGTATATTTTCCCCTTCCTACTCTAGGAGTTTAATTGTTCCATCTTACTGCCTGCTCTACTGAGATCAGCTAACAGCCCTGACGACAAACTGAACCTGGTACCTTTCTGGTCTGCATGATTTAACTACTCCCTTGACAGTTTCCTTGCAATCAAGTATAAAAAGATAAAAAATCTAGTAGCTAATCCTCAGGGGCAACATTAATGTGGAGTTGAAATCATCTTAATTAACTGCTCTGAGCTACAGCAAATCACCACCTTAACAATAACTACCTTACTGAAATGGTGCCATGTTTAGCAATTTTACATGAATTGAAATGTATTATAACAATACATGTATACAATTATACAAGCAATATAATTTACAGGAAAACTTTTAAATTTCAGGTAGTAAATGTGATCCATACCAATGCTGTTACTGCAGGAAAGTTCTTTGCCATTTCACGAAGGAGAGTGCAAGTTCTAATATCCCACAGTTCCAAAGGTTTGTCTCTGAACACCACAACCAAGAACTGCCTAAATAAAACAAACATACCATCCTTTATGTTGGATTGACATGATCTAAATGTTATTTCCTGAAAGAAATTCATCATACAAACTGTAACTTTTAGTCATTTAGTAAAAGCAGCATATAAATCTTTGCAAAAAGAGCCCAGGACCTATTTAATCATTTTGTAATTTGATTCAGGAACAGCTCATTTGCTTAATATTTATCTAATCAAGATAACACATCTGCAAACCTCTGAAGCTCTGCCCTTCAGATGCAGCAGCAGCCCAGGATCAATGACAATGTAAGTATCCAGCTACAGAAAATGCAAACGATAGTGCTTATTGCAAGACCAGATGCCCAAGAATGAACACGCACTATATTCTCAAAGTTAAGTACTGCAATTAGCATGGTGTCTTTTAAATGATTCAGCTGTCAATAGGATCAGCGAATAAACTTTCCAAGGTTAAAGACTACTGTTCATTCTATCTCTAAATATCTGATACAGTACTGTGAACAGAATAGCAATGGAGCAAAATTTTTAATACAATAAAAACAGAAGCCATGAAAGTTCAAGGTTTAATGGATAATAGAGCATTTTGGAACACACCCATACTTACTTCAAGTGGGACACTTTAATCATTTCTATTGGTGGTTCATCATTGCCTCGTTCACCTCTAAATGCAATACTTCTTCCTAGGAAGTCAAGTTATTTACAAAGAATCAGAAAAATCAAACTCCATGGAACAAACAAACTAATGCAATTGACCTGCCAAATTTCCTACATCCCAATCTGTCCCATTGTATGCCATCTGCTGATCAACAGTAACAGAATCAAGCAGCATCTCAATGATTTGGCAGAATACCTCAGATTGGATTATTTATGAAACTACAGTACAACCAATGTTTTGAATGGCATTAATGACAACTTCTTTCATGAGGTTTTTCATTTCACATTTCAAATCCAGCTCATTCCACTCCATACTCTCTTGATCTATTGGCCGGAATTTTATGTTGGGTGGGAGGCCCCGCCCACCGACCAAAAAGTCAGGGGCGAGCCTGCCTCCACCGGGCATGGGGAGCCATGCCCAGATTTTATGCTCTCAGGACCTTAATTGACCTCGGGCGGGACTTCTGCTCCTCTGATGCAGTAAGTCCCGCCTAATGGAGCTGCCGGCCAATCCACGGGCCAGAGGCTCTCAGTCCCAGCAGCGCCACCGGGAGCGGTGGCCACTGTAGGGACTGCACTCAGCCACAGCAGGATCGTGGACGCCAGCCTGGCAAAAAGGTAAGTCTCTGGAGCCTCGTTTGGGATAATCGGCTGGGCCCCGTTGAGGCATGGGGCGCGGTTGGGGGAGGGAAAGAGTGCTGAGTAGTGAGGGACGGTTGGACCGTGGGGGAGGGGGGTCCTCCGTGGGGCACAGGGTGCCCGATCAGGAGGGCCCCCCCCCCACCCCACCCCACTCAATTTTACAGCCCCTCCACCCCGCCAGCCAGCTCCTATGTAAAATTCTAGCCATACATACATTTTACACCATTGTACTCCCAATTTCGGATAATATTCTTGCACCAAGAAGTTAACAAGATAATAGCATTCCTATCGATTGATTTAGTACATAAGCACATTTACAAACACCGACTCAGTTTTAAAAAAACACTCCTTGCACTTTAACTTATTAGGCTTTTTAATATTGCCTTGCTTACAATGCTTCTTTTTATGTCAGATTTATATTATTGAACACCTTATATATGGAGCAGTTCGATATTGCTGTCAATGCTCTAGAAAGCACCCCATTTAGAGTATAGTGAAGTCCTACAGCACTGGCAGCAACACCAAAAAAGCAGCTATTGAAAGTCACAGTAACAATTTTCTGTTTGTGAATCTTTCAAGAGGCTAGTAAAGTTTCTATACAAAGCTACCAAGTTAAAAGATACATTGCTACATGCTCAGAAATAAGAGCAGATGGTAGAACTAAGGGTAGCTATTTATGCAGTTCACTGCTTGCTTCTCTTCAATAAGTCGTGTGGCTTTTTTAAACAATTCTTTTACAGGAAGTGGGCATTGCTGGCTAGACCAGCATTTATTGCCCATCTCTAATTTCCCTTTAGAAGGTGGTGAGCTGCCTTCTTGAACCACTGCAGTCCCTTGGGGTGTAGGTACACCAACAGTGCTGTTAGGAATAGAGTCCAGGATTCTGACCCAGCGACAGTGAAGGAATGGCGATATAGTTCCAAGTCAGGATGGTGTGCGGCTTGCAGGCAAACTTGCAGCTGGTGGTGTTCCTGTACATCGGCTGTCCTTGTCCTTCTAGATGGTAGAGGTCGCTGTAAAGCCTAGCTCTGGTATAAAATTAAAACCCAACCCATGCCTGACCCAACAACAGCCAATCTGAACCCGACCCAGGCCAGAGCCCTTTAATTTTTTTAAATGCCCCACCTGACCTGCATATGTAGTCAGGTTGCCAGACTTTGCTGCAGACTGCACATTTCCCGTCTTGACATCCTGAATGTTCATTTGAAGATTACTTCCCAGAGCAAGGCAGCATTGTCCAGGTCCAGCCCGACCCAACCCGAGCCCGAATGCTGGACCCGGAAGAGAGACCTGACCTGAACCCAACAAGTCATCGGGTCTGGTCGGGTCAGGGTCGAGTAACCACACTTTAGGTCAAAGGTTTGAAAGGTGCTGTCGAAGGATCCTTGCTGAGTTGCTGCAGTGTATCTTGTAGATGGTACACACTGCTGCCACTGTGCATCGATGATGGAGGGAGTGGATGTTGAAGATGGTGGGTGGGGTGTCAATCAGGTGGGTTGCTTTGTCCTGGATGGTGTTGAGTTTCTTCAGTGTTGTTGCAGCTGCACTCATCCAGGCAAGTGGACAGTATTCCATCACACTCCTGACTTGTGCTTTGTAGCTGGTGGACTGGCTTTGGGGAATCAGGAGGTGAGTTACTCGCTGCAGAATTCCCAGCCTCTGACCTGCTCTTGTAGCCACAGCATTTATGTGGTTGGTCCAGTCCAGTTTCTGGTCAATGGTAACCCCCCCAGGATGTTGATAGTGGGGGATTCAGTGATGGTAATGTAATTGAATGTCAAGGGGAAATGGATAGATTCTCTCTTGTTGGAGATGATCAATGCCTGGCACTTGTGTGGCACAAATGCAACTTGACACTTATCAACCCAAGCCTGCATGTTGTCCAGGTCTTGCTGCATATGGACACGGACTGCTTCAGTATCTGAGGAGTTGCGAATGGTGGACATTGTGCAATCATCAGCCAACATTCCACTTCTGACTTAAAGGTGCAGGGAAAGTCATTGATGAAACAGCTGAAGATGGTTGAGCCTAGGTCATTATCCTGAAGAACACTTGCAGTGACGTCCAGGGACTGCGATGACTGACCTCCAACAACCACAACCATCTTCCATTGTGCTAGTTATGGCTAGGAAGAGTTTTCCCCCTATTCCCATTGACTGCAGTTTTGCTAGGGCTCCTTGAAGCCACACTCGGTCAAATGCTGGCTTGATGTGAAGAGCAGTCATTCTCACTTCACCTCGAGTTCTTTTGTTCATGTTCGGACCAAGGCTGTAATGAGGTCAGGAGTTGGCAGAACCCAAACTGAGAAAATTATTGCTGAGTAAGTGCTGCATGACAGCACTGACGACGACACCTTCCATCACTTTGCTGATGTTAGAGAGTAGACTGATGGGACAGTAATTGGCCGGGTTGGATTTGTCCTTTTTGTGTATAGCACATATCTAGGCAATTTTCCACATTGTCAGATAGATGCTAGTGTTGCAGCTGTACTGGAACAGCTTGTCTAGGGGCGTGGCCAGTTCTGGAGCACAAGTCTTCAGTACTATTGCGGGAATGCTGTCAGGGCCCATAGCCTTTGCAGTATCCAGTGCCTTCAGCCATTTCTTGATATCATGTGGAGTGAATTGGATTGGCTGAAGACTGGGATTTGTGATGCTGGGGACCTCAGGAAGAGGCTGAGATGGATCATCCACTTGGCATTTCTGGCTGAAGATTATCGCAAATGCTTCAGCCTTGTCTTTTGCACTGATGCAGTGACAGCAGTGATTACCATCTACAAGATGCACTGCAGCAACACACCAAGGCTCCTTAGACAGCATCTTCCAAACCCGCGACCTCTACCAACTATTAGGACAAGGGCAGCAAATGCATGGGAACACCACCACCTGCAAGTTCCCCCTCCAAGTCACACACGATCCTGACTTGGAACTATAATTGCTGTTCCTTCACTGTTGCTGGGTTAAAATACTAGAACTCCCTTCCTAACAGCACTGTGGGTGTACCTACCTCACATTGACTGCAGTGGTTCAAGAAGGCAGCTCACCACCACCTTTTCAAGAGCAATTAGGGATGGGCAATAAATGCTGGCCTAGCCAGCGACGCCCACATCACATGAATGAATTTTTAAAAATGTGCTGGGCTTCCCCCATCATTGAGGATGGGAATATCTGTGGAGCTTCCTCCTCCTGTTAGTTGTTTAATTGTCCACCACCATTCCTGACTGGATGTGGCAGGACTGCAGAGTTTAGATCTGATCCACTGGTTATGGGATCATTTAGCTCTATCGCATACTGCTTCCGCTGTTTGGCATGCATGTAGTCTTGTATTGTTGCTTCACCAGGTTGACATCATTTTTAAGTATACCTGGTGCTGCTTTTGGCATGCCCTCCTGCATTCTTCGTTGAACCAGGGTTGATCCCCCAGCTTGATGGTAATGGCAGAGTGAGGGATATTCTGGGCCATAAGGTTACAGATTGTGGTTGAATGCAATTCTGCTGCTGTTGATGGCCCACGGCGCCTCATGGATGCCCAGTTTTGAGTTGCTAGATCGGTTCGAAATCTATCCCATTTAGCACAGTGGTAGTTCCACACAACACAATGGAGGGTATCCTCAATGTGAAGAAGGGGCTTCGTCTCCACAAGGTCTCCTACCAATACTGTCATGGACAGATGCATCTGTGACAGGTAGATTGGTGAGGACGAAGTCAAGTTAAGTTTTTCCATCTTGTTGTCTCCCTCACCACCTGCCGCAGACCCAGTCTAGCAGCTATGTCATTTAGAACTCGGCCAGCTCGGTCAGTAATGGTGTTGCCATGCCACTCTTGGTGATGGGCATTGAAGACCCCCACACAGAGTACATTCTGTGCCCTTGCCACCCTCACTGCTTCTTCCAAATGGTGTTCAACGTGGAGTATTGATTCGTCAGTCGAGGCGGGGTGGTGGTAGGTGGTAATCAGCAGGAGGTTTCCTTGCCCGTGTTTGACCTGATGCCATGAAACATCATGGGGTCCGGAGTTAACGTTGAGGAGTCCCAGGGCAACTCCCTCCTGACTGTATACCATTGGGCTGCCACCTCTGGTGGGTCTGGCCTGTCGGTGGGGCAGGACATACACAGGATGGTGCTGATGGTGTCTGGGACATTGTTAGGTATGATTCCATGAGTATGACTATGTCAGGCTGTTGCTCGACTAGTCTGTGGGACAGCTCTCACAATTGTGGCACAAGCCACCAGATGTTAGTCAGGAGGACTTTGCAGGGTCAACAGGGCTGGGCATGCTGTTGTCATCTCCAATGCCTAGGTCAATGCCGGGTGGTCTGTCTGGTTTCATTCCTTTTAAACTTTTCTCTTGTGGTTTGGTATAACTGAGTGGTTTGCTAGGCCATTTCAGAGAGCAGCTAAGAGTCAACCACATTGCCGTGCGTCTGGAGTCACATACAAATCAGACCAGGTAAGGACGGCAGACTTCCTTCCCTAAAGGACATTAGTGAACCAGATGGGCTTCTTTCAGCTTAGTGTTACTCCCAAGATCAAAGCTACTGCTGGCAGCACTGCTGAGGCAAGTGCAACAAAAAACAATACACGGTGTTCAAATTAGTTACAATCATAGAATAGTAACAGCACTGGAGGCTGACATTTGGCCCATCTTCTCCATGCTGGCTCTCTGAATGAGCTACCCAGCTCGTCCCACCCGCCTACAAACTTTTTCTCTTGATAATTATCCAATTCCCTTTTGAAAGCCACAATTGAATTTGCCTCCACCACACTCTCAGGCGGTTTATTCCAGATCCTAACTATTCGCTGCATGAAAAACCTTTTCCTCATGCTGTCTGTGTTTCTTTTGCCTATCACCTTAAATTGGTTATCTCTAGTTCTTGACCCTTCTGCTAATGGGAAGTTTCTCTCAATCTACTCTGTCCAGATCCCTCATGATTTTGAGCACCCCTATCAATCCCCTTTCAACCTTCTCTTCTCTAAAGAGAACCACAGCTTTACCAATCTACTGACACAACTGAAGTCCTTCATCCACTGAACCATTCTCATAAACCTTTTCTGCACCACTCCAATGCCTTCACATCCTTCCTAAAGTGTGGTGCCCAGAATTGGACACAATACTCCACTTGAGGCCGAACCAGTATTTTATAAAGGTTCACCATAAACTTCTTGCTTTTGTACTCTATGCCTCCATTCAGAAAAGCCTAGGATCCCATATGCCTCATTAACTGCTTTCTCAACCTGCCCTACCACCTTCGACGATTTATACACATAGACCCTGAGGTATAACTAACATTATATCATAATACTTCTTGGCCTTTTGCTAGTGTTTTAAAAAAAGTTTAGGAAAGTTGCAAGACACCCAAATCAGTCAAAGCATTCACGTTTCAGTTTATTTTTATATATTTAGAGATTCTTTTGGGCCTCCTTATCTCGAGAGACAATGGATACGCGCCTGGAGGTGGTCAGTGGTTTGTGAAGCAGCGCCTGGAGTGGCTATAAAGGCCAATTCTGGAGTGACAGGCTCTTCCACAGGTGCTGCAGAGAAATTTGTTTGTTGGGGCTGTTGCACAGTTGGCTCTCCCCTTGCGCCTCTGTCTTTTTTCCTGCCAACTACTAAGTCTCTTCGACTCGCCACAATTTAGCCCTGTCTTTATGGCTGCCCGCCAGCTCTGGCGAATGCTGGCAACTGACTCCCACGACTTGTGGGAGATACAGCACTGAAACAGGCCCTTCGGCCCACCAAGTCTGTGCCAACCAACAACCACCCATTTATACTAACCCTGCAGTAATCCCAACCACCTACCTACACTAGGGGCAATTTACAATGGCCAATTTCCCTATCAACCTGCAAGTCTTTGGCTGTGGGAGGAAACCGGAGCACCTGGTGAAAACCCATGCAGTCACAGGGAGAACTTGCAAACTCCGCACAGACAGTACCCAGAATCGAACCCAGGTCCCTGGAGCTGTGAGGCTGCGGTGCTAACCACTGTGCCACCCGTTATGTTAAAGGATCACCGTACATTTTAATTTAGACCCACATTGAACTTCAAACATGGCTGTTGCCGTGTCATTTAGAGCAGCAGTCGTACTTTCAGTGTATGAACTCCTGACCACCATCCAGAACAGATGAATACAGGGCATGATCAGAATGTGCATCAAATTTGCATTGAAAACATGAAATACTGTAGTTTGAAGAAAAATCAGTATGCAATATAAACAGAAGACTAATATCCAATTTATATCAATGAACTACTTGATTGGTGTAACTATTTTAGAAATGTAACTTTTGAATTAAAAAAAAACTTTTCTAGAATATGAAAAAACAGTTTATAAATTGGAAAATCTCCCATTTTCAATCCAGATACACAAAAATGCATTAAGTTGCAATAGCTCTGTAAATCCGGAAGCACTTTATAGATCATAAGAACTAGGAGCAGGAGTAGGCCGTCCGGCCCCTCGAGCCTGCTCCGCCATTCAATAAGATCATGGCTGATCTTTTCGTGGACTCAGATCCACTTACCCACTTTATCAGCATCATGAAACTCATTGATGTTTCAATACAACAATGCTTAATAAATTTCTATTACATTAACCTACTGGACTATCTATAATATATTTCATAGATACAGTAAAGATATTTTCTTATATGGTGAAAACCACTCAGATTATTTCAAATATATTCCATTAGCATTTTCTTTTATCTCTTCAGGGCTATTCGGCATGTTAAACATTGAGCCCTCATTTCATTAAAATGATTAATACTACAGGGAAAGAAATTTTACTCCTCTGCCTGGAAAAAAAAACATATGCCTAGGCTCCAACAGTCTGCTTTTTTCTGCAATATAAATTCTCCAGCATTGCTGAAAGAAGCAAAATATATTTTAAAAATGTTTTCAGCATGTCTCGTCAGTTCCATAGGTAAAATGCAATAGCAAAAATTAGCTGGAATAGAATACAACTTATATGAAGTGTTATGATCCTGTAGGGTTTTTTTGGGGAAGAATGCGGCGTGCCTTTGAGGCTGGAAAGGGAGCAGTACTGCTTTAAGACAGCAAGCTCTAAAAACTGAGTCAAAGAATGCATTCTCGTTGCCTCGGGATACAGCCAGAGACTGAGAGTCAAACAATACATTCTCGTTGCCCAAACTACAGCCAATCGTGACCAGAGATCGAGAGATATATTGTTACAATTTAATTTTGAACTGGCTTTGTAGGAGAAACAGACTGTTCTAACTCAGACAGAGACAGGCAGCTGGGGCCAGCAGGAACGGAACAGAGATCTCTTATAATTTAAACTGAAGGAAGGGAAGTTAGATTGAGACAATCTTACACGGAACACAAAAGTCCGAGTGCATCAAGCCTGTGTCCTCAGTACCTTGCTCTATGGCAGCGAGGCCTGGACAACGTATGTCAGCCAAGAGCGACATCTCAATTCATTCCATCTTCGCTGCCTCCGGAGAATCCTTGGCATCAGGTGGCAGGACCATATCTCCAACACTGAAGTCCTCGAGGCGGCCAACATCCCCAGTTTATACACACTACTGAGTCAGTGGCGCTTGAGATGGCTTGGCCATGTGAGCCGCATGGAAGATGGCAGGATCCCCAAGGACACATTGTACAGCGAGTTCATCACTGGTATCAGACCCACCGGCCGTCCATGTCTCCGCTTTAAAGACGTCTGCAAACGCGACATGAAGTCCTGTGACATTGATCACAAGTCGTGGGAGTCAGCTGCCAGCGTTCGCCAGAGCTGGTGGGCAGCCATAACGGCGGGGCTAAAGTGTGGCATGTCGAAGAGACTTAGCAGTTGGCAGGAAAAAAGACAGAAGCGCAAGGGGAGAGCCAACTGTGTAACAGCCCCGACAAACAAATTTTTCTGCAGAACCTGTGGAAGAGCCTGTCACTCTAGAATTGGCCTTTATAGCCACTCCAGGCGCTGCTCCACACACCACTGACCACCTCCAGGCGCTTACCCATTGTCTCTCGAGATAAGGAGGCCAAAGAATAGAGAATGAGAATACATCCCTCAAAAATTGTAAAGCCAAATTCATTCATTAAAAAGCGTTTGCAAGTTTTTAATTGTTAAAATTCGTCGCTCAGGAAGGAAAGCATCAACTTCAACTTCTGAATTTGACTACAGACTGTTCTTTTTTTTTTAATTCATTCATGGGATGTGGGCGTTACTGGCCAGGCCAGCATTTATTGCCCATCCCCAATTGCCCCTGAGAAGGTGGAGGTGAGCTGCCTCTTGAATCGCTGCAGTCCATTTGGGGTAGGTACACCCACAGTGCTGTTCGGAAGGGAGTTTCACGATTTTGACCCAGCGACAGTGAAGGAATGGCGATATAGTTCCAAGTCAGGATGGTGTGTGATTTGGAGGGGAACTTGCAGGTGGTGGTGTTCCCATGTATTTGCTGCCCTTATCCTTCTAGTTGGTAGAGGTCGCGGGTTTGGAAGATGATGTCTGAGGAGCCTTGGTGCATTGCTGCAGTGCATCTTGTAGATGGTACACACTGTTGCCACTGTGCGTCGGTGGTGGAGGGAGTGAATGTTTGTAGATGGGGTGCCAATCAAGCGGGCTGCTTTGTCCTGGATGGTGTCGAGCTTCTTGAGTGTTGTTGGAGCTGCACCCGTTGGCAAGTTGAAGAATCTTTCTTTCCCCCAAGAGACGGCTGTGAGGATTTCAAGCAACCTTGGACTGTTCCACATCTGGAGGGAGCATAAATCTGTAACAACTCTAATTTTTTTCTATTTTAAATCTTGTTTATATATTAGTAGTGTTTAAGAATTTAGTTTTTCGAATTAAACAGTTAATCTGCTGATTTAAAGACAGCTGGTTTGGTTAGCCTCATTCAGGGGTTAATAGATGGTACAATTTGGCTGGGTCTTTCTATAATTTGGAAAGTTTAAAATGATATGTTAGACAATCTGTGGAAGGACGGGATTGAATTAACAGTGCATTTCTCCCACCACAATCAGAATTGTATATTTTGAATGGGGGCTGTGACTGGAGCAGTCGGCCGTAACAAAAAGACTTCTTGGATCTAATTGCAGTCATCATTCTTTGAATATATAAGTCAACCGCCTGTGGCATTTCACAGGGGTGGTTAAGACCAGTGAAGCATTCAGGTCAAATATATCTGAAGGCTGGGGTGATAATTGGAACCAGGCAGTTGGAGACAGGGGAAGGGTAAGTGGAGGGCATTATGGTGGGCAAGAAGGAAAAGGAGTAGGAAAGAAGAAAAGGCAGGACACATGAGAAAAGTGTAGAAAAAGAGGAAATTGAGGAATGGTGAAGAGAGGGAGAGGGGCAAAGGAGTGAGGCACAGCAGAGGGAAGGGGTGGGGATGGGCAAGGTGGGCTCCAGGGGGACCTGACAACAAACTGCCTATATGTCTTAATGATCCTTTCATAAACCAAGGAATCAAGGATATATAATCCCAAAATGGAAAGATATATATTCTGACACAACTACATTGAAGTTCAGTCTACTGATAATCCCATCCTTTACACTTGTAAGCAGCCATCAGGTTCTCTGAGCCATGAAAAGGTGCATGAATAGAGACATAAAACTCTAAACACAAGAGTAAATTCAAATTATTTCAGAGAAAGTTACAAATTCATAACACACTAGATGATTAATTAGTGTTGGTTAAAAAGCTGAAAAGTTTAGTTTGCAATTAAAAGGAACAGATCATATAATCTCACATTAAGCAATGCGTTTCTACATCAAGATCCTTCAATTCTGTACATTTCTTCAAAGAATGACTACGTTTGTCAAGCCTATGAATAATTCAAGGACTAACTGTTCGTTCATCATGAAATTTCAGCTGTGCATAGCATCAGTCAGCAGTATATTCTGTTCTCCTGACCTGTTGGTAGATCAACCAGTTGTAGTTCATTCCGCACTAATCCCAGGTTGTTTGGTGTTGAGGTGGCAAAAGAAAGAAAACTGGCTAGGCTTGCCCACTCAATGCCCCTATAGGATGTTCAAAAGCAAAGATTTAAACTACTAATTTGAAATTAATCTCAATCTTAGCATAAAGCAACATTAGAAACACAGTAACAAGCTCAGCTGTCCTGAAGATACTGAAGTTAGCAACCTATTGCATTAACCTATTATGCGGCAGTTAGAGCATTTTTGACATGACAACAACTTGCATTTATATAGCATGTTGAGCATAGCAAAACATCTCAAGGCGCTTCATAGGATCATCATCAAATGAGGTAACTGCAACATAATATAGTCACAGCACCCAGCAAAATTTTTTTTGCACTAAAAGCCAAATAACAGCTTACATGTACATTTTACAATTGGCTAGGAAGTAATGGCCTAGATTTTGCAGATGTAACATTGGCAGAATTGTCAGCGTTTGCCAGCATTACCTTGTGAAACTTACTCCTACTTCTAGCATGTGTACTTAAATGTGAAAATTCAGAAGTTACTGATTCTCTGCTCCTCCGCTTTTGGAAGTTTCTGCAGATGGCAATCTTTAGTTAGCACTGATCTGACAAGAACTTCCCTTTTTACACTGTAATATTGCTGTTAAAAGCACCAGAAAATGTTACACCTTATTAATGAGGTGTAACAAAGTTTTTGATTGTATATTAAGTCATAACTGTTCTTGGCCCTTTATTTGTGCAATGTCAATTTTTTCCATTACAAGAAAAAATCCATAGTTTAATATATTTTTAAAGTTTGGTTGTGGTACTTCAGCTTCTAATGTATATGTCCTAATGTTTATTTTGCTCAGTAAAATTTAAAGTGGAGAGAGACAGACTGCATAGAAAAGAGAAGTACCGAAAAAGAAAGAAACCTAATTAAAAAGTATTGAGATAACAAGGAAAAAACCAAACATCTGTCAATTTAGAAAAATATCCAATAATTAACCTTTGATTGGCCATATGATTTATTTATACTGCTTCCTCACAGGAAATGTCCTTAAGCAAAAAGTAAGGTTAGCAGCACCAGACCCCAAACTGTTTATAAGCAATGTCACAGAAAATCAGCTGGCCACTTAAAATTTACTTTTAATTGATTTAAATTTATGTCCTCAAGTCCTACTGGCCTGATAACTTGAATATTCCACATTCACCTAATCTATGCCATTTAATACTTTATAATCCTTAATGAGATTCCCCTTAAACTTCATTTTTCTAGATTGTACACCTTAAGGTTCATTATCCTTTTCTCACAGCTTGACATATTTACACTTGGATCAACTTAAGACTCTAAGTTACAAAAAAAGCTGCAAGCTACTTATCATATGTATTTTTAAAGTTCCATTGGTCATTCTCCTCTTAAAAAGTTAGCATACAGCTTGCTGTATTTTCTGCAGTAATTTCCTGAATATATCTAAACTCTCATTTAGGCATTATATGTAATCATCACACCAGATGGTTTGCCATTAGGCTGTTCTAACAGCATAATCATGTTAATTATATTTGCCTGTGAATTTTGTTTTTAAATAATAGAGGACGAGCTTTTCCCTGAAGAAATGTTTCTTCTTTACCCCTCCTCAATAACAACATGCATCATGTGGTCAAGAGAAAGGGTCAGCAACCTGCTGAGAAGCCTCTATCCAAGCCCCTCTGAAATGCTTGGAAAGGCATGTGTGCACTCCTGAGATAACTACCTATTTTATTTTCCCTCTTTTCCTTTATAGAGAAACCTATTTTCTAGCTGTTGCCTCCTCATGGTGGTACAAATGAAATGATTAATGGAGGAAAGTGGGTAGCTCAGAACAGGTCAAGTTGAACATAGTCTTGGTTTCTATGCCTGAGTATTACATAAAGCAATACACTTACTAAGTCACCAGTGGATTAGGCAAACGATCTTAAATTGGTCTTGGAGCATTTATACTAATGCAAACAAACAAACATACATGGGTGTGGTTAGTTACGAAATGTCAAAGACATCAACTTCAGCCATGCTTTCGCAGTAATTACATAAGCAAAAGCAGGTTTGGCAATTTGGAAAACAGCTGCTGCTACATTCCCTTTGATGGCATTTCAATGTTCCACTTTTTTTTTTGCAGCAAGGCACATGAGTAGACAGATGTTTACTGGAAAAGCTAGTAATCTGGAACAACGCTGACTCTCTAAGGGAATAAAAACAGGATCACCTTTCAAAACAGGGAGTCAATTTTGCATTTTTATGCTAATCCTGTTAAATCTGTGTCTAACACACAGTTCATTCATACTGATGCTAATACTACACAAGTGTATTTTTTGCACTCCTTTAGAAAACTTAATACAAGGAATTTGTACACTGAAAATCTTACTTGACTTCGCAGGAATGAATACTTAGTTCCTTGTGTATCAATCCGCTAGTAAGATGATAAACCAACACAGATCCATTGCTAGTACCTGAAATACACAATGATTAAACAGCTGATGGACATGTTCTTATACATTTAATAATGAAATAATAACCCCATCGATACTATTTAGAAATAAGAATTGTGTTGACAACTAAGTGATCAGAGACAAAAGATGGGCTATGTTGACTTACCTAGTACAACCCAGTGATATCCAATGAATATCAACTCTTATAATCATTGTGGTTATGATCAATTCTATAAGGTTGGAAATACTAATCCACAGGATCTTGTTGATGACTCAGCAAGTTTATCCAGTGCCTGGATGAGCTACATCACATCAAACCTGGGACCTTCTAAGCCAAAGAATTCCCATTTGTTTCCCAGTCTCTGCTACAATTGTTGATCTCAGTTGGGAGAGCAGTAGGGTGCTACAATTGGCTTCAGTCCCCCTGGTTAGAGAAGCAAAAAAAAAAAAACAGAATTCCTGCTACTGATTGCTATCCAGCAAGCTATGCCAGAAGTCTGGATGTGCAGACATTGGGTGGGAACAGGATGAGGATTGGCATGATGACCCTCATGGTCCAATAGCCTGTTGATATTCATGTCAAGAGCCACACATGAATACAGTCTTAGGCAAGCAACCACAGGGTGACCAGAGCTGAGGACTGTACCCAACAAGCTGCCGATGCCTTAAAAAAGAAAAGCAGGGAATGGGAGAACAGGAAAATTACCAGGAGAAAACTGAAGCTTAATTCTGGTTTGGTGACTTAAAGGGCTCCACAATAAAGGGTATTAAGAATGAATTACCCTACAATGTAAATCTATTCAGCTCACATTACAACTTGTCACGACAACTGTATTTTAATGAGTTTGAGCTGTACAATGTATGCAAGCAGCAGACAGTTCGAACATGTATTTTAAAAACACAATTATACATAGCATTATCAAATTAATACCTTTCTTAAAAAAATATTCTTAATTGCATTTTTCAAACAAAATAATATTGACATTTGAAATAGAACTTGGTCCAAATAATAAACCCAGAATTTTTTTTATTCTTAAAATTAAGCCTGAAACATTTGGGATTTTAGCAATAACCATCTAGTAAGCTGCTCACTCTTGTGTCATAATAGAGAGCACAGGGAGGACAGATTTGGGGTCGCAGATTGACAAAATAATTCAGTGAAATAAACATATTGTATGAAATAATGAAAGTTGATACAATCTTTGTTTTTATACAGCTACAGCAGTAAGAATTTTGTGAAAAAGAGGAAATTATTGAATACTGTAAATGGGACTTTTTTTTCCCCCAAACAGAAATGTTTACTTAATCTTAACATAATAACTCAAATACATTGATATACATTATAAATACACGATATGCAATAATTAAATATATTTAAACAATAAATAAAAGTTACAATGGATGAGAAACAAATGAATCATTGATTGAAGTAACATCAGCAATGGGCTCATACATCAACCCTACATCAAGTACTCACCCACAGCCAACAAAGGTTGATAGTTCTTTATGTTCTTGGTAGTGAGTGGTGGACACATTCGTATGACAAATGGTGGCAGTGGGAGACCTGACAACAAACCAGTCAGTAGGAACTTCAGTTGAACCTCCTGTTGGTACGGAACACTAGGCTGCTCTTCGCCTACCGCTATACTTTGTCCTATCAAAAAGACAAATTGAGAGAATAAAACATGTGGTACATCAAAACAAGCTATTCTTGTACAGCACTCGTGAGGCTTGTGAATCAAGAGGATTGAAGGTTATAGGCAGAAATGTAGACTGAGAATCAAATGTACCACAGCTAGTTTTATTCTTCATTGGGTCGCATTCCAGGAATGCAGGGATCATGTGCTGGTTCTCAGGGTTTATATTACTATTTCCACTCCTTTATCCTAGGGGTACAATCGTGGACTCTTTAAAAACAGAGCTAGCTTATGGGTACTGGTCTCCTGGAATCCAATCTAAAACAAGTGCAAGTATAAAGCTATCTAAAAGCAGCACAATGGTTACTGCGCAGCTGAGGACCAAAGAAATATCTGTGGAAAATAATTGGTCAGGATCAAATGAGAGCTGCAAGATTTGCCAAAGGCTCTTCTGTTTCACTTTCTTACCGAAGAAAGTTTGTAAAGTTTTTCTGGCAGACATTCAATGGGCAAACTGCATAAGGAAGATTAAATATAGTTTATGGAGGAGAAAGGCGTGATGGGCTGATGGGCCATTTCTTGTTCCCTGTTTTCTTTAGTTTTTAAATGTGAATCACTCTGTTTACTCAAAAAAGGTATCAGTTTATGCCAATGAATAAATTGAGTGGGGAAAATGGCAGTGTGAAATTTATACAAGTATGCAAAGTTTCTTACTGTCACTTAGGTATGTAACTATAAAGATCTATACACCCAAGCGCTAACATTTTAAAAGGTGGCCACAGAAAAAGTGTGGTTTTGCATTTCCTGAAACAATGAAAACCTTAATCTGTCGGTATCATATTTTGTGTAGTGCTATTTCTAAGTAACAAAATGTGGCCCAAAAATTGATTAGATTAATAAATTATGAAAAGTAAACTAACTTAGAGATGAAATATGATCTAAGTATCAATCCCATAACCCCTCAGTATCCTAAAGTGAGATATGTGAACAACTACTGGTAAGATGATGTTTGCTATAACTGCTGCACTGTGCTACATGACATTTTCTACTTCAGTGACATTGTGAAGAGTGTTACACGGAGTTCACTGTTCCAATTCAATACTCATCTGCCCCCAACAGGAATAACTGTGCACAATTCTGCATATGATTCTAAGGCAAGTAGGACTTGAGGACATAAACTTAAATCAATTAAAAGAAAATTTTAAATGGCCAGCTGATTTTCTGTGACATTGCTTACAAACAGTTCGGGGTCTGGAGCTGCTAAGCTGACTTTTTCCTTAACATTTCCTGTGAGGAAGCAGTATAAATAAATCAATTAAAGGTTAATTATTGTTGGATGTTTTTCTAAATTGACAGATGGTAATGTTAGCAAGAAATGGCTGAAGGCACTGAATATTGCAAAGGCTATGGGCCCTGACAACATCCCGGTAGTAGTACTAAAGACTTGGGCTACAGAATTAGGTGCGCCCTTAGTCAAGCTGTTCCAGTACAGCCACGACACTGGCATCTACCCAGCAATGTGGAAAATTGCCCAGGTTATGTGCACACAAAAAGCAGGACAAATCCAATCCAGCCAATTACTGCCCCATCAGTCTAATCTCAATCAGCAAAGTGATGGAAGGTGTCATCGACAGTGCTATCAAGCACCACTTACACAGCAATAACCTGCTCACCAATGCTCAATTTGGGTTCCACCAGGGCTGCTCGGCTCCAGACCTCATTAGCCTTGGTCCAACCATGGACATAATAGCTGAATTCAAGAGGTGAGGTGAGAATGACTGCCCTTGACATCAAGGCAGCAGTTAACTGAGTATAGCATCAAGCAACCCGAACAAAATTGAAGTCAATCAGGGGGAAAACTCCACTGGTTGGAGTCATACCTAGGTACAAAAGGAAGATGGATGTGGTTGTTGGAGGCCAAACATTTAACTCCCAGGACATCATTGCAGGGGTTCCTCAGGGTGGAGTGCTAGGCCCAACCATCTGCAGCTGCTTCATCAATGACCTTCCCTCCATCAAAAAGTCAGAAGTGGGGATGTTCGCTGATGATTGCAGTGTTCAGTACCATTTATGACTTCTCTGATCATGAAGCAGTCTGTGGCCACAGGCAACAAACCTTGGACACCATTCAGGCTTGGGTTGATAAGTGGCAAATAACATTCACACTACACAAGTGCCAGGCAATGACCATCGCCAAGAGAGAATCTAACCATCTCCCCTTGACATTCAATGGCATTACCATCGCTGCAACCCCCACCATCAACATCCTGAAGGTTACCGTTGACCAGAAATGTAACTGGAATATAAATACTGTGGTTACAAGAGCAAGTAAGAGGCTGGGAACTCTGCAGCAGTAACTCACCTGCTGACACCCCAAGGTCTGTTCACCATCTACAAAACAAGTCTGGAGTGCAGCCCACTTGATAGATACCCCATCCACCATCTTAAGCATTCACTCCTTCCAACACCGGCACACAGTGGCAGCAGCGTATCATATACAAAATGCACTGCAGCAACTTGGCAAGCCTCATTCGATAGCACCTTCCAAACTTGCAACCTCTACCACCAAGAAGGACAAGGGCAGCAGATGCATGGGAACATCACCACCTGCAAGTTCCCCTCCAAGTCACACACCATCCTGACTTGGAACTATATCGCCGTTCCTTCACTATCACTGGGTTAAAATCCTGGAACTCCCTTCCTACCAGCACTGCAGGGTGGACCTATACTCAACTGACTACAGTGGTTCAAGAAGATGGCTCACTACCACCTTCTCAACAGCAATTAGGGATGGGCAACAATTGCTGGCCTTGCCAGTGATGCTCACATCCCATGAAAGAACTTAATTACTTTACACAAAAATAAAAAAAGGGAACAGACTGCCCAGGGAAGGTTGTGGAGCCAGATGGTAATTCAAGAGGGAACTGGATAAATATTTGGCAGTCAAAGGAAATAAGGATTATTCAAACTTGGAGATTAGCCAGAACTGCATATTACTCCGGTCATAGTTATGATATCATAAGCATTGAACATGATGATGTTGCATTAGGGATCATTCTACACAATGTATCCATTCTAACCTACTTCGAACTGGCAGTTCTAAACTGGCCCAGTTGGTAATGCACTTATCTCTGATCCAAAAGGTTATGGGTTCAAACCACACTCTAGGACTCATACACATAATCTAGGAAGAACAGCCAGTAATGAAGAAGTGCTGGAATAACAAAGACCCCTTATGCATGTTCAGATGATTCAGGTGGGCACTAATAATTATACTGTGCTGTTCAGATGAGCAGTCAGTTCCCCAATATCGTGGCCGTACAGCACAGCAGGTCAGGGTAGATAGACACTGAGAGGTTGTTTCCCGTGGCTGGGGAATCGAGGGGTACAATCTTAGGCAGCAATTTCAAAGAGCTATCAGTTAAGTCTCACTCCGCTGCTCTTTCCCCATCCAGTACGTCCCAGTTCCCTGCTCTTTCCCTATATTCCTGCAACTTTGTTCTCCTGCAACCATTGATTCTGTATCCAACATCCTATCAGGCGGTGCATTCCAAATCCTAACCACTTATTGCGTAAAAAAGTTTTTCCTCATGTCTCCTTTGGTTCTTTTGCCAAACAGCCTTAAATTCCTTATTGACCTTCAGCCACTGGAAACAGTTCCTCTTTATTTACTCTAAAATCATGAAGGGCTTAACAAAGAATAAACACATGTAACAAATCTGCTCTTTACTTTCGCTGCTCTGTGAACAACTCTACTCCACTTCTTTAGTCTATCCATGTAACTGTAATCTCTCATCCCTGGGATCATTCTAGTAAATCACTCACTCTAGCACCCTCTCCAATGCCTACGCATCTTTTCTAAAGTATGGTGCCCAGAACTGAACACAATACTCCAGGTGGGGCCGAACACGTGTTTTCTATAGGTTTAGCATATCTTCCTGGCTTTTGTACTCGATGTCACTGTTCATAAAGTTCAGGATCCCATGTTTTAATTAACTGCTTTGTTAACCTGTTCTGCCACTTCTAGAGATTTGTGCACCGACACCCCAGGTGTCTGTCTCCTTCCCTCCTTTAAAATTGTTGCATTTAGCATGTATCGTCTCTTATTCTTCCAACCAAAATGTATCACCTCACACTTTCTGCGTTGAACTTCATCTGTCACGTGTCTGCCCATTCCACCAGTCTATGTCCCTTTGAAGTCTATTCTTCATTATTTACTACACTTCCAAGGGTTCTGAAATTGTGCCCTGTACCCCCAAGTCCACGTCATTAATGTATATTAAAAACAGCTGTGTTCTTAGTACTGAACCTTGGGGAACTCCACTTTGTACTTCTTTGGTCAACATTTTTCTCTCAACCAACATTATCAAAAACATTAACTGACCATTGACCTCATTACCTTGTCGTATGCAAAAATATTTATCATGGCTATATTAGGTGATAAGGTATCTGTTACAAGTTTAGGATCTTGCCTTAGATATCCTCTTGGAAGCAGTAGTGCTAAGTCACTCCCATAAGTAGTTTGAGCAGCTTAATTTTAAGGGTGCACCCATCCTACGCAATACCTCATAATACGATACGTAAACCAGATGTGTAACAATGGTATCCCCCTTGTGATGTGAATAGAATATTCATGTCTTTTCCATGGTGCTTCCTGAATCTCTTCGTAGGTGGACTGAGCAAACACTTGGAGAGAGAAGGCCAGATATGAATCATTAAGCTCCTTTATTTCTGAGCAAGTGCAAAGTTATCAGATCCACTTAATTCAATCAAGTCAAATGTTCTTTGCATAAGACAAAATAATGAACATGTAATGTTTTCCCACATCATTGGTTTGCTTTGCTTGACCTGAACAAAATTACTTCTAACTATCCCATTCTAACCTTATGTTCTTTGCTGGGCCTGACTGGTCTTTCAGCATTTTGTTTAAAACCTGACTCCCTGTATCTCAGTTGCTTACTTTTACTCTCACACCTGTTTATAGAGAGAGAGGAACCAGAGACTTACTGACATAATGGATTCAAGGCAGTCACTGATTTCTTATTAGTTATCTATGGGAAATAACCAAGTTAGGTCATTAATATTGTTATGCCAATGTACTTGGTTGAATGATAATTTTCTTTAAGCCATTGACTGGAGATCTGAATTTATATATATTTTTTAAAAAGACAGCTAAAAAGGATGACTTTGCTGCCAGCTTAAGATGGCTACCTAATTTGCAACACTGTGTCCGACACTGCAATGCTTGTGAGGAGGGAGACAAAATGTCTGCTCACGTTCCAGCAAGAACCAAGTCCCAGGAAGTTTAAAGGAGCTTGTTCTTTTTCTTTTTAGCAAGAGAGAAATACTGCTAACTGCTATGTTTTGAATCGCTGAGTGACTGTAATGTGACAAGCCCCTCCTATTTGTGGTTTTAAGCTTGCATTTTTCTGCAGGAGAGGAGAGAAGCAACTGGACTCTGACATGTACAGACCAAAGTGGGGGTCTCTCTCTCTCTCTCCAATTCAGCTTGTAAGCTTTCAAATCCTGCCGGTCGACTGACCACCTTTGCATTCTCCGGCTACAATCAGGAACTCTGTTGCAGAAAATCAGCCACATCACTGTCTCCAAGAGACCCACCAAACCAATTATCTACCTCTTCAAACTAAAAACCTCAGGACCACTGAATTCAGCTAGAAGCGAGCCGATTCACCAAACGCCACAGACTGTATATCCCTTTTTTCCCCCCTATGAACTCTAACTCAACCAGTCCACCATTTCCCACTGAGTAAGCTATTTGTGTGTGTATAAACCTCCAGCGTATATGTGTGAGTGAAAGTTGGTGCGTTGTTTATTATTTTTATTAGTTCGGTTTAGGTACAATAAAGTTAACCACTTTCTTTGTTAACTCAAGAAAACCTGTCCGATTGGTTCTTGTTATGATTATAGCAAGTAAGTAATCAAACATCTACTGAATTGGCCAGTACATCCACTTTAAGAATTAAACCTGTTGTGGTCAAACAAGGAGAGGGAAAAGAGGGAAGCCCTTCGACCCCTCCTCATTGACCTTAACAATATTTTAATAACCTATTATTTTTTTAAATTGGTATGATTACCATTTGCTTTAAAATCTCAATATTTTGAATGTTAACTCATCTTGAAAACCTTTCTATGGAAAAGCAGACAAACAAATTGCAAAATGTGGCAGCGCTCTATAAATGCATGTTATTTCTTTCCATACTATTGCAAGAAAGGACAACTGAGTGTCAAGACAGATATATAATCTATGTATAACATTTAAGATTATTGGTAATTTCATTAAAATGCATTTTAAAGTAGAACTGCATGAAGTACTTGCTTCAATAATTTAAAAACAATTTTTGAAAAACATAGGAAAGTTTGTGCCATGGACACTCATATTTCCGGACTCAGTAACTGCTCTGCTGACTTTAATTATGTAACTGCCAGCAAGTGGCTCCACAGAAAATTAAAGAATGGCCTCCTGTTACATCTAAAATACCAACTAAGAATCTAAACTGCCAAATATATGACCTGCATGATATCTTAATGAGTCACTTGCTGGAAATCTTATAGCTGATGTCAATTCAGTAACCCTTTGTTTCCCATCTGAATGCAGAGACTCTAAACAGAGCAGGAAAGGGTAAAGGAAGTCAGCAAAACAAACAAACTTTAACTATTCAGTAAAGTGGATTCTTATAATGTAGCTCAGATTTATATTAAAAGTAGTCCCCCTGCACCCCTCTTTCCACCCTCCCCCACCACATGCACAAACTTAACTTCTCTAGGTGTCATTGAAGAGTTTAGGCATCATCAGGGCTTAAAGTGAAGTGCGCTCTTTTTCAAACCATGTTTCATATTTTACCGCCAATGAATCAATAGGAAATCATGAAAAACAGCATCCACTGGTGTGTGTGTGTTATAAGATAAAAGCTGACCATAGCATTACACAGTTACCTATCATGTTATCCAAGGAGAGATCTGGAAGCTTCTTTTGTTGGATGCCCACTGGAATTCCACAAAATGAAACTGGACAGTACAAAGGAGAGGCTGTGGAACTTGAGTAACTGTTACAAATTGAAAACAGCAACAAATAACTCAAACAATAAAACAAATAAAAAAATACTAAATATAACAAACTACAATATCTTTAGGCATGATATATTCACAAGGGCTGACATGAAAGTAGAGGTAAAGAATGAAGATATGTCAGCTAACTAAGTGAACTAAGTGACAAATAAGGAGATACTTTCAAAAATATTACAAAGGGAAAGTTGTTTTCACTACTAAAATCTATAAAGTATAAAGTATTTCACTTGCTTATAATCTGTGACTTTTCTAATATTTGTCAGTTCCGAAGAAGGGTCACTGACCCGAAACGTTAACTCTGCTTCTCTTTCCACAGATGCTGCCAGACCTGCTGAGTGATTCCAGCATTTCTTGTTTTTGTATAAAGTATGGGGGATGTGTTGGATTACCACTGTGACACAGGTTCAAATTAAGTCCAGATTCATGAGTTAGGTCTGCACTTTATGCTGGCTGTAATGGTCCTGCATGAAGTAGGTTTGGGCCATGTCCCATTTCTTAGAAGGCACACATTCACAGTGCACAGCTGCCCACTGTTCAATGCTAATTAGCAACTTATTGTGGGCAGCACATGATGCACGTATCCTTGGGGGACTGTGCCAGTAATACTGGAGCCAGTGCAGTACTACTCCAGCAGACAGCGATATTAATTTGTTGGGTTTTACAGGAACAAAGCAGCTGAATGAGAATGTTAGCAGCTATGCATTAAGGTTTGAGCCAAGTTCACAACACCCATGGGAATTTTAAAAAAAACTAATGCAGCAGTAGCCTCAGAGAAGCCAGAAGAATAATTAGTGCTTTTTCTCAGATTGGCATTAAAGCACATTGTTGGCACTAGATAAAAGGGAGCCTCACTCTATCTCTACAAGTATTACCTAGCTTGATGTTGTCACTGGGCATCACAAGTGAAAACCCATTCTATTCTCCAGACGTCACATTTTAGTATAAATAAATCATGAAAAAATATTAATTTTGAAAAGTTTCAAGATGTTTCACAACTATTTAAAAGCTCAATACAAACTTTGTGAGTTTCCAAAATGTTTTTATTTCTTTCATTTATAACCTGAGCATTAGTACCATCAATCACAAGGACAATCTATTGATAGTTAATTGTTCAATTATCAGACTGGTAGAATTGATGTCACTGTACTCATCAGTTTTAGCACAGAGTCTATAACTCGAAACATACAGGTTAAATTAGACCATTACCACAAGTGGCTACTGAAACAGTCAATCACAACACTTAAGAGCGAATTAGACAAACATCAAGAAAATTATCAAAGGCTTCAGGGAAACAGTGAGGAAATGACATCTGAATCTAACACTGGAAGAGGTAAAAATTGCTTCAGTTTGTACTGAAATTCCTATGATGCTATGAATTGTTTAGTACCGAACGTATATGAAACAGTATTTTTAAACAAATTAATTTGTAATTCTTGGATGGTTAATATTTAATCATAGTACATAACTTTACTCTATTAACATATTGAAATGTACATGTTTGGATATTTTCTGCTATATTTCTCCAGGACAGAGTAGACAAAAGATACCTGTAATAAGGTTTTGGTCCCAATAGGTTGGATTTCAGCTCCCACAACATCACTCTGCCATCACTGACAATCAAAGCAGCAGAGTTTTCATTGACAGGACTGCACACCATGTTAAAAGGGCGAACAGTTTTAGTGACTCTGATTGCGTCACACTGACAACGAAGATCATAGGTAAGCTCCTGAACAGGGTGATCGGGATCTAAAAACATTTAAGAAAAATATTATTTCAAATGAAAGAAAATCCTCTGTAAGCAGAATAATTAAACTATGTCCAATCACTATGCAATTTGCCTCCATAATCCCAAACTGATGAAATGATTTGGGTGGTACTGAGGATGTGATTTTTTAAAATTCATTTTATGGGATGTGGCCAGGCCAGAATTTATTGCCCAACCCTAATTGCCCATGATGAAGTAGTGGTGAGCTGCCTTCTTGAACTGCTGCAGTCCATATGGGGTAGGTACACCCATTGTGCTATTAGGAAGGGAGTTCCTGGATTTTGACCCAGCGACAGTAAAGGAACAGTGATATAGGTCCAAGTCAGGATGGTGTGTGGCTTGGAGGGGAACTTGCAGGTGCTGGTGTTCCTATGCATCTGCTGCCCTTGTCCTTCTAGGTGGCAGAGGTCGTGGGTTTGGAAGGTGCAGCCTGAGAAGCCTTGGTGCGTTGCTGCATTGCATCTTGTAGATGGTACACACTGCTGCCACTATGCATCAGTGGTGGAGGGAGTGAATATTTGTAGAGGGTGTGCCAATCAAGCAGGCTGCTTTGTCCTGGATGGTGTCGAGCCTCTTGAGTGTTGTTGGAGCTGCACCCATCCAGGCAGGTGGAGAGTATACCATCACACTCCTGACCTGTGCCTTGTGGACAGGCTTTGGGGAGTCAGGAGGTGAGTTACTCGCCGCAGGATTCCTAGCCTTTGACTTGCTCTTGTAGCCACGGTATTTATATGGCTACTCCAGTTCAGGATGTTGACCGTGGGGGAATTCGGCCATCATAATGCCGTTGAATGTCAAGGGAAGATGGTTAGATTTTCTCTTGTTGGAGATGGTCATTGCCTGGCACTTGTGTGGCACGAATGTTGCTTGCCACTTATCAGCCCAAGCCTGGATATTGTCCAGGTCTTGCTGCATTTCTACAAGGACTGCTTCAGTATCTGAGGTGTCATGAATGGTGCAATCATCAGCGAACATTCCCACTTCTGACCTTATCATTGAAGGAAGGTCATTGATGAAGCAGCTGAAGATGGTTGGGCCTAGGACACTACCCTGAGGAACTCTTGCAGTGATGTCCTGGAGCTGAGATGATTGACCAACAACCACAACCATCTTCCTTTGCGCCGGGTACGATTCCAATCAGCGGAGAGCTTTCCCCCTGATTCCCATTGACTCCAGTTTTGCTAGGGCTCCTTGATGACATACTCGGTCAAATGCTGTCTTGGCTTCAAGGGCAGTCACTCCCACCTCACCTCTGGAGTTCAGCTCTTTTGTCCATGTTTGAACCAAGGCTGTAATGAGGTCAGGAGCTGAGTGGCCCTAGTGGAACCCAAACTGAGCGTCACTGAGCAGGTTATTGCTAAGCAAGTGCCGCTTGATAGCACTGTCCATGACACCTTCCATCACTTTACTGATGATCCAGAGTAGACTGATGGGGTGGTAATTGGCTGGGTTGGATTTGTCCTGCTTTTTGTGTACAGGACATACCTGGGCAATTTTCCACATTGCTGGGTAGATGCCAGTGCTGTAGCTGTATTGGAACAGCTTGGCTAGGGGTGCGGCAAGTTCTGGAGCACAGGTCTTCAGTACTATTGCCAGATTGTTGTCAGGGCCCGTAGCTTTTGCAGTATCCAGTGCCTTCAGTTGGTTCTTAATATCAAGTGGAGTGAATCGAATTGGCTGAAGACTGGCACCTGTGATGTTGGGGACTTGAGGAGCAGGCCGAGATGGATCAACAACTAGGCAGCTCTGGCTAAAGATTGTTGCAAATGATTCAGCCTTATCTTTCGCACTGATGTGCTCGGCTCTCCATCATTGAGGATGTGGATATTTGTGGAGCCACCTCCGTCTTTTTGGTTTTTTAATTATCAACCACCATTCACGACTGGATGTGGCAGGACTGCAGAGCTTAGAATTTATATAGGCTATATATAAATGCAAGCTATGGAATCCTAGAAGCTACAGCACACAGGAAGGCTTTAATTGGAACCTACTACTCTAATACTATTTCTTTGCCCTTTCCATCAATATATTAATTCAGTTTGTTCTGCTACTTTTCCATTCAAAATAGTTCCAATGAGATTTTCAGCAGTAATCATTCATTATTTATCCTAACAAAACTTTTTATATGTCTATTATATCCCCCTTAACCATCACTGTTCAACGACACAATTTTTCATGCCTTTCTTATTATAACTTAACATTCCTGGTATCATTTAAAAGAATCTTCATGATACTCTTTCCATGGTGTCAGTATCTTCCCTGCACAAAACTAAACACAATATTTCAACTGTGGCCTAGCCAATGTTAAGTGCAAATTCAAGATCATTTTCTATCTTCTGTATTCAGTGCTCCTATATATAAAATACAGAATCCAATTTGCCTTTTTCATGGCCTTTTCTAGCTATTGCAACAACAATATGCATTTATATTGTACCTTTAATGTAGAAAATATCCCAAGGCACTTCTAAAACTGCATTACTAGTTTTAAAGATCTATGTCCTGCACCCTTGGGTTTTACAGTCCCCTCTCTGAACAGGCTGATCTGGACCTAAAAAGATTTAGGTTATCTTTCATTTCAGTGTTTTTCCAAGATATACTATTTAAACTGAACTGTATATATCACCCGTCTATTCACTCCACAAAATATCTATGCTCTTTTGCTTAGAACACTGCCTTGAAATCATTCCAAGGTATCAGTTAAGTTTATAATGTATACTGTTCACTTTATTCAATCAGAAATAACTTACAATTTGTTACCAAGTTACTGTATGATTGGCACACATGCTCACCCTGCTCTTCACTGGAGAGAGCCAGTAAATTGGC
The DNA here is from genome assembly GCF_036365525.1 of Heterodontus francisci. Classification (NCBI taxonomy): domain Eukaryota; kingdom Metazoa; phylum Chordata; class Chondrichthyes; order Heterodontiformes; family Heterodontidae; genus Heterodontus; species Heterodontus francisci. Next base: position 59,729,666 of record NC_090390.1, read on the forward strand.
ATTTGATCGACGGATTCTTAGTGTAATGCAGCCGTTTTCATGAAGACAGAATAAAGCATCCCGCTGGCGGCAAGGAATGACCTAGGATTTTTAAAAATGTAAGCAGTTTGAAAACAAGTTAATCTGAGTAATATCGTTTATGGATGAGAGAATACTGGTACTAGGTGTGTGCCAAAATTTCATATAAACTGTGTACATGAACTGAAAATATTACTGAGAACACAGAATATGATATTCAATAAGCTGGATGCTCAATAACAAAGCCAAAAATAGTGATCTCATTGACATCTAATGTTTGCCATCAGCTCTTCTGCAGTATCTGTTATCAGGAAACAGCCAGATGGCATTATTACAGGTGCTCACATTATAACAACTGAAACTGTGATTACATTGGCAGGGTACATTGAATAAATTCAGACAGATATTTTCAAAGACTACCAAGTTCAACTCAACCTCAAAAAGGCAATAATGAAACTAAATCAATACTCAATCCTTCATTACATAAAATATTGCCAGCATATAGCCTTCAAATTCTCAATGCAACCTTGATTTTTTAATTCCAGAAGGGTGAGAAACTGACTATATGTAACATTACAATCCAGAAGAAGTAGTTTTCTTTCTTTTTTGTTTCTCAGATTTCAATATATAAGATATACAAACACTGTCAACTCCAACTTCATTATTAAATATCACAAAACTCCATAATTGCAGTCGTTAAACTGTTCTATAATCATTTTGAATGTAACAATGTCAGTGGAAGGCAGTCTCTCAGTAGAATTAGTTACCTGTAGAAATGGAGCTCCTGTTCTTTCAATAGCCACTATGCCTACTGTTTGGTTTACTTCCAAGTCAAGGATCAGGATTTCTCTGGGATACAGCAGCAGCATATGGTTCCTCTTAGATGGCAAATAGGACAACTGCAGGCAGTCATTCAAAGTTACAGACTCAGCACTGAAATAAATCAGGTGAAAAATAAAATAACATAACAGAAACTTTGCATTCATTATTATATGTTAAAAAGTAAAGCACAGTGGATTCTCCCCAAAATAGCTACTGTATAATAACATATAGCCATGAAAAACATTTTAAAAATAGTTTAATTACTGAGCACAGAATTTTTCCTTCTCTTTTTCAAAATGCACATTTTTAATCATGCATGGGGTATTGTATAATTTCTACTTTGCTAAATATCTAAATATTAAAGCTTGAGGATTAATTAGGAAAATATGTTCTAATTTTGTTAATGTTGAGCTCATTAATGGAAGTGATAGCAATGCTGGGGAATTTAAATTTGGAAAACAAGCTTATGGGCCAAGAGGGGAATTTATTGAGAAGAAATTTTCTCTCAATAAAAGGGCAAAATGGAAACAGAGCTTGCAAAATGTAACATTTTATCTTAAAATACAACTTACTTGGGCTTTTCATTAGTGATGAGGATTTTCACCTTGTTTAGGGCTTTCTTGGCACCAGTGGCTGCTGGTTTAGTGTGTGCGGGACTTGAGTGAGGACTTGATATATAAACCTTCTTTCCTGAGCTGCTGGGAGGTTTGGATGGTGAAAAATCTGAGACAAACACTATACCCTCACTGGTCAGCACTACAAATAGAAGACAATGTTTTAAAAAAAAAAATTGCAACACATTTTTTTACATTACAAAATATTGACTTAAAAAAAAAACTTGTTCTATAACAATTATTTTTTCTCTTCTGAGTTACAATACAAGATATATTTTTACCTAAAAACAACAATGCACTCTCTAGCCAGCCACCAAGAGGTGTGCAAAATATAATGCCCACAGCAACTTTCCAGTTGACTTCTCCTCTCTGCTGAGAAACACTTGGTCTTCACTCAGTGTCTCCCACCAATAGATGAACTCAGTATGTGTTAAAATTGCAGCAGCAAGCTCATGTACTATTTTCTATAGCACAGCAACATGGAACACCAAACACAGTGGGGAGCTTCACAGCAACATGTTCAAGACTGAACACAGACTTTAAAATAAGAGTGCTGCAATATTCTGTTGTATAGCCCTCACACATATAAAAGTAGGTTTTATTTCATGTTTGCATTGTAGCCTTTTAAATTAATTTGAAAACTATTTCCAGTGGCTTGGAAGTGTTATTTGCTAAAACATCAGTCTTAGGTGTCAGCCGTGACTCAGTGATAGCATGCTTACCTTTGAACCAGAAGATTGTGGATTCCAGTTCCACGCCAGAGACTTGGGCACATAATATAGCTTGATGTGGGTCCTTGTTCTGCACAAATTGTCTGCCATGTTTTTTTAAAATTCATTCACAGGATTTGGGTGTCGCTGGTAAAGCCAGCATTTATTGCCCATCCCTGATTACCCTTGAAAATGTGATGATCCACCTTCTTAAATACAACCGAGTGGCTTACTAAGCCATTTCAGAAGGCAGTTAAAAGTTAACCACATTACTGTGGGTCTGCAGTCACATAGGCCAGACAAGGTAAGGATGGCAAATTTCCTTCCCTGAAGGACATTCATGAACCAGATGGGTTTTTATGACAATCTGGTCACCATTTTTCACTCACTTTTTATGCCATATTTTGTTTTATTAATTGAAATTAAATTCCCCAGCCTCCATAGTGAGATTTGAAAACATGTCTCTATAGCATTAGTCCAGGTCCCTGGATTGCTAGTCCAGTAACAAAACCACTATGCTCCTGTTCCCGACATTACAACGGTGGCTCTTCTTCTAATGTATTTCATTGGCTAGTAAGTGTTTTGGGATATCCTGAAGTTGAGAAAGGCATTATATAATGCAAGGCCATTTGTTGTTTCTTTCCTTAGTCACCACTGGAAAAATTTATTGTATGAAAAGACGATCTCCCAATAGATGATGTCAAGTATGGGGTCCAACAAATGTGCTCTTATAGTCTTATCCTAATCTATGACACATCCATTTTCAGCAATACAAGACTGCCTCTCTAATCATAGGATCACAGGAGGCATTCAGCCCATCCAGTCTGTGCCAGCTTTTGAAGAGCAATCCAGTTAGTCCCATTCCCCCATTCTTTCCCCATGTACCTGCAATTTTTTCTCTTTCAAGTACTTAACCAAATTCAGTTTTGAAGCTGCAATTGAACCCTATCAGGCAGTGTATTCCAAATCCTAGCCACTTGTTCTGTGTGTTATATGCCTTCTTTTTCTGTTTCATCCTACTCTCTAACTCTTTCTTCATCCAGGGAGCTCCGATTCTGGTGCCCTCCCCTTTCCTCCTTGTAGCACTGTACCTGGACTAAAAGACAGACTTACATTTATACAGTGCCTTTCACAACCACCTGACATCCTAAAACACTGTCCAGCAAATGAGGTACTTTTGAGGTGTAGTCAATATTGCAATGCAAGAAGCATGCCCTTGAAGCATCTCTTTAAAGTCCATTCATTGCTCCATTACATTTCTGCCCAACAGCCTTCGACTCCAATTTACCCCAGTCAGATCCCTCTTCAATTCACTGAAATTAGCCCTCCTCCAGTTTATTTTTATTCTAGATTGCTCCCTATCCTTCTCCATAACTAATCTAAGCCTTACAATACCATGATCACTACTCCGGAGATGCTCACCAACTGACATTCTCACCGTTACCAACTTCATTCCCCAGGATTATAAATCCAGCAGTCCCTCCTTCCAGTTGGGCAGGCAACATACCAATTCAGAAAATTCTCCTGAACACCTAAACAAGTAGATATAGATTGCCATCTGCACTGTGAAAACCAGTGTTATTGTGAAAACTACACATCCTGAATCTATATGAACTCAGCCAGGAGAGAGCTCCATGTATATGTATTTATGCACGTGTACAAAGCTCCATTCCCCAGCTAAGAAACTTTTAGTATTTTAGGAACCGGCAAGCCTGTCCACATTCTTATAACATTATAAAGGCTATATAGTTAGCTTAGAAAGGGAGCAGGCCATTCTATTCATGGCTCGATTTATCGCATCAGAGTATGCCAGAAATTGGTGAAATATTGTTTAAATTAATTTTTGTAATACTTCAGAAGCTTCCTTGACACACTGATCCCAATATTTCAAAGTAAGTGCCTTATGTAGGAGATGTATGAATAAGTGAACTGTTTCATCTAAACCATTAAATATGGACCAAAGTAGTGCAAAAATAAATAACAAGCACAGAGCTCTTTCCTTACTGGGCTCAGTCTGAGATCCAATGATGTACCACCTGCAGTGCAACATTGGTCTGCACTGCACATTATAATCTACATTTGGTTTCAGAACAGCGGTTATAGCATATGTCAGCCTTAGAATGCAGACCTGGCACTGAAGCTGGTAGAAAATGAGATTGTCTACATTTGCAGCATTACTAAGAAAAGCTACAGAAACGGATAGTGCGAGTGAGAAATATTACAAAGATGCAGTACAGTAGGGGCTTCCTAGTACCTAGGAATTGGGCATGAAAAGTGGAACACAAGTTCTACTCATTAATATGAAAGTAGTGAAGTTACACAGGGACAGACAGATGATCACTGGGACTGCCTCAGACAGAGGTGAAATAGAAAAAATTCCTTAATAACTAAGAAACACAGCATTGCTATAAAGCACACACACCACATTACGAAGATTTTTAAAAATTAATTCCCAATGAGAGCAACATTTTTACATTTATTGCCAAATTTTGTGCAGTTGGGAAAGCAGAAACAGATATGTTTCACCACATAACCAAATGTTTCCAACACCCTAACTATTCAATAATTTGGACACAAATGGTTTCTAAAATTTGTTTTAAGATTTATAGAAAAATAAACTTGCAGCATAATTCTTCTGAAACCCCAAGACAGAAATACCCTCTATAATCCTTCAAGGTTTAAACTTTAATCCACAACATTTACATACGAGCATACAAATTAGGAGCAAGAGTAGGCCATTTGGTCCCTCGAGCCTGCTCGGCCATTTGATAAGATCATGGCCGATCTGATTGTGGCCTCAACTCTACTTTCCTGTCTACCCCCACAACCCTTGACTCCCTTGTCAATCAAGAATCTATCTAACTCAGCCTTAAGAATATTCAATGACCCTAGCTCCACTGCTCTCTAGGGAAGAGAATTCCACAGACTAACGACTCTCAGAGAAAAAAATTCTCATTTCAGTCTTAAATGGGAGACGCCTAATTTTTAAACTGTGTCCCCTAGTTCTAGTCTCTTCCACAAGTTGAAACATCCTCTCAGCATCCACCCTGTCAAGTCCCCTCAGGATCTTATGTTTCAATAATCCTCTCATTCTTCTAAACTCGAATGGATACAGGCCCATCCTGTCCAACCTTTCCTCATAAGATTGCTGTACCTGCATACTAGCTTTTTATGATTTATATACCAGGACACCCAGATCCCTCTGTACTGTCGAGCTCAGCAATCTCTCGCTATTTAAATAATATTTTTTTTTAATTCTTCCTGTCAAAGTGGACAAGTTCACATTTTCCCACATTATACTCCATCTGCCAAATTTGTGCCCTCTCACTTAACCTATCAATAATCCCTTTGCAGACTTTATGTCCTCGCCACTTAATCTCCTACCTATCTTTGTCATCAGCAAACATAGCAACCATATATTTTTGTCTCTTCATCCAAGTCATTGATATAGATTGTAAATAGTTGAGGTCCCAGCACTGATCCCTGTGGCACTCCACTAGTTACAGCCTGTCAACCCGAAAATGACCCATTTATCCAGATTCTCTGCTTCCTGTTAGCTAACCAATTCGCTATCCATGCTAATATGTTACCCACCCCCACACCATGAGCTCTTATTTTGTGTAGTAACCTTTGATGTGACACCTTATCAAATTCAGTTACTGTAAATTATTAAATTGTAGCAGATCATGCATCATTGTTGTGCAGAAATTATTGTAATCAGTAACAGGAAGATGTTCTACTGCAATGGCAAATCAAGCTGTAATTCTGCCTTGCCATATGAACTGCACCCAGTTGCATACATCAGATTAATACCTTCTATTTAAGGATAAAGAGGAGTCAACTTACAAGCTAGATTCGATAGTTCAAAGGGATCAAACGAAAAGGAGAGTATGTTTTCAGCATAACTTTTCTTCCACAATTTAGTACCAGTATCTGCATTCCATAGAACAATGTAGTTTGGTGGATGAACTGCTAATAGAAGGTCTCGAGAGGCATCCTGATTCCACAGCCACTCCATGTCTATTAGCAAGAAAGAAATAGCAAATGTCAGTAACAATGTTTCCTGTAGGACTGAGAACAGGAAGATAGATGAACTTTACAGCAATATTCAGTCCCACCATCAGACTGATGTCATGTACCAACCTGCCCCACAAAAGCAGTGTGTGAAGCCAACTATTATAGTCAATGGCCAAAGACTTGAAGCAGTCTACAAATTCACCTACCTTGGCAGCACCCTCTCCAGACCAGACAAAGTCAATGCCAGAATAGCTAAGGCCAGCATTGCCTTTGGCAAGCTACAAAAAACCGTCTGGGAGCAAAAAATTAGTCTGAACAAAAGTGAAGGTATACAGAGCAATTGTCCTTCCCACTCTCTAGCATGCTTGTGAGACGTGGACAGTTTATCCTAGGCACCCAAATAAGTTACACCACTTTCGCATGACCTGCTTGCAAAGCCTACTCAAGATCAGATGGCAAGACAAGGTTTCTGATAATGACATTCTCTCCCTGACTGACATGTCCAGCATCCACACTCTGAAGAGAGCTCAGATAAGATGGATAAGATAAGATAACCCCTCTCTGCATTTCCCTCCAGAACGTACTTTCACTTGTGAACAAGGTCTTTGTTTTCTATGAGCTTATTGTGGATCATCACATTGGTATCATAGTCCTGAAGACATGGCTGAGGGGTGATCATACCTTTCCCCTTAACAGAGCTTCACCACCAAGCTATACTTTCCACCAATTGCCCCACTCAAACTGCCAAATGGTGGTGTAGCCCTTATCTTTAAATTACTCCCTGCTCCTCTGGTAACCACTCCTCCTTCGAGCATCTCACTTTGTTCCACCCCTCATGTTTCTCATTTAAGCATCACATGAAGTTCCTCACAGAGATCTTCTTTGCTTTCCAATCTCAGCCTCAGCACCGACCAATTTCTCATCTTTGGTGATTTCAACCTCCATCTCAAATCCTCTTGCTCTCTCTCCTCTGAGCTCACTCCCCTCCTTTCCTCCCTCAATCTCTTCCACCATAAAAACTCTCTAACCTCGAGGTAGATCAGCCATGATCTCATTAAAAAAAAAGCCTGCTCCGCCATTCAAATTCGTTCAGGGGATGTGGGCATCGTTGGCTATGCCAGCATTTATTGCCCATCCCTAATTGCCCTCAAGAAGGTGGTAGTGAGTTGCCTTCTTGAACCGTTGCAGTCCGTGGGGTGCAGGTGCACCCAACAGCGCTGTTAGGGAGGGAGTTCCAAGATTCTGACCCAGTGACAGTGAAGGAACGGCGATATAGTTCCAAGTCAGGATGGTGTGTGGCTTGGAGGGGAGCTTGCAGGTGTAGTGTTCCCATGCACCTGCTGCCCTTGTCCTTCTAGGTGATAGAGGTCACGGGTTTGGAAGGTGCTGTCAAAAGACCCTTGGTGCGTTGCTGTAGCACATCTTGTAGATGGTACACACTGCTGTCACTGTGCGTCAGTGGTGGAGTGAGTGAATGTTGAAGGTGGTGGATGGGGTGCTAATCAAGTGGGCTGCTTTGTCCTGGTTGGTGTCGAGCTTCTTGAGTGTTGTTGGAGCTGCACTAATCCAGGCAAATGGACAGTATTCATCACATTCCTGACTTGTGCCTTGTAGATGGACAGGCATAGGGGGGTCAGGAGATGAGTTACTCCCCACAGAATTCCTAGCCTCTGACCTGCTCGTAGCCACAGCATTTATGTGGTTGGCCCAGTTCAGTTTTTGGTCAACGGTAAACCCCCAAGATGTTGATAGTGGGGGATTCAGCAATGATAATGCCTAGAACGTCATGGGCAGATGGTTAGATTCTCTCTTGTTGGAGATAGTCATTGCCTGGCACTTGTGTGGCACAAATGTTACTTGCCATTTATCAGCCCAAGCCTGGATGTTGTCCAGGTCTCGCTGCATATGGACATGGGCTGCTTCAGTATCTGAGGAGTCGCAAGTGGTGAAGATTGTGCAATCATCAGTGAACATCCCCACTTTATTTATTTATTTATACAGCACTGAAACAGGCCCTTTGGCCCACCGAGTCTGTGCCGACCATCAACCACCCATTTATACAAATCCTACATTAATCCCATATTCCTACCACATCCCCAACTTCCCTCAATTTCCCTACCACCTACCTATACTAGGGGCAATTTATAATGGTCAATTTACCTATCAACCTGCAAGTCTTTGGCTGTGGGAGGAAACCAGAGCACCTGGCGAAAACCCACGCAGTCACAGGGAGAACTTGCAACTCCGCACAGGCAGTACCCAGAATCGAACCCGGGTCGCTAGAGCGGTGAGGCTGTGGTGCTAACCACTGCGCTGCCCTTATGATGAAGGGGTCATTGATGAAGCAGCTGAAGATGGTTGGACCTAGGACAATACTCTGAGAAGCCCCTGCAGTGATGTCCTGGGACTGAGATGATTGACCTCCAACAACCACAACAATCTTCCTTTGTGCTATGTATGACTCCAACCAGTGGAGTACTTTCCCCGATTCCCATTGACTTCAGTTTTGCTAGGGCTCCTTGATGCCATACTCAGTCAAATGCTGTCTTGATGTCAAGGGCAATCACTCTCACCTCACCTCTGGAGTTCAGCTCTTTTGTCCATTTTTGGACCAAGGCTGTAATGAGGTCATGAGCTGAATGGCCCTGGTGGAACACAAACTGAGCATCACTGAGCAGGTTATAGCTGAGCAAGTGCCACTTGATAGCACTGTCAACTACACCTTCCATCATTTTGCTAATGATTGGGAGTAGACTGATAGGGTGGCAATTGGCTGGGTCGGATTTGTCCTGCTTTTTGTGCACAGCACATACATGGACAATTTTCCACATTGCCGGGTAGATGCCAGTGATGTAACTGTACTGGAACAGCTTAGCTACGGGCACGGCTAGTTCTGCCACACAGGTCTTCAGTACTGCCAGAATATTGTCAGAGCCCATAGACGTTGCAGTATCCAATGCCTTCAGCTGTTCCTCAATATCACATGGAGTGAATCGGATTGGCTGAAGATTGGCATCTGTGATGCTGGGGCCCTCAGGAGGAGGCCAAGATGGATCATCCACTCGGCACTACTGGCTGAAGATGGATGAAAATGCTTCAGCCTTATTTTTTGCACTGATGTTCTGGGCTCCCCCATTGTTGAGGATGTCAGTTGTTTAATTGTCCAACCTTCATGACTGGATGTGGCAGGACTGCAGACCTTAGATCTGATCCATTGGTTGTGGGATCACTTATCCCTATTGCATGCTGCTTCCACTCTAACACGCAAGTAGCCTTATGTTAAGCTTCGCCAGGCTGACACCTCATTTTTAGGTATGCCTGGTGCTGTTCCTGGCATGCCTTCCTGTACTCTTCATTGAACCAGGGTTGGTCCTCTGGTTTTATGGTAATGATAGAGTGAGGGATATGCCGGGCCATGAGATTACAGATTGTGGTTGAATACAATTCGAAGAGCCGAATGACCTACTCCTGCTCCTATTTCTTATGTTCTTGTAAGGAAATTTTTGATAATTTCCTTGCTTCACACTTTATCCAGAATTTTCCTCCCCATCCTCCCATTCCCACTTCTTTGTGCTCGGCCTGGAAAAAACGCTCCCTCAAGTCACTTACAACTGCACTTTCAACTTCCCAACTAGCAGCCTTTGGCCCACAATTCATCATGATATTGCTGCACTTACCAATTTGCCAAATCACACCCTTTCCATCACCTTTCAGCCCATTAAAACAGTTACTCTCTCTCTCACCCAAGATGTTACCCCCAGACACCCTTCATCATCTTTTCCTCATGTCCAAGGAATGTAGGTTTGAACATCTTTGGCAGGTAACTAGTTTAACTATCCATCACCAGATCTGGCTGGAGCACAAAGTATTAATAAGTCCTGTTTTCTATTGCTAGAACTGCTCACAATTTAAAAGTCATCCAAGAATGCAAACATAACCCCTGGCTTCCCTGAGCAGCTTATGGACTTTTTTGTCATAAAAGAGACCATCCGTTCAACTGCCTCTGCTGTTTCCCTCCTTTCCCCTAGCCCACCGGGCCAAACTTCCCTTCAGGTTCTCGCCGCTCTAGCTGCAAACTCAGGTCTTTCTCTAGATTCTATCCCATCTTCTGCCTTGTTCTCTCCAAGCTCATTTTGTCCATGAGGGCCACCTCCTGATTCCTTGATCCAATTCCAAACAAACTGATCACCCAACTTTCCTTCCTGGGGCCCACATTAGCTAATATTGTTAATGGTTCCCTCTACTCAGGTACTGTCTCATCACCACCCTGCAAATCTGCCGTCATCGCCCCTCTCCCCCCAAAAAAAACCTTCACCCACCTAGCATTGAAAATTACTGCCCTATCTGCAACCTCCCTTTCCTCTGAAGTCCTTGAATGTGTTGTCTGCCAAATCCATGCCCCTGTTTCCTGCAATTCCACGGCTGATTCCCTCCAATCAGATTTCCAGCCCTGCCACAGTACTGAAATGGCTCTTAGCAAAGTTACAAGTGATATTCTTTGTGACTGTGACCATGGTAAACCTCCCATCTTTATCCTTCTCAACCTACCTGTGACTCTATCCTTCTCCAATGCCACTTCTCTGTCATTCAGCTGGTTAGTTACAATTCCATAGTTAAGAATGGAATCAGAGAATCACCTGAAATAGCTTCTCTTCCCACTCTATTGTTGGCCCTCTTCTATTTCTCATCTACATTCTACTACTTAGTGATATCATCTGAAAACACACCAGCAGGTTGCACATGTTCACTGACGGCATTGAGCTCTGTCACAACGCCTCCTTGGACACCTCCACTATCTCTGAATTGTCCACAGTTTGTTCGACATCCAATTTTTCCCCAACTAAATATTGGGAAGACTGAAGCCATTGTTTTTGGTCCCTGGCAAAACTGCATTCTGTGGCCTCCATTTCCATCTCTGGCAATTGTCTGAAGTTGAGCCAGACCACACTCAAACTTGCTGTTGTGTTTGACTACAAGATGAGCTTCCAATAACATACCCATTCCATCACCAAGATTGTCTACTTCCATCTTCGTAACATCACTGAATTCTGATCTTGTCTCAGCTCATCTGCTGATGAAACCCTCACTGATGCCTTGATTATCCCGAGACTTGACTATTCCAATGCTCTCCTAGCTGGCCTCCCTTCACAAATTTGTGTTCATCCAAAACTTTGCTGCCTGTACCTTAACCCCCTCCAAGTCTCATTAACACATCACCCCAGTTCTTGCTGGCATACACCTGCTCTCTGTCTGACAGCACAATTCCAAAATTCTCATTCTTGATTACATTTCTGTCCACCTTATCTCTAACCTCCTTCAGCCCTACAAGCCTTCAGGCTCTCTGCACTCCTCCAATTCTGGCCTCTTGCAAATTCCCAATTTTAACCACTGCAGTATTAGTGGCTGTGCTTTCAGATGCTTTGGTCCTAAACTCTGGAATTCCCTCCCTAAACCACTCTGCCACTCTCTCTTCCCCCTGCCCTTGAAAACTGACCTCAGACCAAACTTTGGTTATCTCCTGATAACTCCTTCTGTGACTCAGTGTCAATATTTCTATTGATGTCGCTCTTGGTAAGCGCCTAGAGACATATTGCTACACTAGAAACGCTATATAAATACAAGTTGTTGTCGATATCATCAAGTGAGAGTCTAGTCAAAGGACAGTTTTCCCTTTGACCTCAAATCAGCTATCTTTTCCAGAATGTTTTGGTGCCATACTGTGGAGGGAAGCTACTCTCATCTCTCCTCTGGCATTCAGCTCATTTTCCATTCTGGATCAAGATTGCGATGAAATCTGGAGCTAAGTGGCTCTGACAGAAGTTGAACTGAGCATTGGTGAGCCGCTTACAAGTGACTGGGTGCTGCTTGATGGCACTGCTGATGACTCCTACTAGCACTTTACTGATGATTGGGAGGAGCCTAATGGGACAATAACTGGCTGGATTTGTATTTTTGTTTGTGCACAGGACATGTCTGGGCAATTTTCCACATTGTTGAATAAATATCGGCATAACTGTACTGGAGCAGCTTGGCTGGAAGGAGTACTACTTCTGGGGCCCAGGTCTTCAATACTAAAGTGGGATGTTGTCTTGGTCCATGGCTTTGTTGTGTCCAGTGTACACAGACACATGGAGTGAACCAAACTGGTTGCACACAGGCATTGATGATGGTTATTTCTTTCAAAAGAGACAGAGTAGGATTATAAACTCGATTGAAGGCATTAGCAAATATTTCGGCCCTGTCTCTTGCACTCGCATGGTAGGCCCTACCATGTTTGAAGAAGGGGATATTAATGAGGACTCCATCACCCATTAGTTGCCCTTTACAGTAAAACTGGAAAACTTTTAATCATTATCAAACACAGTGCAAGTAAGCTACAATCGAGCCAAAGATTGTAATGATAATTCATAAACAAATTAAAAGGCATCATCACTATCATTTTATCAGTCAGAGTAAGTCATTTTAACACTATTAAACTTTAATATGTTAACTGCCAGATAAATGACTCAAACATATAGGCACATATAAAAACCAAAGAGAAATAGCCAGGGAAAATGAGCAGAAAATGAAAGCAGAAACTCATTCAGTAAACAGTTTGCTGTGGCAGGGACTCCAGAACTTCTGAAACGAGTGATAAATACCAGTACATTGGAGGGGGATGTGGGCACATTGTGACCCCCGAGATATTTAAGAAAGTCAGCACAGCAATACAGAATGGTCTACTACAACAGTATCATCACACTGTATCCGCGTAGAACTCATGAGACTTGTGCTACACCAGCTTCCATCACAACTTAATTTCTTACCTTGAATGGGCTTGGTGTACTCCTGAATTTCACATCGAGCTGCTCCTGTAGCCACATCCCAAACTATGATCTTTCCTACGGTATCTGCAGATGCCAGACGCAGGGAATAGGGAGAGCCAATACTGTGGTGGTAGTTTTCTCTAGCCCACTTTACCTGTGAAAATTAAAGCAGACCCTGGAATTAGACATAAAAACATGTGCAGCCACTGGAAGGTGTCAAATTTACTCCTTAATAATGGTAAGCCCGACTAAGCACTGTTAAAGACAGGGGTAGGAGTAGGCCAATCAGCTCCTCAATTCATTCTGCCATTCAACGAGATTAATGCAGATCTCCTACCTCAACTATACCTTCATGCATTATCGCCATGTCCCTTGGCATCCAAAAATCTATTGATCTCTGATTGAATATATTCAACAAATGAGTATCCGCAGCTCTCTGGGGTAGAGAATTCCAAAGGTTCAGAACGCTCTGACTGAAGAAATTTCTCTTCATCTCAGTCCTACATGGCCGAACTGTTATTGTGACCACTAGTTCTAGACCCTCCAGGCAGGGGAAAACATCCTCCCAGCGTCTATCCAGAAAAGCTCTAAGAATTTTATATTTTTCAATTAGACGACTTCTCATTCTTCTAAATACCGAGTAATATGGGCCTAGTTTATTCAATCCCATTTCACAGGACAATCCAATCATCCCAGGAATCAGTCTAGTGAACCTTAGCTGAACTCCCTTAAAGACAAGTATATCCTTCCTTAGGTAAAGAGATCAAAACTATACAGTACTCAAGATGTAGTCTCACCTAAATTTCAAACCAACATTACTGCTGATCGTGTTTTGTCAGCATTTATTGGCTTAGAAAAGATTTATTCAGTATTCTCTGACTACACTATTGCAGACTCTGAGTTGCAAAGAATATACACCACAGAAACAGGCCATTCAGCCAACTAGTCCATGCTGATGTTTATGCTCCACTCCAGTCTCCTCCCATCTAACTCCATCAGCATAAACCTCTATGCCCTTCTACCTCATACGCTTAACTAGTTTCCCCATAAATGCATCTATACTATTAGGGAAGACAGTGGCGTAGTGGGAATGTCACTGAACTAGTAACAGAGGCCCGGGCTAGTGCCCTGGGGACATGGGTTCAAATTCCACCATGGCAGCTGGTGGAATTTAAATTTAATTAATAAAAAAAATAAAATCTGCAATAGAAAGCTAGCTTCAATGGTGCCATGAAACGTCAGAACATAAGAAATATGGACAGGAATAGGCCATTCAGCCCTTGAGCCTGCTCTGCCATTCAATGAGATCATGGCTGATCATCTACTTCAATACCATTTTTCTGCACGACCCCTGTAGCCCTTGATATTTTTAATATATGTAGAAATCTATCATCTCAGTCTTGAACATACTCAATGACTGCGCCTCTGGGGCAGAGAACACCCTCTCAGTGAAGAAATTCCTCCTCATCTCATAGAATCATAGAAAGTTTAAGGCACAGAAAGAGGCCACTTGGCCCATCGTGTCTGTGCCGGCCGAATAACGATCCACTTATTCTAATCCCACTTTACAGCATTTGGTCCATAGCCCTGCAGATTACAGCACTGAGGTGCCTCCTCCTGAAGTCCCCAGCATTACAGATGCCAAACTTTAGTCAATTTGATTCACTCCGCATGATATCAAGAAATGACTGATGGCACTGGATATTGCAAAGGCTATGAGCCCTGACATTATTCTAGCAATAGTACTGAAGACCTGTGCTCCAGAACTTGCCGCGCCCCTAGCCAGGGTATTCCAGTACAGCGACAACACTGGCATCTACCCGGCAATGTGGAAAATTGCCCAGGTACGTCCTGTACACAAAAAGCAGGACCAGTCCAACCCGGCCAATTATCGCCCCATCAGTCTACTCTCAATCATCAGTAAAGCGATGGAAGGCGTCATCGACAATGCTATCAAGCAGCACTTGCATAGCAATAACCTGCTCAGTGACGTTCAGTCTGGGTTCCACCAAGGCCACTCAGCTCCTGACTTCATTACAGCCTTGGTTCAAACACGGACAAAAGAGCTGAACTCAAGAGGTGAGGTGAGAGTTACTGCCCTTGACATCAAGGCAGCATTTGACCGAGTATGGCATCAAGGAGCCCTAGCAAAACTGAAGCCAATGGGAATCAGGGGGAAAACTCTCCACTCATTGGAGTCATACCTAGTGCAAACGAAGATGATTGCGGTTGTTGGAGGTCAATCATCTCAGCTCCAGGACATCACTGCAGGATTTCCTCAGGGTAGTGTCCTAGGTCCAACCATCTTCAGCTGCTTCATCAATGACTTTTCTTCAATCATAAGGTCAGAAGTGGGGATGTTCGCTGATGATTGCACAATGTTCAGCACCATTCACAACTCCTCAGATACTGAAGCAGTCCGTGTAGAAATGCAGCAAGACCTGGACAAAATCCAGGCTTGGGCTGATAACTGTCAAGTTACATTCACACCACACAAGTGCCAGGCAATGACCATCTCCAACAAGAGAGATTCTAACCATCTCCCCTTGACACTGAATGGCATTACGATCGCTGCATCCCCCACTATCAACATCCTAGGGGTTACCATTGACCAGAAACTGAACTGGAGTAGCCATATAAATACCGTGGCTACAAGAGCAGGTCAGAGGCTAGGAATCCTGCAGTGAGAAACTAACCTCCTGTCTCCCCAAAACCTGTCCACCATCTACAAGGCACAAGTCAGGAGTGTGATGGGATACTCTCCACTTGCCTGGATGGGTGCTCCAACAACACTCAAGAAACTCAACACCATCCAGGACAAAGCAGCCCACTTGATTGGCACCTCAGCTACAAACATTCACTCCCTCCACCACCGACACACAGTGGCAGCAGTGTGTACCATCTACAAGATGCACTGCAGCAACACACCTAGGCTCCCTAGACAGCACCATCCAAACCCGTGACCTCGATCAAGTGGATGGACAAGGGCAGCAAATACTTGGGAACACCACCTGCAAGTTCCCCTCCAAGTCACAAGCCATCCTGACTTGGAACTATATCGCCATTCCTTCTGTCGCTGGGTCAAAATCCTGTAACTCCCTTCCTAATAGCACTGTGGGTGTTACCACCTCACATGGACTGCAGTGGTTCCAGAAGGCAGCTCACCACCACCTTCTCAAGGGCAATTAGGGATGGGCAATAAATGCTGGCTCAGCCAGCGATGCCCACATCCCATGAATGAATAAAACGGTGCATATCCAGACTCCTTTTGAATGAGTTGAGGGTCTCTGCCTCAAGTACCCTTTCAGGCAGGGAGTTCCAGTCCCCCATCACCCTCTGGGTGGACAAAGTCTTTCCTCATCTCCCCTCTAATTTTTCTACCAATGACTTTAAATCTATGCCCCCTCATCACTGACCTCTGCTAAGGTGAATAGACCCTTCACCTCCACTCTATCCAGACCCCCTCAGATCGCCCCTCAGCCTTCTCTGTTCCAAGGAGAACAACCCCAGCCTATCCAATCTTTCCTCATAGCTGCATTTTTCTAGCCCTGGCAACATCCTCATAAACCTCCTCTGTACCCTCTCTAGAGCAATTGCATCCTTTCTGTAATGAGGTGACCAGAACTGCACAGTGTACTCAGGTTGTGGCCTAACCGATGAGTTACACAGTTCCAGCATAACCTCTAAAATAAAAGCAAAATACTGCGGATGCTGGAAATCTGAAATAAAAACAAGAAATGCTGGAAATACTCAGCAGGTCTGGCAGCATCTGTGGAAAGAGAAGCAAAGTTAACGTTTCGGGTCAGTGACCCTTCTTCGGAACTGACAAATATTAGAAATGTCAAAGGTTATAAGCAAGTGAGGCGGGGGTGAGGCAAGAGATAACAAAGGAGAAGGTGTACATTGGACAAGGCCACATAGCTGACCAAAAGGTCATGGAGCAAAGGCAAACAATATGTTAATAGTGTGTTGAAAGACAAAGCATTAGTACAGATAGGGTGCTAGCATAACCTCCCTGCTTTTATATCCTATACCTTGGCTAATAAAGGAAAGGATTCCATATGCCTTTTCAATCACCTTTTCGACCTGTCCAGCTTCCTTCAGGGATCTGTGGACATTCATTCCAAGGTCCCTCACTTCCTCTACACTTCTCAGTATTTTCCCATTAATCATGTATTCCTTTGCCTTGTTTGACTTCCCCAAATGCATCACCTCACACTTCTCCTGGTTGAATTCCATTTGCCACTTTGCTGCCCATCTGACCAGACCATCAATATCTACCACCTGGCCAATCTTTGTGCCATCTGCAAACTTCTAGTCGTAAATGGCCTCCCCTCATTCTGAAACTGTGTCCCCTGGTTCTGTTCATCCCGATCAGGGGAAACATCCTTCCTGCATCAACCCTGTCAAGCCCTGTAAGAATTTTGTATGTTTGAATGAGAGCATCGCTCATTCTTCTAAAGGCCCAGTCTATTTAATCTTTCCTCATAGGACAATCCCTCCATCCCAGGAATTATTTTGGTGAACCTTTGTTCCAAACCCTCTATAGCAAGTATATCTTTCCTTAGGTAAGGAGACCAAAACTGCACACAATATTCCAGGTACAGTCTCACCAAGGCTCTATATAACTGCAGTAAAACATCTTTATTGTTGTACTCAAATCCTCTTGTAATGAAGGCCTTCTTAATCGCCTGCTGTACCTGCATGTTAGCTTTCAATGACTCATGAACAAGGCCACCCAAGTCCCTCTGAAATTCAACACATCCCACCCTCTCACCATTGAAAAAATACTCTGTATTTCTGTTTCTCCTGTCAAAGTGGATAACCTCACATTTCGCCATATTGTATTGCATCCGCCAAATATTGCCCACTCACTTATCAGCGATTATCATAAAAACCTATCTGGTTGACTTATGTCCTTCAGGGGAAGAAATCTGCTGCCTTTCCTGGTCTGGCCTAGATGAAAGAATAAAAAAAATTCATCTCAACTACTCCCTTCAGTAGCAAGTTCTACATTGTCTGCGTAAAGAAGTTTCTTCTGAATTCCTATTTTATTGCTTGATAACTATCTTATAAATGATGGCCTCTAGTTTTGCTCTTCTCCAATAGTGAAAACACTCCCTCTATCTACTCGATCAAACCTTTCATAATTTTAAAGCTCACTATTAGGTCAGTCCTCAGTCTTCTCTTTTCAAGTGAAAAAGAGATCGAGCCTGTTCATTTTTTTCTAATAGGAATAACCTCACATCCTTGTAAATCTTTTTTCACCCTCTCCAGTGCCTCCATATTCTTCTCAACATGGCGACCAGAACTGTACTCCAAGTGTGATCATAGAGTCATATACGGTACTGAAGTCCATGCCGGCTCTCCACACAGCAATCCAGTCAGTCCCACTCCCAGTTGATCCCCGTAGCCCTGCAATTTTATTTCCTTCAAGTGACCATCCAATTCCTTTTGAAATCACTGATTGTCTTCACTTCCACTACCATTGTGGGCAGCGAGTTCCAGGTCATTACCACTCACTGCATAAAAAACATTCTTCCTCACATTCTCCCTGCATCTCTTACCCAAAACCTTCAATCTGTGTCCCCTAGCTCTTGTACCATTATAATATGGGAAGCATTTTTCTATATCTAACTTATCTAAACCGGTCATAATCTTGTACACCTCGATCAAATCTCCCCTCAATCTCCAAGAAGAACAACCCTAGCTTTTCCAACCTAATGCTGTAAGTAAACTCCATCTTTCCTGGAATCATTCTGGTAAATCTCCTGTGCACCCTCTTAAGGTCCCTCGCATCCTTCCTAAAGTGTGGTGACCAGAACTGGATACAATACTTCAATTGGGGCCTAACAAGAGCTTTATAAAGGTTCTGCATAACTTCCCTGGTTTTGTACTCAATGCAACTATTTATGAAGCCCAAGATCCCATATGCTTTGCTAACCACACTCTGAATTTGTCCTGCCACCTTCAAAGATGGATACACAAGCACCCCCAGGTCGCTCTGATCCTGCACATGCTTTAGAACTGTGTTGTTAAGTATAGATTGCCTCTCCCTATTCCTTCTGCCAAAATGCATCATCGCACACTTGCCAGTATTAAATTCCATCTGCCACCTGCCTATCCATTCTACTAGCCTATCTATGTCCTGTTGCAGGTGGATCTCAGCATCCTCACTGCCACACCTCCAAGTTTGCAAATCTGCAAATTTTTAAATTCTACTCTGCATTCCAAGATCCAAGTCATTTACATATAGCAAAAAAAAAAACAGTAATCCTAGCACTGACCCTTGGGGAGCACCACTGAAAACCATCCTCCAGTCTGAAAAACAACCATTTACCACAACTCGCTGTTTTCTTTCCTTAAGCCAATTTTTTCATCCAATTGGACTGCCCCTCCTATTCCTTGAGCCTCAATTTTGTTGACCAGCCTTTTATGTGGTACTTTATCACTTTCTTAAAATTCATATAGACAACATTACCGCATTTCCTTCATCAACCTTCTCTGTTACTTCATCAAAAAATTCAATTTGATCAGTCAAACATGATCTGCCTTTTACAAATCCGTGCTGGCTATCCTTAATTAACTCAAACCTCTCCAAATATCTGTTGATTCTTTTCCCGATTGTTTGTAAAACCTTATCCACCACTGATATTAAACTAACTGACCTGTAGTTACTAAGACTGTCTTTACACTCTTTCTTGAATAAGAATGTCACATTTGCCACTCTCCAAACCTCTGGCTCCTCCCCCATATCCACCGAAGATTATGGCAAGCCCATCCGCTATCGCAACCCCCACTTCCGCTCACAACCTGGGATGTAAGCCATCTAGATCAGGTGACTTACCTACCCTAAGCTAAGCCAGCTTTTTCAGTACCTCTCCCTCAATTTTTAACCCGATCCATTGCCTCTACTCTCTCCACTTCTAACAATATTTTGTCAGATTCCTCTTCCTTAGTAAACCTGATACAAAGCATTCTGGACTTGCCCTGCTCCTCTGAGCATATATTGCCCTCTTTGTCCCCAATAGGCCACACTCCACCTCTTACTACCCACTTACTATTTACATGTCATTGAAGATTTTTAGGTTCCCTTTTATGCTGACTCTCATTCTATTTACATGCTCTCTCTTTGCCAGTCTTATTTTCCTCTTCACCACCTCTCTCAACTTATTAAGACCTGGTCCTCACTTGAAGAATTCACTCAGCATGCATTATACACCCTCTTCTTTTGTTTCATCATAATCTATCTTCCACTTCATTCAAGGACCCCTGTTATTGGTTCCCTTACCTTTCATCCTTGTGGAATGTACCTAGTTGCACCTGAAGCATCTCTTCCTTAAAGATAACCCATTGTTCCGATACAGCTCTTCCTGTCAGTCTTTGGTTCCATTCTACCCTGGCTAGATTCCTTCTCATCGCATTGAAATTAGCCACCTCATTTTCCAGCACCAGATCCAGCAATGCCTCCTTTCTGGTTGGGTTAAGAACATACCGATCAAGGAAGTTCTCCTGAACTCATTTCAGAAATTCCACCCCTCCTTACCCCTTACTCTAACATTATCCCAATCGATAGTTAGGTAAAGTCCCCCCAATATTACTACTCTACAGTTCTTGTACATCTCTGTGATTTCCCTTCCGATTTGCTCCTCTCTCTCTCTCTCTCACTATTTGGAGGCCTATAAAATACCCCCAGTAGCGTTTCTCATACCCTTTTTGCTTCTCAACTCTAATCAAATGGATTCTGTCCTTGCCCTCTCAAGGACATCCTCAGTTGCCAACACGACAATGTCTTCCCTAATCAGTACTGCCACCTTCCCTCCCTTTCTTCCTTCTCTAACTTTCCTTAACACTTTATATCCTTGTATATTAAATGCCCAGTCCTTACCATTTTTAAGCCATGTTTCTGTTATTGCCATTATATCATATTCCCATACTGATATTTGTGCTTGTAGCTCACCACCCTTATTCACCACACTTTGTGCATTTACACACATGCATGGTGAGCTAAGATTCGATATAAATTTAGAATAACTTCTCAACTTTTCGATTCTATATGTCTAGAAATAAATCCTATAGTGCTTAGTTTGCTTTTTTATGGCCGTGTCTTTACTTTTCTTCTTCTTTGGCCTCCTTATCTCGAGAGACAATGGGTAACTTTTAGCGATTGCGTATTTGTAATCCCGGATCCCTTCGCTCAGCTACCCCACTTCGATTATTTTTCAAGTAATATCTGATCTCCTTACTTTTTCTAACCAAAATGTAACACGCCACACTGATCTATGCTGAAATTCAGTGCCAATTGTATGCCCATTCCACAAATTTATTCATGTCTTGTAATTATAGTAAAATGAAATATAAGGTTGTTACTGGGCAGAATATGTAAATAGTCTCTGAGCATCACAGGAAGTGATGTAACAGAACTTGTACAGCACCTCATAGTGTATAATGGAAGCCATAGATGCAAGGCGTGTGTAAATAAACTCCTGTCCCTGTAACCGTCAGACTTTTAGATATTCTGTAATAAGCCTTAAAAGTTATCAGAATATTACAGTAATTTGTTGCAATCTTCCACAATATTAACTATCACCACCCTGCTCACTCCCAAAATTTAGGGTCATCTTCAAATTTAGAAATTGTGCTTTTGTTTCCAACTGGGACCCCAATTCTTACGTTCTGCCACTCTGAACAGCTATCCTTTACCCTACTCTCTGCTTTCTGTCTTGTTACTTGCTCCCTGATTTTGCAGGCTGTGACCTTCCTAATTATTCTATGTGAATGAAAACACTTTTCTAGAACGAAATACTATTAAGATTAAATCCTCTCAGTTAGGGTTGCAGTCCCTATTTAGCGGATATTAAATATCAATACTGGATAGCATTCTTACCAGTTTATCGCTAGTAAAACTGAAAGGTTTCTTACAAATTCTAAAACAGACAGTGGAAATGCTGAGTAATTAACAGTTAAAGGAGCAGTACGCTTTAATTTTAGGCTAAAGCCTTTTATGTCAAAGAAACTGCTCAAGTGTTTTCTTTTAACATTTGCCAGTGGCAGGATTCATTTTAGCAGATGTAATTATTTGGTACTCAAGTATTGCCTTGCGGCATGAGTGTACATAATTGATTGACAGATGCACTTCAAAGCTAGCTAAAGCCCTTTCTGATTGGTCAAATTTTAACTGGTAAGAAAAAAGAACTCACATTATCCTTGATAATGGATGTGCAATATAATCACAACCTAATGCAAACAGTGAACAATAATGATTACCTTCACAACATTTGCTTTGTGCCGTTCCAAAACCTGAATTGTCTGCGATGTGCATGGATCAATGATCAGCACAAGGGAATGACAACCATGGGCAATTAAACCTTGCCAACCCCTAGAAGAAAAAGACCTGCAGTTAATTATTTAAAGACAGAGAACAAAATGATATACAAAACATTCCATTAAAAACGTTTCACCAATACGGACCAAGCTTTCTTTAAAAGTTATACCTGCAAATCAAGCTGTCAAGTGCATTTGGCTCCAGACCTCATTACAGCTCAAGTCCAAACATGGACAAAAGAGCTGAATTCCAGAAACAAAATGAGAGTGACAGCCTTTGACCAAATGTGACATCAAGATGTCCAAGCAAAACTGAAGTCAATGGGAATCAGGGGAAAACTCTCCATTGGCTGGAATTATACATAGTACAAAAGAAGATGGTTGTGGTTGTTGGAGGCCAATCATCTTAGCCCCAGAACATTGCTGCAGGAGTTCCTCAGGGTAGTGTCCTAGCCCCAACCATTTTCAGTTGTTTCATACGAATTAGGAGCTGGAGTAAGCCACTCGACCCCTCGAGACCGCTCCACCATTCGATAAGTTCATGGCTGAACTCATTACTCCACATTTCCACCTACCCCCGATAACCTTCCACCCTCTTGTTTATAAAGAATCTAACTACCTCTGCCTTAATAATATTCAAAGACTCTGCTTCCACTGCCTTTTGAGGAAGAGAATTCCAAAGACTCACAACCCTCAGAGAAAAAATTCTCATCTGTCTAATAGGACGTCCCCTTATTTTTAAACAGTGACCCCTAGTTTGAGATTCTCCTACAAGGGGAAACCTCCTTTCCACATCCACCCTGTCAAGACCCCTCAGGATCTTATATGTTTCAATCAAGTCACCTCTTACTCTTCTAAATTCCAACAGATACAAGCCCAGCCTGTCCAATCTTTCCTCGTAAGATAGGCCAACCATCCCAGGTATTAGTCTAGTAAACCTTCTCTGTACTGCCTCCAAAGCATTTATATCCTTCCTTAAATATGGAGACCAGTAAAGTACACAGTACTCCAGATGTGGTTGCACTAATGCCCTGTATAGCTGAAGCATAACCTCCCTACTTTTGTATTAAATTCCCCTCGCGATAAACAATAACATTCTATTAGCTTTCCTAATTATGTGCTATACCTGCATACTAACCTTTTGCGATTCATGCACTAGGCCACCCAGATCCCTCTGCATCTCAGAGCTCCGCAGTCTCTCCATTTAGATAATATGCTTCCTTTTTATTCTTCCTGCCAAAGTGGACAATTTCCCACTTTCCCACATTATACTCCATTTGCCAGGACTTTGCCCACTCACTTTATCTATATCCCATTGTAGCCTCCTTATGTCCTCTTCACAAGTTACTTTCCTACCTATCTTTGTGTCATCAGCAAATTTAGCAACCATACCTTCGGTCCCTTCTTCTAAGTCATTTATATAAATTGTAAAATGTTGAGGCCCCAGCACAGATCCCTGTGGCACACCACTCATTACATCTTGCCAACCAGAAAATGACTCATTTATGCCTACTTTCTGTTTCCTGTTAGCTAGCCAATCTTCCATCCATGACAATATGTTACCCCCTACACCATGAGCTTTTATTTTGTACAATAACCTTTGATGTGGCACCTTAACAAATGCCTTCTGGAAATCTAAGTACAATACTGGTTCCCCTTTATCCACAACACATGTAACTCCCTCAAAGAACTCCAATAAATTGGTTAAACATGATTTCCCTTTCACAAAGCCATGTTGACTTTGCCTGATTACCTTGGATTTTTCTAAATGCCCTGTTATGACATCTTTAATAATAGCTTCTAACATTTTCCCTAAGACAGATGTTAAGAGCTAACTGGCCTGCAGTTTCCTGCTTTCTGCCTCCCTACTTTTTTGAATAAAAGGAGTTATATTCACTATTTTCCAATCTAAAGGAACCTTCCCCAAATCTAGGAAATTCTGGAAAATTAAAACTAATGCATCAACTATCTCACGAGCCACTTCTTTTAACACCCAAGGATGAAGTCCATCAGGACCCGGGGACATGTCAGCCCTCAGCTCCAACAAGTTGTTCAGTACCACTTCCCTGGTGATTGCAATTTTCTTGCGTTCCTCCCTCCCTTCCATTTCCTGACTTGCAGCTAATACTGGAAAGTTACTTGTATCCTCAATAGTGAAGACCGATGCAAAATATCTGGTAGGACCAGCGCTCACTTTGTTAACTCTTTTCTTTTTAAAAATATCTATAGAAACTCTTACTATCTGTCTTTATATTTCTAGCTAGTTTTCTCTCGTACTCTAATTGTACCTTATCAAACTTTTAGTCCTTCTTTGTTGTTTTTTATATTCTGTCCAATCTTCTGACCTGCCTCCCATCTTTGTGCAATTACAGGCTTTTTCTTTAGGTTTGATACTATTTTTAACTATTTTAGTTAACCATGGATGGCAGGTCCCACCCTTGGAATTTTTCTTTCTTGTTGAAATGTATCTTTTCTGTGTATTCTGAAATATCCCCTTAAATGTATGCCACTGCATCTCTATTGACCTATCCCTTAACCTGATTTGCCAGTTCACTTTAGCTAGCTCTGTTTTCATGCCCTCATAATTGCCCTTATTTAAGTTTAAAATACTAGTGTTGGACCCACTCTTCTCTCCTTCAAACTTCCCCAATGATCCCCTCCATCATAAGGTCAGAAATGGGGATGTTTTCTGATGATTGCAGTGTTCAGCACCATTCACAACTCCTCAGATACTGAAACAGTCCATGCCAACATGCAGCACTGGGCTGATCAGTGGCATGTAACATTCGTGCCACACAAGTGCCAGGCAATGTCTGTTCCTGTGCTGTAATTTTCTTTGTTCTTTGTTTTGTTCAGCAAGAGAGAATCTCTAACTATCTCCCCTTGACATTCAACAGCATTACCATCACTGAATCCCCCACCAACATCATCCTGGGGGCTACTATTGACTAGAAACTTAACTGGACCAGCTATATAAATAAATTGTGGTTACAAGAGCAGGTCAGAGGCTGGAAACTCGGTGGCAAGTAACTTACCTCATGACTGCCCAAAGCCTGTCCACCATCTACAAGGCACAAGTCAGGAGTGTGATGGAATATTATCTACTTGCCTGGCTTAGTGCAGCTCCAAAAACATTCTAGAAGCTCAAAACCATTCAGGACAAAACAGCCTGCTTGATTGGCACCTCATCAACCACCAACGCACAGTATACCATCTATGAGATGCACTGCAGCAACTCGCCAAGCCTCCTTCAACAGCACCTTCCAAACCCACGATCTCTACCACCTAGAAGAACAAGGGCAGCTGATGCATTCCCTCCAAGCCACACACCATCCTGACTTGGAACTACATCACCGTTCCAACACTGTCAGTAGGTCAAAAACCTGGAACTCCCTAACAGCACTGTGGGTGTACCTACACCACATGACTGCAGCGTTTAAGGTGGCAACTCACCACCATCCTCGCAAGAGCAATTAGGGATGGGCAATAAATGCTGGCCTTTCAGGATTTAAAAAAACGTTAATTATTTGAATGCAATATTTGTGTGTACTGTCAAATAAAAGAAATCACTGCCTGGATTCAATAGAAATGGTTATACAGATATCAAAAATATGTTATCCTTCTAGTTTCTCCATTACCTTTAGATTGTAAATCACACTGTATAAATTAGGGATCTGTATGATGTTCATCCATCATCGTATGGAATGGCGGAGCAGGCGTGAAAGGCCAAATAGTCACTCCTGCTCCCATTTCTTATGCATTATGCTAGTTTAATCCAAAACAACATGCCCAATAACTTAAAGTTGCACGTGTCACGGGAAATAAATTATTTTTAAAAACAGTTTTTTGTCCTCGATTTTGATCATGTCGCATGTATGCTCAGAGTTCCATTGTCACAGGCA
The DNA here is from genome assembly GCF_036365525.1 of Heterodontus francisci. Taxonomy (NCBI): domain Eukaryota; kingdom Metazoa; phylum Chordata; class Chondrichthyes; order Heterodontiformes; family Heterodontidae; genus Heterodontus; species Heterodontus francisci. Next base: position 59,755,879 of record NC_090390.1, read on the forward strand.
GAACACAAACAGGGAGCTGACAGTGTACGGCATGATTATATTGCACTCTAAGAGCCCTAGAACTGCCAAGAGTGGTTTGTAGTCAGCAGCATCTATTTTATATTGTGAACTCCTAATTGCCTGAAAGGATTGCACACATGTGCATACAAGCATGAGCTCTGCTCGCAGACAACAAATTTTAAACATCGGGGCTCATGGCCAGCAGTGACTACTTCCCTGAAACCTTAAAAAAGCCTCTACTTAATGTTATAAAGTCTTCAGTAAGTTCAAAGGAACCCTAAAGGTGTTTTTAAATCCAGCTTGATGCTGCACTGAAATTAGACCTCTTATGGTGTTGATCCCAAGCAGTGCAAGGAGGTCCCCACCAACAGCATCTCAACTAGCTGTCTTTCAGTCAGAACAGGACCCAATACCAGAGTTATACCATCACATTTGCACCATAAAAATGCGAGAAAGACTGCACTGGCACCTTAAACCAGCATTGCCAATTCAGAGTTCCATCTGCAAGTAGTGGTGCTCGAGTATAATTTGCCATTTAAAAGCAACACGTCTTTTGTCCAATTGATAATATTGATCTCTCTCAGGCAAAATTAATATAGAGTTCCAAACACGGTTTAGATTGATTCCTGGATTTCCCATACCTTCACTCATAAACTACCAATAAAGGATGAGAACACAAATCTCTCCATTTTACAGATGTCTAATGCTCATCAGACAGATAAATTATCACCACAGTGGTGCATGAGAACCGTAAAACTCCTGCTTGGAAACCATGGAAATTCTTTGTTAAAGAGCAAATAATTTCTGGCATTAACTACTGATACGAGAAAATGTAATTGCTAGACTTACAATGCTTTACAGATTAAAGTCAGGTCAGCATTTCAAATGGAGATGGCTGAAAGGTTTCTATAATAGATTACCAAAACAGAAACACAAGAAAGAAAATTGCTGCCTTCAGACCACAGGACCCAATATTAACAAGCTCCAGAAGTGCTGTATGATAAGATCAAAGTGCCACTACTAAAAATTTAAACAATAAGCTCCCTGCATTATAAGCACTAAAATTGGAAATCTAATTACAACCCTTCACAAAGTCAAAATTTTTTTTTTTAAAGTTCCTTAAATAGAAGTATAAAAAAGTTTTACAACAAAATAATCAATGACTCAGCATTTAATGTCTAAGGGTACTAACAGGATATGGAAAGACACATTTTTGCTGTCAAAATAACGGCAAGGCCAATTGCATTCTCAGTTATTTCTGTGTAAATGGTAAAGCAGCTACAGGTGAGGGGAAAGCGTGTGGTTAAGTACGAATATCCTAAAGTTACTATCCAAATTCTGCCGCTCCATCATTAGCTTTGCAAAAGTGGAATCTTGCTGCCAGGTTTGCTATTGAAATGCATTGAATGTTGCGAAGCTGCTGTATTTGCACTGTAGATACATACTAAACCGGCAACAGATATTTGGGGCTAAGAATTAGTAGCATAGATACCCTTGTAATGACATGATAAATGTTAATGACTGCAAATCAACTTCTCTAGCACTGAAAATTAATAAGTGTGAATTGTTCAGGTTGGGTTTTTTTTGGAGATTTTAAAAATGTCAAATTTAATTTTTTAATGCTTAGTCTCTTTTTCTTCCTCCAAATCCTTTCAAATCTCAGCATTCTCAAATCTATCTTTCTTCTTCCTTATTTCTCTTTCTGTACCCGATTTGATATTAAAATCATCCCCTTAATTCACCCTCCTTTTCAGTCCTTCTGTTATTTATTTCTCAATCCTTAAATCTCACCGATTATCTCCATTATGGAGATACCCTGTCAACTCAGGTCCCAGATGCCTTGTTTCACTGGATATGGCGTTATCAGCTCATACTTTCAGCAGCTATGTGGGCAACAGTTTTTTTTGAGCTGCTGGGTGCATGGGTAAAACTAACCAATGACAGGTATGGTTAGATGCCCTGCTACAACGAAATTTGGCCCAATAAACCGTAATAAGCAACTTGAAAGTAATTCTTAATAGTTAACTTTTCACATTTCATTTACAATGAAGATTAAATTGCAGTATCATTTGCAATGTAAATTATCAACCTCATTAAAAGCCAAGCTCAATAATCCCAACAGTAATAATCTGCAAGACTGAGTTAATGGCTGCCTTGCGTTCAATGTTTGGAACTGTATATTTTTATCAGAGAGAAATATAACTATCATGGATTTAGGGCACAACAGACCATTTTAAAGATATGATAAAATTGACAGCAATAGCAGTTTTCTCTAAATTCAACACACAAAATGATCTCTGGGTTATGTGTTTGTGCATCTGACCGCTCCCCAATCACAGACTTAGCAGTCACATTACTCATTGGTACAGTAATCCATAATTTTAACTAGTCAATTCTGTGCTGTGCTTAATTATTGAAGTTATTTACAAATGCATTATCTTTGAAAATGCCTGAAAAATTCAATTATCCAAGAACAGAAATATTCAAATCATATGGTCTCTTTTGGTACATTAGCTTTTAGCTTGAGTTAGGGTCCATGGGATAAAGAGGAGCAGTCCTAACCTTGCTACAAAGCACAGCAAATAACTAGTTCATACAAATGGTTCAGATTTTTCACATTAGTCCTCATAGCACAACATCGAAGTAATCAAAATGGCCCCTATCCCTTGAATAACATTCGTGCTGATTTGCGGAATGGGGAATGTTTTGATTCACATGACCTATAATCTGGCAGGATAGAGCAGAACTGTTTATCATTTGGATAATAAACAAAATTAAACTTTTTAAACGCAAGAGGCGCAGTCAGATTTACCCTCCAGAGTCCAAATCAGGTTGCTTTCAATGCCAAAACTCATTAGTTCTCAGAAAAATATAATAAATGTCTGCTACAAAATCATAAAACTGTTGGCTCTATGATGTGCCTAGGGTCATTTTAGCACCAACAACAATCTTTTCGAAAACAGTTAAGTTCCAATTTCATTCCCCATAAGCACAAAAGGCTGCTACGGAAAACTACAACTATGTACTCTAATGACTGCTGGGAATTTAAGGCAAACTAGCAGCACAACTAAACCAGAAGCATACTTTGATAGTGCTCGAATGCATAAATTAGTGTTGATTTTAAAATCCAATAATCAAATATGACTGCAACTGCTTGACATTCCTGATCAGATTCAGGATTAACATATCAAACAAGAAATTATCACCATATACTTGATAAACATATTGATCTTCTAGCTGTGGCTCATTATGTCCTCCCCATTGGAGCTTCCATAGCATAGTGGCTAATTAATATAACATGCCTAGATAATTTTTGTTAATCAACATCAATGGTGAGTTTAAAACCTCAAAGCAACTGAATACATAAAAATTTAATGGCTTGTATAAAGTTAGGCAAACATTGCCCACAAAGAATAGGAAAATTTCAAATGTTTTCGACAGTGGCGTACTGATGAGCTGTAGTCTAGTATCCATTTTTGTAAGTGAACAAAATATATTTTTTTTAAAGTTGTAGCTTCAGTTTTGTCTGGCAGTCCAAACAAAAGAGGACAGACTCAATGCCAGATTATCAGGGAACACTGGGTTTATATCTACAGTCTGTTATAATCCAACAAAGGGGGATTTGGGGCAGGTGGGAGTAAAAGAGAAAGTGAAATAGGGCGTCCAAGGTAACAGGATCAAGACAAGAACTAAGCTTCACTGTGAGGGAGCAGAATTAACATTGGTGCCAATTATTCACCTAGTATTCATCAGGTTCAAAAACTCCTCCAACTTATTACCTGGAGACATCAATCACCAACAACAAAAAAACACAAAAGCAAATGGTTATTAATTTCATTCCCATTTCATTTTTATAGGGTATTAATGGCAACAATTATTCTTTAAAAGAAAAAAATATTAACATAAGCATTTATTTTTAAAGATTGCAAGTCATTCTTTTCCATACTGCAAGTAAGTAATGACCAAATGGTGACATGGGAAAGAAAATAACTGGAGCATAAATTAGTCTTGCGCAGTAGTGCAAAATTGGTGCTAGCACTCCACCCATTTTCAATGGAAAAGGAAAAAAAAAAATCAGGCAGAACCCAATGTTCCCTCTTTTTTGTTGTTGTTGTGCACAACCTGTTCATTGCAATACATGGTATGTTTAAATTTTTTTGTATAGCAGCTATCTTCAACGGGACAAGCTGTGAGCAGCCTGCATGGTGCCTTCTAGGTTCCCCTTTGCCAAGCTTTTAGTCACCCCTCCTAATATCTCCTTTGAAGGCTCAGCGCTAATTTATGTTCCGATTCCCAGGAAAACAGACGTGACTGGCATTTATTGCCCATTCCCAGATGCGCTCAAGGCGGCATTTGTGGGCCACCTTCTTGAAATGCTGCAGTTCATCGTCATGCAGACCCCCCCCCCCCCCCCCACCTGCCAAGAATGAGGCATATTAATTTTGTCACATGAACATTGATTTTAAACTGTTGCTGGAGCAAGGAAATGACTTGTTAAACTGATCAGCCGTGGCCGGAAAAAACATTTGCATACTAACAGATAGTGCTTGGAAGGACAAAGGGGCTATTCCCTGCTCCAATTTAACCCACAATGGACTTTGAGCACCAGGTATTGTGTATGAAGACACGTTCCAGGGTTGGCTAAAACAAGAGAATCCACAGACATGGTCAGACCAGCTGGCCACATAACTAGCCTACTTGGCAACCTTGGTTTTTTCTGAATCGTACAAAGAGTTTGAACTGAGAAAGACTGTTTGCTCCTGGAGTGAGAAGACCTCTCCTGCCTGCTCCCATCTCTTTCTCACAAGCCTCTAGACCCACTCAGTACACATGAACTCCAAGAGAGAAAAGTCTCCTACAGCAAACAAGGTTTAAGAAGACTACTGGGCCCCAATGAAACGCAAGACTTACCTACAGACAAGGACTTTACAGCGAGCTCGAAGAATATGAGGGGACATGATAGAGGTATATAAAATTATGAGAGGCATAGATAGGGTAGATAGCCAGAGTCTGTTTCCCATGGTAGGGGTGACTAAAACTTGAGGGCATAGATTTAAGGTGAGAGGGAGGAGGTTTAAAGGGGATCAAAAGGGTAAATTTTTCATACAAAGAATAGTGGGTATCTGGAATGAGCTGCCAGAGGAGGTAGTGGAGGCAGGAACAGTAGCAACATTTAAGAGGCATCTGGACAGGTACTTGAATGAGAAAGGCATATGAGGGATATGGAATTAATACAGGCAGGTGGGATGAGTATAGATAGGCATTATGGTCAGCATGGACACGGTGGGCCGAAGGACCTGTTTCTATGCTGTGCGACTCTATGACTCTATAACAGTAACCAAAACCATCTTCAGATATTGCCTCAAACCTTTCAACTATTTCTTCTGCTCTTTTCTGTCTCTATCTGCATGTGTGTATCGCGTATGCATGCTAGGTTGGGCGGGTCAGGCATCCGTAGATGTTAACTGAATTAGAGTTTAAGTTTAATAAAGTTCAACCTTGTTTTCTTTAAACCTAAGAAAACCTGTCTGGCTAGTTTCTTTGCCTTATAATTGGAAGTTAGAGAACAAGGATTCACTAAGGGGTAGCTAAAAAAAACGGTGTTTAAAATTAAACCCTGTTACGGAAAGACCAGGTAAAGGCTGCGAGGGAACCCTAGACCCCTTTCTCACTTGGTCATAACACCATGTATTCACACAATGCAGTAAGGTAGGAAGTTCCAGGATTTCGACTTAGTGGGATAAAGAAACAGTATTACGTTCACATTGGGATGGTGCGTGGCTTGGAGGTGATGGCGTTTTTAATGCAACTGTTGCCCTAGAAGTCTTGCTGAGTTACTGCAGTGCATCCTGTCATTATTGTACACTGCTGCCATGATTCACCGCAGATGGAGGGAATGGTTGTTTAAGCAGGTGGATGCGGTGCTGGTAAAGGAGACGGCTTTGTCCTCGATGATGTCATGGTTATTGACTGTTACAGCTGCACACATCTAGGCAAGTAGAGATAATTCCATCACAGCCCTGACTTTTTTTTTTATTCGTTCATGGGATGTGGGCGTCACTGGCTATGCCAGCATTTATTGCCCGTCCCTAATTGCCCTCGAGAAGGTGGTGGTGACTTGTCCCACTTTGCTGGTGGACAGGCTTTGGGGAGACAGGAGATGAGCTATTTACTGCAGAATACCCAGCCTCTAATCTGCTCTAGTTGCTACAATATTTATGTGGCTGTCTAGTTGAGGTTCTGGTCAATGGTAATCCCCAGGATGTGGATGATGGGGCATACAGCAATGGTAATAGTGAATGTCAAAGGGAGGTGGTTAGGCTCTCTTTTGTTGGGATGGTCATTGCCTGGCGCAAATATTATTTGTTACTCACCAGCCCAAGAGTGGGTGTTCTCCAAATTTTGCTGCCTGCGAGCACAGACTGTTTCATTACCTGAGCAATTGCAAATAGAGCTGAACACTGTGTAATCATCAGCCAACTTCCCCACTTCTGGGGATATGATGGAGGGAAGATCATTGTTGAAGCAGCTAGAGAGAGCTGGGCCCAGGATGCTGCCCTGAGAAACACTTGCAAAGATGTACAGAGGCTGAGATGATTGGCCTCCCACACCCATAATTATCTATTTTGTGCCAGGCATCCCATCAGTCACTGGAGTTTTCCCCCTTAATCCCCAATTACTTCTATTTTACTAGGATGCCTTGGTGATACACCCAGTCAAATACTGCCTTGATCTCAAAAGCAGCCACATTTACCTTACCTCTGGAATTCAGTTCAAACCATGTCTGGGCCAAGGCTGAAATCTGGTCTGGAGCCAAGAGTTCCTGCTGGATCTAAAACTGAGCATCAGTTATTGGTGAGGCAGTGATGCTTAATAGCCCTGTTGGTGACTCATTCCATCACTTTCTTCATGACTGAGAGTCGGCCAATAAGACAGTAATTGGCCAAGTTAGATTTGTCCTGCTTTTTGTAAAAAGGACATATCTGGGCAATTTTCCACAACATCAGAAAGATGCTAGTGTTGCAGCTAAACTGGAACAGCTTGGTAAGAGGTGCAGCTTGTTCTGGAGCAGAGGTCTTCAGCACTATAGTTGGGATGTTGTCAGGTCCTGTAGCTTTTGCTGTGTCCAGTGCACTAAGCTGACTCTTAATATAATGTGGAATAAACTGAATTGACTAATGACTGGTATCAGGGATGGTGGAGAAGTCAGGAAGAGGCCAAGATGGATCATCTACTCAGCACTTGCTCTGAAGATGGTTGTGAGCTCTTCAACCTTGTTTTGTGTACTCATGCTGGGCTCCTCCATCATTGAGGATGGAGATGTTCATGGCACCTCCTCCTCCTGCTAGTTAATTAATTATCCACTACCATTCGTGACTGGATGTGAAGGACTACAGAACTTTGACCTGATCCATTGATTGAGAGATCCCTTAGCTGTTTACAGCCTATTTCCACCATTTGCCATCCATGTAGTCCTGTGTTGTAGTTTCACCATGTTGGGACTCCATTTTCAGGCACGTCTGATACTATTCTAAATTTCTCATTGAATCAGGGTTGGTCGCTTGGCTGATAGTGGAAGACTGAGTGATATGCAGTGCCCTGAGGTTACAGGTTGTGGTGGAATTAATTTCTGCTGCTGCTAAGGTCCCACAGTGACCAATGGATGTCCAGATTAGAGCTGCTACATCTGTTCTTAATCTATCCCACTAGCACAGATGGTAGTGCCGCATGTCACCATGGAAGGCATCCTCAGTATGAAGATAGGACTTGTACTTCATAAGAACTGTAAAGTGGTCATTCCTACCAATACAGTCATGGACAATGCAGTAATCAACATGCAGCTGGGACAGGCAGGACAAGTTCAAGTAGGTTAGTTCCTCATGTTGGTTCTCTCACCAGTTGCTGCAAGCTCAGTATGGTACCCATGTCCTTCATGACACACCCAGCTCTCTCAGTCATGGTACTAATGGGCTATTTGGTGATAAATGTTGAAGTCACCCACCCAGAATACATTCTGTGCCTTTGCTACCCTCGATGCTTCCTCCAAGTGGTGTTCAACATAGAGTACTGATTCTTCAGCTGAAGGAGCGTGGTAGATGGTAATCAGCAGGAGGTTTCTTTGTCCATGTTCAACTTCAAGCAATGAGACTACATGGGGTTGGAGCCAATGTTGTGGACTACCAGGGTCACACCAACTCAACAGCATACCACTGCACCACCACTTCTAGTGAGTGTGGCTTGTCAATGGGAAAGGATGGCGATGGAGGAATCTGGGAATTTAGGTACAATTCTGAGAGTATGACTATGTCAGGTTGTTGTTGACTAGTCTGTGGGACAGCTCTCCCAACTTTGGCACCAGTACCTAGATGTTAATGAGAACAGCTTTCCAGAGTCAACTGGGTTAGGTGTGCCTTCATCGTTCCTAATTCTTTGCTTAGTTCACAGCCAAATAGCCAATCCAGTTATATTCTTTTTTTTGACAGAGTAGTTTGATACAACTGAATGGCTAGCTAGACTATCTGAGAGTGCAGTCAAGAGTCAACCGTATTAACATAGGCCTGGCGTCTCATACAAGCCAGACCAGGTCAAGATGACTGATTTCCTTCCTTAAAGGACATTAGTCAACCAGTTGGGTTTTTACAACTATCCAACATTTTAATAATCGCTTATACTGATACTTGCTCTTTATTCCAGATTTATTTTTAAATGGTGTACACCTCTTAGAAAAAACACTCCAGGGTGTTTCAATGTTAGAAAAGGTGCTATATAAATGCCAGTTATCAATGTTTTATAGCCAATGAAATACTTTTTGAAGTGTTCTCACTGTTGTACCTTAGGGAAACATGGCAGCCAATTGCACACAGCAAGGTCCTACAAACAGCAATGAGATAAATAAGTAGAACAGGATAATGAGGGTAGTGCTGTTGATGTTTACATAGACTTTCAAAAGGTGTTTGACAATGTCCCACATAATAAACTTGTTAGCAAAATGAAAGCCCATGGGATTAAAAATATGTAATTGTCTAAGGGACAGAAAGCAGAGTAGTTGTGAACAATTGTTTTTCAGACTGGAAGGAAGTATACTATGGCATTTCTCGGGGTTGGCATTGGTCCACTGATCTTATTGATATGTATGACCTGAATTTGGGTATTACGCCCGCTTTCCCCTCTGTTCCTACAGTCTTGTATGTTTTCCCTTCAAGCATTTATTCCATTTCATTTGAAAGTTATTACTGAACCTGCTTCTACCACCCTTTCAGGCAATACATTTGAGATCACAATACTTGTGACACATTAGTTCTTTTGCTAGTCACCTTAAGCCTACGCGCTCTTGTTATCAATCCTTCTACCACTAGAAACAGTTCTTCTTTATTTATTCGATCAAAACCATTCATGATTTTGAAAAACTCTATCCAATCTCCTCAACCTTCTCTGCTCTAAGGAGATCAACCTTGGCTTTTCCACATAACTGAAGTCCTTTTTACCTGGTACCATTCTGGTAAATCTCTACTGCAGTTTCTCTAAAGTTTTGGCATCCATCCTGAAGTGTGGCATCCAGAACTGAACACAATACTCCAACTGAGTCCGAACCAATATATTACCTGCTCAAAACTATACTTTTCTCAGCAATAAAGATTGGCCAATCATTGCCGTATACCCATCATTTTTCAATGGTTGTGTTTTTCCACAAATCAAAATTATAATAGATAGGTATACAAAAAAAAGTTACCAGTAGATTTAGGTATTCTTGAGAAAAAAGTAAAATGGAGAGATTGATACTGAATTTAAGCATTCTCACCAATATATTTAATTTCTCCAGGCTGCATACCCAAGAATATCCTGAAACAGATGTGTTTTCTTATGTAACTGCAATAAAGCTAATAAGTTTTGACAGTTGCATTATGTCTGCATACTCAAATTTTACAAGAGTCCAGAGGCAAGTTTTTGTACCTCATTTGCCAAAATAAAGTTTCTACACTGCATATAAGCATACACCTCGTTATCTTCAAAGTGAAGCACTGTGTTGTGGCTCAGCATTTATGTTTCATAAAAGGGATATGTGAAATACTTTACAGGCAAAAGATGTATTTAAAACGGCTATTTACCACCTAATATTCTTCCTTTTAGGTAAGGGAAGTTCAAGAACTCCACTTTCGCCTGCAACCGAGTTAATTAATTTATTGACTTAGGAAACTTACCATGTATTATTAGTCCTGGCCGCTGAATTGAGTTTAATTATTGGAGGTTCAGGTTTAGCATTCGCTTTACAAAAAACAAAACCTCGTCACATAAACCAGGACATTCTTAAATGACAGTCCCGGCAGAGGTCGACACAGGTGCAACGCCCTGCCAGCAGCCTGGGCCTCCCTTACTCACCAGTCCACTGCCCCTCGGTTCTGGCTGTTCAAGCTTCCCGTTAAGGTCCTGGCGGAGAGTTTGATATTCACCGTGAACTGCATGATCTTTCTCAAAGCGAACCGTTGCTTGTAAAGATCCCCGCCGAGCAACAAGTCGCCCGTTCCTCACAGGGAATCGAGCTTCCGGGATTCCATGTAAACAGGAAGCGAGCAGCCCGGAACGCTTCCGCGCTCCCACTGGCTCCGGTCGCTCCCGCAAGCCTGGCCCAAAGTGCCCGAGCCCCGCGATGCCCGCAGTGGCCACTGGGGTCGCTGCACTCAATAGCGCTAAACTTTCTCGCACTGCGACCAGGAAACGTGAAAACTTCATGTAAAGTTTATTTTTAAAGAGTTTGCAAGCCCTCACATTAACCAGGAGCCGATGTAGGTCAATAAACACCTGGGTTGACTGGTGAACAGGGCTTGGTGCAAGTAAGAATACAAGCAGCAGAGTTTTGGAGGACCTCAAGTTTTTGGAAAGTAGAACATAGGAGGCTGGTCAGGAGTGTGTTAGAACAGATATAATATTTGTAAGACTAGGTACTTATCACTTTATAGAATTTGCTTGCAATGCAAGTATAGCCACTCCATAATGTTTGCTTTTTGCACCAAAATGAATAATCCAATAATTGAAACTAACAATTTCTATTCACATAATCTAGATAAAAATACCAAAGTGAATAACAAAGCAAAGTAAGAATTTAGTGATAATATTTGAATTAAAAGGAGATTGTAATATTATCCTTCCCTCCTAGTATCACAGCACAGTGTCAGCCGTGCTTCAGTTGGTAGTACTGTCACCTCTGAGCCATAAGGTTGTAGATTGGAGCCCGACTCCAGGACATGAGCACAAAAATCTCGGCTGACACTCCAGTGCTGTACTGTGGGAAGTGTTGTCTTTCAGACGAGATGTTAAACTGAGGCCCCATCTGCTCTCTCAGGTGGATGTAAAAGATCCTATGGCACTGTTTTGAAGGAGAGCGGGTGAGTTATCTCTAGTGTCTTGGTCAAAATTTATCCCCCAATCAACATTACAAAGAAAAATTACCCGGTCATGATCACCTTGCTGTTTGTGGGGACTTGCTATACACAAATTGGTTGCCATGTTTCCTACAACAGTAACTAGACTTCAAAAGTACTTTATTGGCTGTAAAGCACTTTGGGATGTCCACTATATAAATGCAATACTTTCTCTCCCAAAGTAGCTCATTGCCGTATGTGGGAGCTAACTGTGCAGCATTCTCTGCTGTGTTACCACAGTGGCTACTTTTCAGACATTGGCTCTAAAGTGCTTGGGACGTCTTGAGGTTGTGAAAGTTGCTATATAAATGCACCTCTAGCTTAATCACAGTTTTTTACATTTGTTTTTACAAAACAAACTATTTTAGCCCCAACAAATCATTTATTTATTTGTTTAATTGTCGTTCTTCTGTCTCCAAAGCTTGCACCTTTTTTCCAATTGTGAATATTATTATAAATTATACTTTTTCCCCCCCACATTTCTCCCCATGACAGATTTGGAGCTTCCATTGGTATAGCAGTACCCAGGGTGTTTGCCATTGTCTCCATTGTACTCTTCTAGGTAGCTTTAGTAATCATGGCACCAAAGTACAGGTGTCAGAGCTGCTGTAAGTAAATGGCCATTTAGTTACTTCTATTTTGATGGTGACGGACAACAACAACTCGCATTTATATAGCACCTTTAACATCGAAAGAACCCCCAAGGTGCCTCACAGAGGCTTAATGGAAAAATAAACAGCAGGTACATCTGTGGAGACTGACAGCTTCGGTTATATCCTGAGACCCACTGTAGAACTTTAACCCACTGATACCACCTAGACAGCAAGTTTTCGGAATGCTGAGCTGATGCAAGTTATTGTAAACGGAGGGTAAATTTCACAGAATATAGGATGAGTTAACAGTGCAGTTGAGGGATTAAAGTGAGATACTGTAACATGAAGTTAGGAGATCTGGAGCTGATCATACTGCTACTGAGCTCAGCAACTATAATGTGATGTGGGTTCAGTGCTAGGACAGGAAAGAACCTGGAGCAGATTTAACGGTGAAAAAGGGAGAGACAGAAATAGCAGAGGTAGCTGAATAGATACTCATCTTAGTGATGAACAAGTCCACGAGCACCTCACTTGCTGTTGATGTGAAGGGGACAAGTGACAGAAGGGTTTAAGATGATGATTGATAGTGTTGAAATAAAGCTGGAAGCTCTACTTGCTGTCCAGGATGATCCTAGAGTAGTGGATGGTTTTGACAGAGGAAAGTGAGACCCATTCATGCTTGATGTGGTCCAGCCAGATATGATGGATGGCTCAACCAGCCAAATATGCTCAAATTTGCACCCTTTAGACATGAGGGAGTGGAGCTGGGGACCATAGCAGGGGGAACAACTTGGATGGGAGAGATTAAAGGTTTGGCTGGGGACAAGAACAACAAAAGGGGCTGAGATGAGAAAACTGATGACTGCACAGGTATCTTGTAGACAGCCAGCACATTGATGGAGTGCAACGAAGGAATTATATCCATGAGCCATCAATGAGGCCTTAGACTTTGGAGAATCCGGTCATCTGAAAACAAAATGCAGTGCCTCTCATTTTGCTGTTGTTGTCCATTGGGAAGGTATTGAAATTGCTTGCCCTGGCAAACAACACACATCAGTCATCTGCTTTTTACATTTGTGAAATAGAGATTAGCTGTTTTTTGTGGCAATTCAGAATGAGCAACAAGCATAAAAAGTTTAAGATTGTGTAACCTTGATGGCCATGGGCAGTTCTGGGCCCAGGGAGGGTGTTGGCTGGAGGTCACTTTGCAGGAGCCAGAACATTTCTTCACTACCTCTCAAGTGAAGCACAACTTGCGAAGATAGTTTTCCTGAGGTGAAAAAGATGGGTAGACCTCTGCCTGTAGATATGGGTTTGTGTTAAACTGTAGGTACAGGAAATCCATCTCAGGTGTACTCTCACCTCTCTGGCATTTCTCCTTTTCTCCTCTTCTTCATTGTAATAGCACAAAAATAATGGGAGACCCATTGAAATGCCCAGATCGTAAATTATAGGTGAGGCAACTAAAAAATCTTGAATGAAAATGTAACAAGTAGCATGGCATACAAAGAGGGGATAAAATACATTGCATTACAAATCTCGAATTAAAGGCTGGAATTTAATGGCCCCCCCCAAACTAGCGGTCTGGTGGCTAGAGGAGGGGGGTGCGTTGTGCGTAAAATCGAGTGGGAGGCAGGGACGCCGTTCCCGAACCCCTCCCGCCCCCGATACAATTATATGCAGGGCGGTGGCGAGAAATGGCCCAGGCCAATCAAGGCCCTCAAGTGGCTAATTAACCGTCATTTAAGGGCCTCCTCCTGCTGCCACGGATATTTTACCCTCAGCGGCTGGATGGCAAAGGCCCCAAGAACCCCTCGTGGTAAAACCAGGTGGTCTTCTTGCAGGCTGAGGGGGTTGGACTACTGATCGGGCACCCTGTGCCCCATGGAGGGCTACCCCTGAAGCTCCAACCGCCCCCAACTCACAACACTTCCCCCCCACCAACCAAACCCCCTTGCCTCGCCGGGACCCGGCCAATTGCCCCCGGCGAGGCCCTAAAAACTTACCTCTTTTCCGGGACCGTCCTTCTCATTGCCTCTGATGGCTGGGTGTAGTCCCAGCAGTGGCCACAGCTCCCGATGGTGCTGCTTGGACAAAGAGCTGCTGGCCCGCTGATTGGCCAGCAGCTCCATTAGGTGGGACCTCCCATCTCAAGGTGGTAGAAGTCTCACCCAAGACCAAATAAGGGCCTGGGGTGTGAAAAGTCCCGGTTTGGCCCCCCAGGCCCAGCGGAGGCTGGCTCGCCACCGCCTTTTTGGCCGGTTGGCGGGGCCTCCCACCCACCATAAAATTCCAGCCAAAGTTTCAAATTCCAGCACACTCAAAATGTGACTGCTGACCAACTTTCCCTGGTGTCCTGGCCGATATTTATCCCTCAATCAATATCACAAAAACAGATGGTCTGGTCATTATCATATTGCTGTTTGTAGGAGCTTACTGTGTACAAATTGGCTGCTGCATTTCATACATTATAATAGTGGCTATACTTCAAAAGTACTTCATCGGCTGTAAAGTGTTTTGAAATCTCTGGTGGTCATGAAAAGCACTATAAAAATGCAAGACTTTTTTTAAACCTACATTGAGTGCCTAGTCCACAAAGTGCATTAAGCCCAGAGCACATTAAATTGTTTTGTATTAAATTCAGGATCACACCAGAAACCCAGAACATGAAATGACCCCAATGGGAGAAAGTTTCATAAAAAATGAAAAGAAAATGTGACAAAAAATTCCTCTCTGCCTTCTATCTGTTCCCCTAAGTGTATTATTCCAGGATAGACTACCCAGCAGATGCTGCATCATGTGAAAGTGTATTGCCTGATCTCTTTTGAGTTAGGAATTCGTCCAATTCATTTTTGAATGCTTCACTGAATAATGCATTTACTGCACTCAATCATAGTTATTCATTCTTAAATTGTGTTGCTGCACAGTCATCTCAGCACATCATGTCTCCTGGTTCTGTTCTATTGATTCTAAACAAATGCCACTACATCCACTTTGTCAGTTCCTTCCATTGTTTTAAATACTAGAATCATTCCTTCTCATTTTTTTCAATGACAGCTAGTTAAATGCTTTGAGTCTTACCCTGCAGCTCAGTTATACCCAGGATCATGTTTGTTGCCTTTTATTTTCCTACCTCATCTGTTCACAGTGTGGTTTTACAGAAAGCCTTGCTGCTTGCTAAGATGTATACTTCAAAAATTCAGTTATATACTCCAACACTCTTTGCTCGCACATGTTGTTCCTGAGCCCCAGAAATCCGAATTTTGAAACCTAAGCAACTCAGTCCTTTTGTACTTACTTGCTGGATTGTTCAAATTGAATTTTATGCACTTGGAAGTTTGGAGAGGACTCCATTTAGCACTGTTAAAACCTGACTCAGAACATCCAAATCTGTTTGTTTCCATTAATTTGCATGTATCTCAAATTGTTCAAGTTGATTCAAACTATATAGCTTTCAGAGATTAGTATACATGAACACCCTTTTCTCCATCATAGCTCCTGGTCTCAGCATTAAGAAAATATTCTGATTTGTCTTTCTCAGATCCAAAGTTAAACCTCACACTTCCACACATTGAACTCCATCTGCCATAGTTTTGCCCACTCACTTAGTCTGTCTATGTCCAGTTGTAACTACCTGCTCCCATCTACACAAAGTTTTGTGCCTTCTACATTAGTGTAATCTGCAAACTTGGATATCCAGCTCTTTATTCCTTTATCCAAGTCATCAATATATATGGTGAAAACCTGAGTCCCCTGCACAGAGGGACCACCAATTGTCACATGCCATCAATTAGAGAATGTTTCCATTATCACCACTCTCTGTCTCCTTCCTCCCAACCAATTACCCACCCAGGTCACAAAGTTACCAAAAAAATCCATGTGTTTTTAATTTTTGCTCATAATCTCCATGAGGCACCTTATGAAATCCTTCCTGGAAGTCCATATGGATAACATCCAGACACACTCCAATCCATCATACCAGTTATCTCCTCAAATGCTTGGATTAGCCAGACATGACCTCCCTTTCACTAATCCATGCTGACTCTTTGATTACTCTGTCTCATGATGTTAAACTTATGATTCTATAGCTATTTGGTTTCTCCCGCCCTCCCTTCATAAATAATGGAATGACACTTTCTATTTTCCAATCTAAAAGGACAATGGATTGAAAGATTCCTCCCTTCATATTAAATTTTTTTATATGTACGTATGACTCTCACCTTACTGAATATAAGTAACAGTTTGGAGATGTTCAGTTACTCGTGGTGCCCTTTTATCCTATAGGTGCTCCCATACATAATATATTCATGTGAAAGATGTATTGTCCTTTTAGCAAAAGAAAACCTATTTCCTCTTGACAATATTGTGAATAATATACAAATCATTCCACATATTGTGATGGCAACTGTGTGGCAAAAACAGCAATTTGGTTCCAACACTTATTTCTTATGGCATGCTCTGACACATAATAAACAAATGACATCAATGACATTAAGTCTCCTGATGTAATTTTTGTCCTGCTCTGAGTACGATCATACAAAAAAAACCATAATACAAAGTATGATATCAATTAATTGGATGTATTTGCCCCCATCCACCACCCTTTAATTGGCTTCATTGGTGCTTGTGTTTGATAGCATTAATCTATAATATACAGTTTTTGTCCATCTGCACTTTTCTGATTGGTAGATGGATTGATTTGGTGGGGGAAGCCTGGCACACGTGGGGCACACAGAGGACTGGAACATGTGAGGTATGCATTGTATTAATTCAGGAGTCACAGAGAGCAGCTAAATACGGACTGGCTCCCCAGCCACTAGCAAGGCCCCCGTACCTCTCCCATCTGATTGTCTCCTCTTCCTGCCTCCTTTCCTTCCCCACAGATGGGAGACATTCTTCCAATGTAGGCCGAAAGGTCAGAAAGTGTAAGGAGCAAGGCTCTAAGTTATATCTGTCCACATGCTCTTTGACCCCCCCCCCCCCCCTTCAAAAAAAAAGCCTTACTTTTCTGTGAGCTTTAGTTAGTGGTCTTTGCTTTGAGGCATTGCTGCTCTGATGTGGTGTCGACTGGATTGCGCGAGTCATGCGCAGCTGCCAAGGCAGAAAGGTGGTGTGGGGGGGGGGTGGGGGTTAGTGCACAAAAATAACAGAAGGTAAGGGGAGCCCTACAAAAAAGTTACCCTGGCTGGAGGGATTGAGTGGGGGGTGGCAGAAGGTGATGACGGCTTGGGAGGGATGGTTGGTGGCAGGGTGGTTGGGGAGGGAAGGGGGTCTTGGTGAAGGAAAAAAAACTGTAGAAGGTAAGGGGGCCCAACAACAAAGTTACCCTGGCTGAAAGGATCAGGGATGGGGGTGTAGTGGCATGGTAGGTATGGGATGGGGATGATATATGAGAGGAATGAAAGGAATGGATTGTTATGGCATAAGAGGAATGACATAGGATGGGGATTTAAAGAAGTACTGTTGCAATAAAGATACTAATTTCACTGCAATTTTTTTTGCGGGTCTCTGCTCGTTGTTTATTATAGTGTTAAACCCATGTTGCTATATTAATACTGTCTAAAGTTGCTTTACCAACTGGACTTCAATTTCTGAACATTGTGTAAAAATGACTGACAATTGGAATATTGACCCACGTCCACACAGTGGGTGAATTTGGTTACGTTCTCAAAGTATTCAAATAAATGTTGGGTGTGGCCAGTTTTCATGAATTAATTTGATTTAATGCTTTGACTTTTCATTTATTTTCAAAAAAAACCTTTCTTGTATTTCTTGTGGACTGAATTCCAGTAATGTTTCAAAGGTCCTGGAACATTTTTCAATGATGTTCTCTTATATCCATCCCAACTCCTCTATCAGGGCTTGACAACCAAACTCTGCAATATAATTTAATTAATCTCTTTCTTCAGCCAAGCTACAATATTAAATCTGATATTATATTTGCTAGTGCTCACGTTCTCCCTAACCAAGAAAAGACTTTTGATTAGTATCTTCCCTTTCTCACATGGCCTCCTTATTTCATTCAAACAAATTTGATTTCAGCCTTTCACTGGTGATAAACAATTCAAGAAATTAGATTTTTAGATATTTACATCTTGACTACTAATTACCAGATCTTCTTTGTGCATGGCTCTTTATGGGTTCTTCATAGAACACCAGTATAAATCACCTTTGTCCAAGGAGGGACGAGATCCAATTTCGGATGCCTCAGAAAACTCCCCCACTGTGTAAAAGCACCACCTGGTGTAGTATTGAGTCAAACAAACCATGTTCAATCTCTAGTCTGTGATGAGCTAATTGATGTCTAAGTAGAGCATAAATTGAGGCACTGCAATTGGCAGCACTCCAAGTTAGTGAGAGAGGCATCAGCATTGGTTGCTGCTCCTTGTTGCTATCTGGTGACCACTTCTGGAAGGCATGAATGTTGAGTGAGTTCAATATCAGCAGCAGACTCAGCTGTGATGCTCTACAAAGGAAAATAGCCTGAGAGCGCTTGTAAGCCTTTTTGTTTCAAAACACTCACTCAGGTTTTTGGTTCATTTTGACCTGCGAATTACAAGTGAACAATTGATGACTCAATCAAAAAGTTGCTATACTTAATGGGGTTATTATTTATTTAAAATGATTACAGATTTAACAGGTAGAGAAAGAGAAAAGAAAATAATAAAACTGCTTTGTTACTGTATGTCCAGCAAATAAATGCTTCAACAATATCTATCAAAATGCTCAAATGTGTTTCCAGTAAATTTAGTCATGCAATCACCCAAAGTGGCCAGCTCCTGTTGATTGCAGATTCTCCTCCAACACTCAGTCTGGTTTCTCTTTCACGACTGCAATGCTCGTCTCTTGCAACTGCAGTAAAGGTCTCCAATGTGTTCAACCTTTTATACCCCTTTTAGGGGATGGACCTGGGTTACTATATTGACAGGCCATACAATCCTATGAAGCTTCTCTGAAAATCACAATACCCAGTTATGTTCTGAGCTCTTTGCTTAAACCATAGGGTTTGAACCTGCCCAGAAAGTTATCCAACCTTCTTTAGCTTTCTTTCAGTAAATTTCCATCATGCAAAACCCCTTGTTGTCAACATTCCAGATATAGATGTTTGTAGAATGAATGCTAGAATACTAGGCCCCATCTTATCTAAGTTGGACAGTCTCCAAGGTCTATCCAAATACCAATGTCTATTCTTCTCCTGCACTTTTTTTTTTTAGTTTCACTACCATAACACAGCCCAGCAAGTTTAATTTTATAAGATTGAAAAACAAGCATTTCTTCCATCATCACTGTTTCATGCTTCCCAAGGCATGCTGGTTCAGGTTAAACATTATGTCAATTTGTTTCTTTTCCTTACACACTCATTATATAGGCTCCCTCATAAAGAATGATCACTTGCGTGAGGTACCAGAGAGCTACTGGAATCAATAGAACAACATATCAGCCAAGAGGTGAAAAGATGATATATTCTACTCGATCTCCCGAGGTATTGCACATGAGGGGTCAAGACCATCAGTCAGGTGACACAGTGTTAGGAGAGCAGCAGGTAATTGGACCAATTCAATTCCCATTTTAAAATCATGTTTTCCCTTTAATTTTACATTTTCATTAAAAACAAGGGCTGCAAAATTTGGACCCAGAAACTGGAGGCTTTCAACATGGTGCGTGCGCACACAGCACTTCTGGCCACTTCCAACACGGCTCATATACCATCTCATGCTGGGAAGGGCAGTAGAGCACGGGTGTGCCAACCGTGCGCCAGACATTTCACAGTGGGCAGATTGTGACATCAAACAACTTCTCAGGCTATTTTGACGCATGATCTGCAAACTGGGAACACACAGGTCCAGTGAATGCTGTGTGATAACCACTCACAGCTAAACATACAGTCATGAGAGACCCCTTATTAAAGGTCCAGTCGTCCTTGAAGGCGAGGTGCTTTTTACTTACTGTTGTTCTTGCAAAGCTTCTGGAAGTACTGTGGTGTGTTTTGGAGGAGCGCTGGATTTGGAAGAGTGTTGTTACATCCTGGCAGAGAGGTCAGAGGAGTTTAATGACCTGCTACAGCCCCTCTGGGTCTGAAACATGACAGCTAAATGGAGCTGAGGCTGCAGAGAGGAAGCTCTGCACAGAGCACAGAGGGAGGAAGAGGAGGGCTCTCTATGGAGGGTCATACCCATCAGGGATTTTCAGGGAGCACTTCTCCTACCTTCACCTCAGCCAGGAGCAATGCCTGAGCTACCTGCGATTCACCAATGAAGTGGTCACAGAACTGCGCCACCTCCTTAAACAGGACCTGCAGCCTCTCAGCAAGGTGAGGACAGTGCTGCCAATGGCCACCAAGGTCACAGCCACTCTTAATTCTGCATGACCGGATCCTTCCAGGTGGAAGCAGGTGACATTGCAAACATTTCTCAGTTCACTGTCCATCGCTGCATCCAGCAGGTGATCGAACCCCTGTACTCCAAGAGGAGAGCTTGTCTATTCTCTAACCAGAGAGAAGCAGGATGCATGGCACGTGGCTTTGCCAAAGTAAGGGGATTCCTGATGGTGCAGGAAATCATCAGCATGTGGCTCTGTGGGCCGCACATATAAACGGGGAAATGTACCAGAACTGTAAATGGTTCCTGTCCATTAATGTGCTGTTGGTGTGCGAGCATGTCCAAACCAACATGTCGGTGAAAGCCTGCTATCCTGGCAGCAGCCTCGATGCCTTCATCTTGCAGCAGTCTGCCATTCCTGCCCTCTTCGGGCCACCATGAAGAACCAGAGGCTAGCTGCTTGGAAACAAGGGATACCCACAGTACACATGGCTGATGATTCCCCTCCACCACCTGACAACGTGGGAACAACAGGCATACGACCGCCATGCTGCCACCAGGAGCATCGTGGAACAAGCCAATATTCTCAAACAATGATTTCACTGTTTGGACCACACAGGGGGAGCCCTACAATGCTTGCTGCAGCATGTCTCCAAGGTCATGGTGCTTTTCCTCCACAACTTCGCTATTATGAGGGCCCAGCCCTTGTACCAGAAAGACAACGATCAGCTGGGAAGGAAGAAGGAAGGAGGCAATCAACACATTCTGGCTGGGCTGTCCTTGATGGACTTAGCTGACTCTGATACTAGTGAGTGCAACCTCAATTCCTCATTCACCAACACTCCCACACCTTACCTTCCCTCTGTTACTCACCATCAGTGTCCTATTATCCACAATGCTGAAATAAAAGCCACCACAAAACAAACATCCCAAACCAACTTTATAAATTAAACCATCCAATATTCCATACAAATATCAACTAAGCACCCTTGTGCATTCCCTTAGTGCCTGTCTTCCCTATGCCTTTGCCTGTCCTATGCAGTGCTACCTGAGTGGCTGCAGCATGGTTGGTGGAAGGCTGCTGACCTTCTGTGGAGGAGATTGTAGACAGCCTTGCAGGATGGCATCGAGCAGCTCTGGCCCTCGAAGGCCTGGCTTTGGATTGCACCATCTTGGCGTGGGCCGCTGGCTGGGCCGCCTGGCTGACAGGCAGCAACAGGGTAATGGCAGAGTGACAGTGGTGGGAGGGTGTTGTTTTCCTGAGACAAAACAGCGGTCTGGTGTTCCATGGAGCCAGTTGTAACCAGTTATTAAGTAGGAAATGAAGTCCAGTTCACCAGTTGGATTGGTGGTTTGTACCAGTAGGACTGGTCCAAGCAGCCCAGTTGAATATCCCAGTTGGAAGCACCAGTTGAACTAGTTTCAGCTAAACTGGTGAACCAGTTGAACTGGTTCCATGCCCAGACCAGTCTGGGAGTCCAGGGCAAATGGTTCCAGTTGCAGCTCAAAGACAAATTTAATTTGCCCAGTAATGAATACTATCATCCATTATGTTCAATGTACAGCAATCAGTGTACAGTATCATGGTGTTCATTGTGCAGTATGGACATGATATATCAAATCTAACAGAATTTGAATTCTCCATTTGTCCAGACAAAACACTGAGAATCATAGCTTAATTAAGCTGAACAAATTTTTATTGTGAAAGCACAAATAACACAGAAATACACATCTCCACAAATTTAAACTTACTGGCTTTTCGGCTTCTTATTTAGATCCTGGATCTGCTCAGTTATATAACTATTGAACCTCGCAAGCTGTTTTGAGACAGCCTCCTCACTGAGCCCCTTCGTGTGTAGGTGATGGTTGAAACATGCTGCAGAGAGAAAAGAGGGAAAAAATTAAGCAATAACTCATTGAGACCTTTAAACTCAAAATGTAGTAGAAAAAGATACATCCATGACATATTTCTTTTTAAAGATTGATGTGAAACATGGAACATCCACTGCAAAAATTTGTCACTCCCCCAATGTAACGCCTTAAGCAATCCTAGCAATGTGCTGGAGGACAGATTGCTAGACTGCTGTGATATCCTATAAGCCTCTTTGAACACTGATATCCACAGCTATGATGGCAGCAGTCTGAGCTTGCATGACTTCAGTCTGAGGTTCCTCGGGAGCAACCAGGTGTTGGGTGGTTTTTGCTTCTGTTGCAATGGAAGCTGAGACATCGGCCACATTATGATGCTTGGGTCCACAAATGTTCTCATGGAGTTGGCTACCACATCCACACTAGAAAGGATGGGCCCCAAGCTCCGTGCAAAGCCTGTACCAAGTTGGTGCCGGACTCCTCCACACACCTTGACATTGACCACAGGCTTTCTAGTGTTCTGCCTGCATCAGAAGGAACAGGCGCAGGTTAATCATTCATGATTCCTATTTTGGTTGGGGCTATCAAATTTTGATCCCTGAATGTATACATGAAAACAATGTTGAGTTTCTCAGCAATGGCACATCTCACTTCGATTAATGCAAAAATTAATTCCATAACTCTAAAAACATATTGTGAAATGGTGATATGAATAGTTTAATTAATTGTTTGAAGATTATTCGGCATATCTGAAAGTGCTCATCACTGCACGGGATGTACTATCGGCATGCAAACTGTTATCTTGATCTAAATTAATTTAAAAGTGGTACAAATTGTTACTGTGCTAGAAAGCACCATTTTTTATATGAATTTGGACAATGACTCAATGTCCACAATTAATTAAACCAGAATATGAAATGTACCAGCAATGTAAAAAAGCTGAGAACACAGGTCACCTTCACTGGTACGAGCAGTACACAATTTATGGTAATATGACAGTCTGGGTGCACCTTTAATTTCTTACAAGAGTTAGAAATATTACTGATTGAATTTGAATGAGGCAGTGCATGTCATACCAATCTATCAGATATAGAGTCATAGTGTCATAGAGTTATACAACACAGAAACAGGCCCTTCGGCCCATTGTGTCCATGCCAGCCATCAGGCATCTATCTATTCTAATCCCATTTTCCAGCACTTCGCCCGTAGCCTTGTATGCTATAGTGTTTCAAGTGCTCATCTAAATACTTCTTAAATATTGTGAGGGTTCCTGCCTCTACCACCTCTTCAGGCAGTGTGTTCCAGGTGAAAAAATCTTTCCTTAAATCCCCTCAACCTCCTGCCCCTTACCTTAAATCTATGACCCCTGGTTATTGAAACCTCCGCTAAGGGAAAAGTTTCTTCCTATATCTATTTTCTTCCTAAATTATGCCCCTCATAATTTTGTGTGCCTCAATCAGGTCCCCCCACCCCAGCCTTCTCTGCTCTAAAGAAAACAACCCTAGCCTATCCATTCTGTCTTCATAGCTGAAATGCTCCAGCCCAGGCAACATCCTGGTGATTCTCCTCTGCACCCTCTCCAGTGCAATCACATCCTTCCTATAGTATGATGACCAGAACTGTACACTGTACTCCAGCTGTGGCCTAACTAGCGTTTTATACAGCTCCATCATAACCTCCCTGCTCTTATATTCTATGCCTCGGCTAATAAAGGCAAGTATCCCATATGTCTTCCTAACCATTTTATCTGCCTGTGCTGCTGCCTTCAGTGATCTATGGACAAGTACACCAAGGTTCTTCTGACCCTCTCTACTTCCTAGGGTCCTACCATCCATTGCATATTCCCTTGCTTTGTTAGTCCTCCCGAAATGCATCACCTCACACTTCTCAGGATTAGATTCCATTTGCCACTGCTATGCCCATTTTACCAGCCCATCTATATCATCCTGTAATCTAAGGCTTTCCTCCTCACTATTTACAGAACCACCAATTTTCGTGTCATCTGCGAACTTACTAACCATACCTCCTGTATTCACGTCTAAATCATTAATGAACACTACAAACAGCAAGGGTCCCAGCACCGATCCCTGCGATACACTACTGGTCACAAGCCTCCAAACGCAAAAACAACCCTCGACCATCACGCTCTGCCTCCTGCCACTAAGCCAATTTTGGATCCAATTTGCCAAATTACCATGGATCCCACAGACTCTTACCTTCTTGGCCAATCTCCCATGCGGGACCTTATTAAAAGCCTTACTGAAGTCCATGTAGACTATATCAAAATTCAATCAAATTTGTTAAACATGAGCTCCCCCTGACAAAGCCATGCTGACTATCCTTGATTAATTCCTGCCTCTCCAAGTCAAGATTAATCCTACCCTCAGAAATATTTCCAATAGTTTCCCTACCACTGATGTTAGCCTCACCAGACTATAATTACCTGGTTTATCCCTACTACCCTTCTTGAATAATGGCACCACATTCGCTGTCTTCCAGTCCTCTGGCACCTCTCCTGTGGCCAGAGAGGATTTGAAAATTTGTGTCAGAGCCCTTGCACTCTCCTCCCTTGCCTCATATAGCAGCCTGGGATACATCTCATCTGGGCCTGGGGATTTATCCACTTTTAAGTCCACTAAAACCACTGATACCTCTTCCCTTTCAATGCTAATTTGTTCAAGTATATCACAATCCCCCTCCCCGATCTCTACACCTACATCGTCCTTCTCCATAGATGAAAAGTAATCATTTAAAACCTCACCTATGTCCTCTGGCTCCACACACAGTTTGCTACTTTGGTCCCTAATGGGCCCTAGTCTTTCTCTAGTTATCTTCTTGCCCTTAATATACTTATAAAACGCCTTGGGATTTCATGCATTTCGGGTTTTTTCATGTCCCCTCTTTGCTCTCCTAATTACTTTTTTTAAGTACCCCCTAGACTTTCTATACTCCTCTTGGGCCTCCACTGTTTTCAGCCCCCCAAATTTGCCATAAGCCTCCTTTTTTTTTCCTTATCCAATCCTCTATATCCCTTGACATCCAGGGTTCCCTGGACTTGTTGGTCCTACCCTTCACCTTTACGGGAACATGTTGGCCCTGAACTCTCACTATTTCCTCTTTGAATGACTCCCACTGGTCTGATGTAGACTATCCTACAAGTAGCTGCTCCCAGTCCACTATGGCCAGATCTTGTTTTATCATATTGAAATTGGCCTTCCTCCAATTCAGTACCTTTATTTTCAGTCCATCTTTGTCCTTTTTCATAACTACCTTAAATCTTACAGAGTTATGGTCATTATCCCCGAAATGCTCCCCCACAGACACTGCTACCACTTGTCCGGCTTCATTCCCTAAGATTTGGTCCAGTACCTCCCCTTCTCTTGTAGGGCTTTCTATGTGCTGGCTCAAAAAGCTCTCCTGGATGCACTTTAAGAATTCTGCCCCCTTTAAGCCTTTTGCACTAAGGCAATCCCAGTTAATATTGGGGAAGTTGAAATCCCATACTGTTATTACCCTATTATTTTTACACATCTGAGATTTGACGACACATCTGCTGCTCTATCTCTCCCTGAATGTTTGGAGGCCTGTAATACACTTGCAGCAAAGTGATTGTTCCCTTTTTGTTTTTAAGTTCTACCCATATGGCATCATTTGAGGAACCTTCTAAGATATCATCCCACCTTACTGCAGTAATTGACTCTTTGATCAATAGTGCAATGCCACCTCCTCTTTTACACCACCCCCCCTTCCCCAGTCACATCTGAAGATTCTATACCCTGGAATATTGAGCTGCCAGTCCTGCCTTTCTCTCAACCATGTCTCTGTGATAACAATAATATCATATTCACATGTGTTAATCAATGCCCTCAATTCATCTACAGTACTTGTAAGTCTCCTTGCGTTAAAATAGATGCAATCCAGCCTTGCATTATTGACTTGTACCTTAACAGGTCTATGTTTGCTCTGCCTTCCAGACTGACTTACTTTCTCTTCTATATTTGGCTGTGCATCACCCCCTACTGTACCTCCACTCTGTATCCCATCCCCCTGCCAAATTAGTTTAAACCCCCCACCCCCACCCCACCAACAGCACTGGCAAACTTCCCAGCAAGGATGTTGGTCCCGTTCCGGTTCAGGTGCAACCAGTCCGACTTGTACAGGTCCCACCTTCGCCAGAAACAGACCCAGTGATCCAGGAAACTAAAGACCTCCCTCCTGCACCATCTCTTCAGCCTCTTCATCTGCTCTATCCTACTATTCCTATGCTCACTAGCACATGGCACCAGGAATAATCCAGAGATTACAATCTTTTAGGTCCTACTTTTTAATCTGCTCCCTAGCTCCCTAAATTCTTGTTGCAGGACCTCATCCCTCTTTCTACCAATGTCGTTGGTACCAATGTGAACCACGACCTCTGACTGTTCACCCTCTGCCTTCAGAATGTCCTGCAGCCACTCAGTGACATCCTTGACCGTAGCACCAGGCAGGCAACATACCATCCTGGAGTCATGTTTGTGGCCACAGAAATGCCGATCTGTACCCCTTACGATAGAATCCCCTATCACTATAACTCTCCCACTCTTTTTCCTCCCCTCCTGTGCATCTGAGCCACCCGTGATGACACAGACTTGGCTTTTGCTTCATTCCCCTGAGAAACTACCTCCCCCAACAGTATCCAAAGCAGAAAATCTGTTAGAGAGGGAGATGGACCCAAAGGACTCCTGCACTACCTGCCTAGTTCTTCTACTCTGCCTGACAGTCACCCATTCCCTTTCTGCCTGAGCAGTCTATATCTGCGGTGTGACAACCTCCCAGTATGTGCTATCCACGACGATCTCAGCCTCGTGGATGCTCTACAATGTCCCCAGTCGCCGCTCCAGATCCGAAACACGGATTTCGAGTAGCTGCAGCTGGATACACTTCCTGCACACACGTTCGCCCTGGACACTGGAAGTGTCCCTGAATTCCCACATTGCACAGGAAGAGTACACCACACTGCTGAGCTGCCCTGCCATGACTTACCCTTAATTCAGTCCATTAAATTACTCAAATATTAGAGACCTTGGTTCCCTAAAAAACACTACTGACTATATTAAAAAACTGTAGACCTTACCTTTCTCTTTATTTACTAACCTGGCTATTTAATGATAATCCCCAACAGTTGTTACTCACCAACCAATCACCTTGCAGCTTTCCTGTGTTTTCAAACTCAGGCGCATCTGGAGTCCTGTCTGCTGCTCTCCCGGAATCCTCAGGCTCTATTTATCTGCTCCTCGCTCCATGTTCTTCCCGCAGGTCCACTCCTCTCCTCTCCCCTGTTCTGCTTATCAATCTGACGGACGGTTGTTGTTTACACAGCACAACTATGATGAAACTATTAATGCACATTCACCATTGTCACCTCTCATTTTGGAGAAAAATTGCAACTTTTTTTTTTAAACACCATGAAAATATACCAATTTACGCTCCTCAATGTCCCATCATCTAATTCACAGAAGTGTTTAACTTACACTGATGTATAAAGGCCAGTGCACTGTGGAATGTAAGTTATGGCAATACACATGGAAACAGAGGTCAAAGAATTGTCTCTCTTTAATCATGAGTAAATGACCTGTAGATCTGATCTGCATCCCAATTCAACATGATGATGTCTGTGAAGCCATTTCCTTAAAACGGTGGAAAACAGGTGGATACAGTTTAGAAATTACTTTGGTCTGCTCATTCCTGCTTAAAAATTGTTCTGTTGGCATTATTGTGTATATTTGTTTTTCTTTAATGTGCTTTTTGAGTAAAAAAGTTGATTGAAAGACATTTTGTGAAGTTATGTTGAACTTCCATGCAGCGGCTTGGTATAATTTTAAGTGTGGGATCCACACACACAAGTCAGGTAACTACTTATTATACAGACAATTTTTTAAAATCATAATATAGTTCATTTTATGTCAATCAAGATATTTAAACAAAAGCAAAACACTACAAATGCTAGAAATCTGAAATAAAAAGATATTTAAAGCTATCTTTAAATATAGTTTACAAAAAAAACACTTAAATGGACAGATTAGGTAGCTGAGTATTTTAAGAACTAGGATGAGTTTGTTAGCCAGAAATGTTACCATATTTACTCATTGGTCCAACCAATCTGGATTTCAGATTTTATTAAACACAGGAAATCTGTTTAGTGTTGTATTGTGATGTCTTTGTTTAATCAACCTTTCATACACTTGAAGCAGCAGACTTCAAGGGAAAGACCACAGCTCAACTTCAAGAACAACCAGGTGCTCATATTTCAATGCTTCAAACTGATGTTCCTCCTCAGTGATTTACTCAAAGCAAACCGCAAGTCTAATTCTGCACCACTCAACATTGAGTAGGTCCTCCACATACAATTCTGAAAAAGATGATAAAAGCTGAATTAAGTTAGGAAACCTTTTAAATGAAAAATAAAATGACAGCATAAGTAGGATACCATATATTTGCATTGATGCGTTTCAAAATTTTAGTACAGATTCACTATTTTGACTTATTTAGCATGCGTTCATGTCACTAATTCCATGAAATTATATTGCAATGACTTTTTTTCTTATACCATTGAAGTAGTCTGATGACCAGCGCAAATCTACTGATGCCACGTCTTATGCTGTGGGTCGACTGAACCCCCAGACCACACAATTTACAATCCCTCTCTAGACTATCAAGGATGCATGCGAGACAAATTCCAGTTTATTTTACAGAACAAATATTTAGGGATGGCTATCGACTTTTGATAAAGGAGTACTTAACATTTTTCATTTTAAAAAAAAAGGGAGAAAATGACTACAGCATTTGTAATTAAAAAAGGCTTACATTTATATAGCGCCATTCACAACCGAAGGACATTCCAAAGTGCTTTCCAGCTAATGAAGTACTTTCGAAGTCTAGTCACTATTGTAATACAGGAAATACAGCAGGCGATTTGCACACAGCAAGTTCCCACAAACAGCAATGTAATAATCACCAGATAATCTGTTTTCTTCACGATGTTGATGGAGGGATCAATATTGACCAGGACACCAGGAATAATTCTCCTATTCGTCTTCAAAATAGTGCCATGGGATCTTTTATGTCCACCCGGGAGTGAAGACTGGGCCTCGGTTTACCGTCTTATCTGAAAGAAGACACCTCCAACAGCGCAGCACTCCCTCAGTACTGCACCAGAATGTCAGCCTTGATTTTTGCGCTCAAGTCCTGGAGTGGGACTTGAACCCACAACCTCCAGACTGAGGTGAGAGTGCTTCCACCTGAACCACAGCTGCCACTATACAGTATTCATGACTATATCCCCTTAAACCCAAAATTATGGGATTCTATGCAAACGTACTTTAACTCCTTTTAAATTCACTTATTACCATTTATTTAGTGATGCTAAAGTAGCAAATAGTGCAAATAACTCAGCATCCTGAATGTGCAGTGGTTAGCACCGCAGCCTCACAGCTCCAGCGACCCGGGTTCAATTCTGGGTACTGTCTGTGTGGAGTTTGCAAGTTCTCCCTGTGTCTGCGTGGGTTTTCTCCGGGTGCTCCGGTTTCCTCCCACAAGCCAAAAGACTTGCAGGTTGGTAGGTAAATTGGCCATTATAAATTTCCCCTAGAATAGGTAGGTGGTAGGGAAATATAGGGACATGTGGGGATGTGGTAGGAATATGAGATTAGTGTAGGATTAGTATAAATGGGTGGTTGATGGTCGGCACAGACTCGGTGGGCTGAAGGGCCTGTTTCAGTGCTGTATCTCTAAACTAAACTAAACTAAACAATGCTTCAGCATCCACACAATGCATTTTAAAGGGAAATAGAATTTAGTCCTCATTTGCCTGGTTCTTATTCAGTTGGATTGTCAGTTGTGAAAAAGTTCATCTTATTAATCCTGCATAAGTATCCACCACGTGACTGCTCCCTATCATATGGTCTCTATATCTCCAACAACTTGCATTTATATAGCATCTTTGACATAGTAAAACATCCCAAGATGCCTCATAGGAATATTATCAAACAAAACTTAACACTGAGCCACATAAGAAGATATTAGGACAGATGACTAACAGCTTCATCGAAGAGGTAGGTTTCAAGGAGGAAAGAGAGGTGAAGAGTTATAGGGAGGGAATTGCAGAGCGGAGAGCCTTGGCAACTGAAGGCACACCCTTCAATCGTGGAGTGATTTAACATAGGGGATGCTCGAAGGGCAGAATTAGAGCAGCAGAGATATCTAGGAGGGTTGTAGGGCTGGAGGTGGTTACAGAGCTAGGGAGGGACTAGGCCATGGAAGATTTGAAAACAAGGATGAGAATTTTAAAATTGAGGCATTGCTTAACCGGGAGCCAATGTCGGCCCATGACCACAGGAATAATGGGTGAATGCGACCTTGTGTGAATTAGGATATGGGCAGCAGAGTTTTGGATGATCTTCAGTTTATGGAGGGTGGAAAATGGGAGACTGGTAGGAGTGCACTGGAATAGTCAAGTCTAGAGGTACCAAAGGCTTGGATTAGGGTTTAAGCAGCAGATGAGCTAAGGCAAGGGCAGAGTTGGGTGAAGTTACAGAGGTGAAAATAGGTGATCCTAGCTGAGGGCATGAATATGTCACATTTTGTTTTATAATGCTCCTGTTGAAGCACTTTGGTGATGCTGATTTTTTATGTTAAAGGTGCGACATAAACATAAATAACTGTTGTTGTTGTTATGTGGTCAGAAGCTCATTTTGCGGTGAAATACGACACCTAGATTGCAAATGGTCTAGTTCAGCCTTAGACTGTTGCCAGGAAGAGGGATGGCTAGGGAACGAGTTTGTGGCACGAACTGAAGACAATAGTTGCAGGAAATTTCTGCTCATCTGGTGCTGGATGTCAGACAAGCAGTCTGACAATTTAGAGACAGTGGTGGGGGGTGGTCGAGAAAGGTGTAGGTGAGGTAGAGATGGGTGTCATCAGCATGATGTGTTTTTGGATGAAGTCACCCACGGGCAACATGTAGATGTAGAAAGGGGGCCAATGATAGATCCTTGGGAGACACCAGAGGTAAGTGTGGAAGTGGGAAGTGAAGCCATTGCAGGCGATTCTCTGCCTATGACAGAATAGATAAGAACGGAACCAGGCGAGTGCAGTCCCACCCAGCTGAACAACAGTGGAGAGGCTTTGGAGGAGGATGGTCTGGTCAACACTGCAAAGGCTGCAGACAGATTGAGAAGGATGAGGAGGGATACCATGGTCAGTCACATAGGATATCATTTGTGACTATGATAAGAGCTGTTTCAATTCATAATGAATATATTTTGTGCAAATATATAATCTTGGAAACAAATAGTTTTCTTATTTCCATGTCAATCGACAGGTATAAGAGTGATTCATTACAAAATTTTAATAATAGTTGCCACATTCATTAGAGGGCTTTATCTTTGTAAAATTCTGTCGTGATTACTTTTCGCTAAGAGTGCTTTATCGGTTTTGACCCTTACATTACCAAATAATTTTCCGTTCTACTGCAATCAAGACCTGAAATTGATAGGTAGTTCACCAAGCCTAGCCGCCATCCCCTGGAAATTATTGGCTTCATGATGATGGTGATTAACTCACATTGAATATGGGAAGACTTAAGAATGCAGATGGAAACAGGAGACAAATAAAAACTGATTGCTTTAAGTTGGTATACTACAGGTACACTGCATAATCCTGAAGCAGAATTGAGTTTTTCTAGTTAAATAAATAAGAAACATTTTAAAAATATATATAAAATAAGGTGATTAGCTGACGGCCATTTTTAATGACTCCACTTAATGTAATACTTGCAGAACAATCAATGTGCTATACATTGCTAATAAAGGAAGCAGCACACATTAAAATGATCCATAGCTATTAAGTAGGGACATAAATAATGTGTTTGAAAATTCACAAAAGACTGAGTCAGAAAAAGAGATTGTTTGCCAATGACAGAAGACCCGAGGTAAACAAATAAGGATGATTGGATTGCAACAGTAAAAGGATTGAAGATGGAAGAAAAAACCTCAACTAGATTCACATGAAAATAAATAGGAAAAAAAGAGTAGCAGTCATTTTAGAATTAGTATGCCTAACATGATCCAGCAGATCTCAGATGAAATGCAGATCAGAGAAAAGGACACAGTTTACTGAATCTGCTTTATTTACTTCAAACAAGCATCTAGATAAGAGGAATTCTCAATTTATATGGTGCTTGTGGATAAAGATGTTATTCAAAAGTTAAATAATGAAATAGAAGCACATGGGGAACATCAATTTAATTGTCAGTTAGGTGACAATGTACCTTTAACTTCAGGCAGGCACATGTTAATCGAAAAACCAGCAAGTGCCTGCTTCACATATGTTAGCTGTCAGTAAACTATACATAAAGTAAATTAAACTTAATACTTTTATTCCAACTGTGTTAAAATATTTTTAAAAATCAAACTTAAAAAAAAGTTATATAAAATAAGTCATTTAGTACAGTCCTTAAGCAAATGTGGTGAGCCATTTCATGCACAGTAAGATCCTACTGTAGGAATGAGTTTAAAGACCAGTTTCAATCTTTTTTTTTTTAAATGTTCTACAGGAAGTAATATCGACCAGCACACTGGAAGAATTGCATATTCTTTTGGAATTATGCCATGGAACCTTGAAAAAGCCATCTGTTCCACTAGAGAAGGCAGCAGAGCTTCAATTTAAGAAGGAGCTGTCATCTAATGGACAACACGTCCTTTCGTATTGCATTGGACTAAATAGCTTACATCTGTTTACTTGCCGTTCCCAATTTGTAGAACCCCGAAAGTCAATTTTCAAATTGCCATATATTGGGAGGACCTATAAAGAAAGGCAGACACCAAGGCGGCCAGATTACATGTTTAATGACATCATCATGCACTGGAATGCTCAGCAGATAGGATGCATTACACTGCTTCCCCCTTTAAAACAAAAAGTAAACTATTTACAGGTACACTAACTATACAACTTCAAAAACAAAAATCTTTATGAATATGTACACTTGACAAAACAACAATTGACTCCTCTTCTTTAAATGATATCTATAAATCAAGTGAAACAACTGGTTTACAAAGTCTTCCTGATCTTCTCACAGGTTTTGATGTAGAGTCAGCTTTTGGACTGTCTGGTTTCAGTTCAGGACTTACAGAAGATCTTTTTTCTCATTCTGAAACTGGTACTTCAGACACTAAAGTCTGAACTGGTTCACACTTTGGCAAAAGCTCATGATCAAATAGGTCATAATCAAGTTTTGGATCATGCCTCACTGGGATCATGTGATCTACAGAGACACTTTGAAATGGTCGGGCCAACCATGACCATGGGTTGTAAAGGAGCTTTTGGCAGCTTATTCCTGCAGTTTTGACAAATGGTACATTTGCTAACCAGTGATTCTAAATCACCATCTATACCAGGCCAATAAACAAAACTTCTGGCTATGGATTTCAGTTTCTCTTACATGCAAATAACCATCTTGTTGTGCTTTAGACCATTCCTATTTCTCATCTTTCTTCAACAACTCATGCAGCGGAGGTAGCACCGTTGCAAGCTAAAGCGAAAATCGCGAGTAGTATCGGACCATGCCGCATGCCTAGAAAAGATGAAAGCTCAGGCACATCTTTTTGCTTTGGGCTATTGACTATAGCCTCCATCTTCTCTTTCACTGGCTGTAGTCCTTTTTCATTGATTTGCAAGCAAAAGATTGCACTAAAACACACTTGCTCTTTTTCAACTTCACATTGTGATCATTGAGCCTTATTCAGAGTCTGAGCCTCTTCACTTTCATCTTCACCTTCAAGTTCTAATATATTATTAGCTCCGAAGAACATGTCCATTCATTCAGTGTATGAACTGAATGGTTCTCGAGCTCTATCATACAATCCTAGCCTTCCGATATATCCCATGGGCACAGCGTTTTGTTCTGTTTTCAAAATGTAAGAGTGACCCAGCAGACATTTTACTGCAGCTGTCTGTAACAGTGATACAGAAGCTAAGTCAGCTTAATCAAAACAAACTCATCAAAACAAGTGTAGTATGTGCCTTAAACGTTCTATGATTCTAGTCGGTAGCTGAATCAGATGGACACTAGGTGCCTGCAGATTCCATTCATCTGAGTGCAGCCACATGTTTTTCCAGAAACAATGAAGCTCAACACAATCTAGTCGAAAATCTTCACCATCCTAGCAGGTAGGTCACTGGGAGCCAGCTTGTTTTGTTCCAATGTCTTTACTGCTGTTTGCTGCAAAAAAAATTGCACTTTAATCACATTTTGTTGCCAACATCTATTATATATTGGGAAGAACTTGTAAAGACAGGCACCTAGTTGGCCACATCACACATTTAATTACATTATCACACACTGGGCACGCTCATAACATTACACTAACAAACTGCTTGGTATGTGCCAAATTCCATCATAATCCCTACAAAGGTCAGACATATGCTATCTGGAATCATCAAAAGCACATCAAGGGCTGGATTTTTGGCCCCCGTTGAGGCCATGATCGGAGGAGGACCGAGCCAAAACTTAGCCCCACCAGCTGACTTGCTGGTTCCCTGGCTCCATCCCTCCACCAGGCAATCTTTGCAGAGGCGGGATTGGTGCCAGCAGGGGTACCCGTCCGCACGTCATGAGCAGCCAATCAAGCTCATTAAGGGTCTCATTGTGGCCAAGTAAAGGAGGCTGACTGAAATTTTCTAGTTGGCCGCCAGGTTACTGCTAGCATCGGGGATCAGTTTAGCTGCCTGGTGGAGGGCACCCGGTGACAGGCCAGGGGGCCAGTACTCCAGGCAGGGCTAGAGGCCAGCCCTGCCTGCCTTGGTGCAATAGCAGCCACAGGCTGCTGACCACACCCCAGCCACATCCTGGCTCCTAATCGCCAGTCTCCCTTTTCTCCCCATCCCCCGCCCTGTCACCCTTTTTCTCTCTCTCTGTCCTGAATACCAATCTCAGTCACCACTCCCCCCATCAGTCTCCCTTGTTCCAATCTTAGTCCCACCTCCGCCCGTCCAGATCCATCTCCTCACCATCCCAATCTTAGTCTTCCCCTGACTCCCAATCATAGTCTTGCCCCACCCCATCAGATTCCAATCTTAGTCACCTAAACCTCCCCAATCCTAGTTTCCAGACCCACAGCTCTTGCCTACTTCAGCCAAGTCCCAATCTCCTGTTCCCCCCAGCCATGATCACCAGTCCACCCCTGCACCTTTCCCTGGCTATCCATTCTGCCAGCCAAGGGGGAGGAGGTGGGGGCAGCTACTGCAGCTCAAAATGTAAAAGGTGCAGTTCTCCCAAGCTGTTAAAAGCAGTGCCCAGCAGACCCATGTCCCATTCTGAAACACTCGGCAACACTAAATTCTGGATGCTGTTCCATGGGCCATACGCTTATAAATCATTGTTCTAACTCATATACCCTGCATCCCATTTGGCTTTGTATCTTCAACTTCATAATAGTAAGGGATAGAACTTAAATATTTAGGTAAAGGAATATACACCAAAATATAGGTCGCCGATTAACAGCTTTCAAAGAAAAAATGGACAAAATCATTGAATTCAAAGCCAGAAGCACTGATAAGATTCCCAAAAGACCATCCAATAAAACAGAATTTGACTTAATCAGTCATGATAAATCATTGGCTCTGATAATCCATTTTGTTTTACTTAACAGAAGGAGAACTGCTAGTAATACATTATAGTCTTGCATATGGTGCACAGTTGCTATCCAGAAATGGGGAAAACCCCATGTCAACATTTTATAGTAGGTGAACCAACGTCTACATTTGTTGTTCCACTCTGTTGATGAACCTTTCAAATTGTGTTGTGAAAATCTGCTATTTTATTTTCTAGTAACTGAAATTTTTGATGTCCAAAATAAGGTTTTAAATAAAATATTTAAGAAAATACATATTTGACAATGACATGGTTAAATTTACCACTGAATTGCCTTGTGCCTTTTAATGCCTTCCTTAAAGGTTTCTATTTCAAATCTGCAGCCAGCCTCAATAACCTCAGCTTTGACTGTTGAACACTTGAGCATTTCCAGCAACTGTGCATTCTGAGCATGTGCAGTGTACAGACTGTCCCAGCCTCCAAGCTTTGAAATCTGAACGTGTTCTGACTATGGAATTTTCCTGCATTCATGGGTAGGTTTTGAAATTGCAGTAAAAAGTTTGTTGCTTCATGTCGTGAGGTTTTAGGATTTGTTTCCTTTTGCTAAAAGACTTTGAAGCAAACTGGAGATTCGAAACACTATGCTCCATTAAAGATCTTGCATTTCAGATATTAACAGTTCTTTTACTATTATGAACTGCTCACTTAGATAATACTGATTCGCAGCAGCTGTGGTTTCTATGTTGACGGTAAGAAACTTCAGTTGAGCATTTTTTTAAGCGACTATGGCAATTCAGTTAAAATGCTCTCTGCTTTGAACTACTTTGGGGGCTTAAGATGATTTTTCATACAAAAGCTAAGGCACTACATAGCTAATGAACTTTTGAGTATTTTTATGGAGTTTTTTTTAATGACAATTTCTGTTTAAAGGCTGTTGAAGTCAGCAAAATGACCAACAGCACACTAAAAGCCCTTGGCTCCTTTTGGAACGGCAGGCAACACCTTGCTTTCCAATCCCACCTCCTCCTTTACCCAGTCACAGCTGGTTTATGCTGTTAATAACCCTCCTGGCACACTTTCACATCCTCAATGTTTCTGTCGTTATGTTGCTGCCTTAAAGCTGTGTAAATGACCAGTAAGGAGAACCGACCAATAAAACAGAGAGGGTAAACCAAGTGAATCACTTAAAAATAGATCATCCCCAGCACTCTGAGGAATCCAACAATTCTGTAGAAAATTAGTACCCTCTGCCTTTTCTCCAACACAGACGTTCCAAATTTAATGAACTTCCCAGTTCTACAAAACAAGGCAGCAGTTACTTGCCAAACGCAAGCCCCTCACTGCCTCTTGACTAATCCTGCTAAGATCTCCTGTGGAAATGTGGAAAGCTCCAGATCCCTTAAAGTTGAGGGCTGTGGTGAAGTTCATTTCTACAGTTAAGACTCTGCTGGATGTGGAGCATGGCTTTAGGTCATCGTGGGGCAAGCTGCAGAATTATTTAATGGCCTCCTTCGTAAAGCTCACCTGTCCAAGAGTCAGCTCTTCAGACCTCTCTTAGAAAGCCAATTGAGACCTATAGAGTCTCTGAGTCGGTGCTTGCATGTGGGGTGCTGTCTCTACTGGTGGGACTTCACTCACCAGGCCTCCTGTCTCTGGTTCTCTTCCTCCATTATAGCAGGGGTCAAGCCAGCAAAAAAAACACAACGGTACAATGAGTGGCCAATCGTCTACCATTCTTACTGCGTCCACTGCTGAACTTGAACATTATCCCCACTTCCTCTCATTCACAGTGAGCAATACCATTTCAGTTAATATACATAAACACACATACATACATATTAGATATGTACACACACTGCAAAACAAATATTTACAAAACCAATTTAATACTGTAATTTAATATGATTTATGTCTTTTGTAAAGTCCCCAAAACGCACACTCGATTTCTTAAATTAAGTCATGTCTTAGTTTTGAAATGCTAAGAAGCTCCAAAATAACCAGAATTTCCTTCTCCCAAAATAGCATTTTAAATAGAACAAACGTGAGAGTATCCACTTTATCTGTAAAATACAGACCAGTTTCTTTCTGCTATTGTACCTTGCCGCAAAACACAAACAAATTAAAAACTTTCTGCACCTGTTCAAAAAGCAAATGCTTTGGCATTTTGAAAGGAATGTGTCATCTTTAAAAGCACCATGCGTCCCAAAGGGCCTATGGCTCGACAGAGCATCCACTAGAGAAAAGGAGAATATCTTAGGGAATGCTACCAGGCTCACTTATGGATGCAGCGTGTGCCACTTGCCTCTGCCAGCACAGATCATTATAATGGCTTCACTGCCTATCACCAGAAGTCACATTTTGATGTATATTTTATATTTCGTCCCATCTCTTTAGGCTCTCTGTCCCCCAGACCTACAATCATTCTGTGGCCAAGAGTGAGAATAGATGAGCACTTCCCGAGCCTTTTTCACCACTTGTCTGTCATCTAGGAGGTGTGAAAAAACAAACTCACTCACTGATTTTCCATCCAACTCTATGGGGGAGCTCTTCTCTATGCTTGACAGCTTGACCATAAAAGCTCAGCTATACTAGAAGCTGACTGTATGGAGAAAGTGAGAGCATGAATCTTACCCCTACTTATCCATTGTGCCCTCATTACGCACACTATTTAATTATTTAAATAGTAATACCCATTGTTATGAAGCAACTAATTTAAAATAGCAAGTTTGTGACCCAACACATATGAGGGCATTTACCACGAGTCCTATGGCTCATCAAAGAATGCAATGAAATAAGTTGGTAAGCTAATATACAGTGAGCTTGCAATATCAGTTAAACTGGTTGAGAAAGCCTTTTGATTTCAGGCTACTGTAAAGAAATGATTCTGCAACAACATTCCCAGTGTGGGTGTCATAGAAACCATCCTATTTATATACTTATTGTGGGATAGATTGCAAGGCATCTGAAACATAAAGACAACTGCACATTTAACAAGCCTTCCCAATTCACCACCTCATTCTTAATGAGACAGTTGGCATTCTGCATCTGACTGCAACCTGGCTCATTCACCAAAACTACAGCTGAACATTCCACAAATTTTGATGAAGTCAATGTGCTATTCATCTCTAGATCTCATCTGGCATGTCCTCTGGCACGATTTCCGAGATCTTCATTGTCTATTGCAACCTTCTTCCTTGACTCAGTGGCACCTTTCATGTCATGATCTGCTGTTAGTCATTCCCTGCAATCAGCAATTTCTTATTTTGCGTGATTTTGTAAAAGCCCTAGGATCAATATCCTGACAGGAATATTAAAGACACCAGATGAATCTTTAATCCTTCACCTTAATTACTCGTCAAAGAACCATCTGGGGATTACCATTCAGTTTGTACCTAGGAGTTAATGATGCTCAAATTTGGTTTGCCATCAACCTTTTAGATTAAAATTGGCCAGAATTTGATACGAAGCTAACGACACTTGCTATTATTTATACTGAAACGTTAATGCAACTTCAGGCATGGGCCAGGTGCACAGTTAAACCATGATATCCCACAGTTGCTGTCCGAGATGCGTTGCTCCACTGTTAGCACAGTGGTGTTTTCATAAAGCTGTCTGCCTCACCACTGAAATGCATTGAAAGTTCAGTTTTGTCTATTTTAGTTTATGTACCCTTTTAACAATGTGTTAAATTTTGATTACTGCTAGTAATCTCTCTGGCACTGAAAATGAAATATTACAAGTATGGAGTCTCATTCTTTCAGGTTTTAATTGTTGTTGGAGATTTTAAAAACTAGTATTTTAATTTCATTCTCTTTTTCCTTTGTCTTTTTCTCTATTAATTCAATCTTTCTTTCCCTCTCTATTTCTCATTCTATTTCTGATTTTGCATTGAATTCACCCACTCTAGTTTACACCCAGTCCTTGTGCCATTAATTTCACAATCCTTCAATCTGATTGGTTAAGGAGATACACTTTTGCTTGCCCTGTTCACTCAGGTCTCAGATATCTGGTATCCCTTATCCTGATATTATCTGTTCACACTTTGAGTGACTTGCCACACAAAAAAATTGAAAAACCTAAACTGATAAGGCGAGTCTAAGTAACAGCAGACTCTGATAGATACCCTGCTACAGCAAACTAAGTCACAATATTTTTAAAAGGTGTAACGAAGAGATCTCAGAAGGTTCATAAATGCAAAATTAAAAGGGATCAGTTGCTATTGGAGTGCATCCTGATGAACATCAAACACCCCTCTTTCACAAGTATCTTTGTTTTCATATTGCCCCTCAATCGCTCAGTAGTTCAATGCCCTTCAGCTGTGAGCTGCACTTTGTTCTGCCCTGCACCGGGTTGAACCATAGCAACGCCCAATAAAAAGGCTAGCAACCCAGATGGTTTTTAGATTAATCTTCAGGATGTGGCCCGGAATTTGTTGCCCATCCCTAGTTGTTATCAATAGCACAGATGAGGATTCACATAGCTAGAGGCTGCATTGGACAGCCTAAGGATATTTGGGCTCACAGCAAGCCCAGAGAAGTGCCACGTTGGGTTGTCAGAGACTAAATACTTGGAGCAGGCTTTGGCCTCGTGTAAACAAAATAGAAGCCTGGCCCTGGCTAGGGAGTAAGAAGCAAGTCGGAACTTTTTGGGTATGTTCTGTTGTCACCAGCGAATTATTCCAGACTTTGCTACCTGAACCACCCCTCTTGACCTGACCTGACTAAAACTAAAGTAGCAAACCTCATACAGTGGAGTCCTGAGGTGAAGGTAAAGGCTGCTTTCAGAGATCTGAGCCAAGCTGTATGTAATAATCCTGTATTCATCATCTCAGATACTAGCCAGAAAATTGTGCTGCAAACCAATGCCTGAGAGATGGGTTTGGAAACTATACTCTCAAATAGTTGATTGAGATGAACTATAGATTAAATGTGCCATAGAAACCTTAAGGCGCTACCTACTGGGACACTAGTTTCTGCTAGTGACCGACCACATGCCTATCAAATGGATGCGATCCAACAAAGGAAAAAAAAAGGACATTTTTTTAACATCACACCAGTTCTATCATTTTGATGTGGAACACCAGTGGGAGTCGCTCATGGGAACACCAATACCCTCTCCTGCACAAGCTGCCTCATGCCAGTATTTCAATCACAGCCTGATGGGGAATCTGATCCCAGCAAAAGGGTATGGCCCCTTTAGAAATAATTGCATCTAGCGTGGAAGGCTTTCCCCAACTCGCTAAGCATAAAAGGGGAGGTTCAAGAGAAGTAGGCCCTGAAAGAGGTAGGGAGTTGACTGTGCATGTGAGGACTCCAGAAGTTGCTATCAGTTTCAGAGAAGTAATGACGGCAAATGCTAACAGTTTCATTGTCACTACTACTGCAAACTCCAGGCCATTATGAAGTCAATTATTAATTCTCGTTAAGTTTTTCCTTATCTCTAACTTGCATTCTCAGAGATCCTTCCATGTTTCACTGTCACCAAATGAAACTCGTGCCTGTCTCGCCACCTCCAGTTTGAGGACCACCCCCCACGCCCCACACCACCACTTCCAATTGGCCCATGGTACCAAGACTTGTCTGATTAAAGTGATAGTCATACATATGTTACAACATAAAAATAGGTCATTCAGCCCAATCAGTACAAAGAACAAAGAAAATTACAGCACAGGAACAGGCCCTTCGGCCCTCCAAGCCTACGCCGCTCCAAATCCTCTATCTATACCTGTCGCCTATTTTTGAAGGGTCTGTATCTCTTGACTTCCTGCCCATTCATGTATCTGTCTAGATACATCTTAAAAGACGCTATCGTGCCCGCGTCTACCACCTCCGCTGGCAATGCGTTCCAGGCACCCACCACCCTCTGTGTAAAGAACTTTCCACGCATATCCCCCCTAAACTTTTCCCCTTTCATTTTGAACTCGTGTCCCCTTGTAATTGAATCCCCCACTCTGGGAAAAAGCTTCTTGCTATCCACCCTGTCTATACCTCTCATGATTTTGTACACCTCAATCAGGTCCCCCCTCAACCTCCGTCTTTCTAATGAAAATAATCCTAATCTACTCAACCTCTCTTCATAGCTAGCGCCCTCCATACCAGGCAACATCCTGGTGAACCTCCTCTGCACCCTCTCCAAAGCATCTACATCCTTTTGGTAATGTGGCGACCAGAACTGCACGCAGTATTCCAAATGTGGCCGAACCAAAGTCCTATACAACTGTAACATGACCTGCCAACTCTTGTACTCAATACCCTGTCCGATGAAGGAAAGAATGCCGTATGCCTTCTTGACCACTCTATTGACCTGCGTTGCCACCTTCAGGGAACAATGGACCTGAACACCCAAATCTCTCTGTACATCAATTTTCCCCAGGACTTTTCCATTTACTGTATAGTTCACTCTTGAATTGGATCTTCCAAAATGCATCACCTCGCATTTGCCCTGATTGAACTCCATCTGCCATTTCTCTGCCCAACTCTCCAGTCTATCTATATTCTGCTGTATTCTCTGACAGTCCCCTTCACTATCTGCTACTCCACCAATCTTAGTGTCATCTGCAAACTTGCTAATCAGACCACCTATACTTTCCTCCAAATCATTTATGTATATCACAAACAACAGTGGTCCCAGCACGGATCCCTGTGGAACACCACTGGTCACACGTCTCCATTTTGAGAAACTCCCTTCCACTGCTACCCTCTGTCTCCTGTTGCCCAGCCAGTTCTTTATCCATCTAGCTAGTACACCTTGGACCCCATGCGCCTTCACTTTCTCCATCAGCCTACCATGGGGAACCTTATCAAACGCCTTACTGAAGTCCATGTATACGACATCTACAGCCCTTCCCTCATCAATCAACTTTGTCACTTCCTCAAATAATTCTATTAAGTTGGTAAGACATGACCTTCCCTGCACAAAACCATGTTGCCTATCACTGATAAGCCCATTTTCTTCCAGATGGGAATAGATCTGAATTTACCCTCCATGAGGGCAAATAATTCTAATCCTTATCTCGTGAATCCTTTTACTTCATCCATCTATGCTAGTTACAGCAACCAGGGCTCACTATTCCTCTCATTTTCCATTGTCATGCCACTGACACT
The DNA here is from genome assembly GCF_036365525.1 of Heterodontus francisci. Classification (NCBI taxonomy): domain Eukaryota; kingdom Metazoa; phylum Chordata; class Chondrichthyes; order Heterodontiformes; family Heterodontidae; genus Heterodontus; species Heterodontus francisci. Next base: position 59,798,806 of record NC_090390.1, read on the forward strand.
TCATTTTCTCCAATATTTATTCTCCACTGTCCACTTCCAAGCCACCATGTTTTTGTAGTTTCACTCCTAATTGTCCCAAAAGGGTCACTACTCCCCAAATGTCTTTTCCTCCTGTGATCCATTGTCACCTCTGAACTTCAGAACTCCATCTCTGATCACCCTTTATTCATCATTTGGACACATAGGAGGGACATTTTTCCAATTAAGGGGAGGCAGGGTTTGAGTGCATGCAGGGAGTTAAATCCCCTAAAAGTGACATTGGATCGGGATTCTGACATCATCATCTGGCTTTCACCTAGGAGGGTTTGAAGGCGAGCAGCGAACCCCCTTGCAGATGTTGGATAAGTCATTTAAAAATTTAAAATGCTCATCAAGTTGTGTTCGAACCACGGATTCTGGCTTTTACAGCCAGCAGACCTATTTTCCGAGTTGTCAGCAACTCGTCAGGGTCATCAAGGCGAGTGCACAACAAGGAGTGCTTCTTCAGTGAAACTGACAGGCTAGGAAGCCTTAGAACAGTGAAACTGAAGAGTTCCAGCCATGGCCAGGTGAGAGAGGGGCTGCTTCTTTCCAGAGAGTGCTTTCAGTGCTTGACAGAGGATTGCCAGCTTCTTAGAAGACAGTTCTCCTGTCTTGCATGTCCCTGCTGCCAACATTCATTACAGCATGGGAACAGTTTATGCAGCTCCACCTTGCACCTCTGAAAGAATAAGAGGAGCAGCAGCACCAGCTGTTTTCTCCTCAGCCACATGCTGCTCCACAGGAAAGAAGGGATGCACACAGAGATCCAGCTCCAAGGAGGCAAGACCGCCAATACAGGGTCGACAGGCAGAAGATCAATTCTCTCAACACATGTAAGCACGAGTGCCTCAGGATTTCCCAACAGGTCATTGCTGACATCTGCAGCCTCCTGGAACAAGACCTTCTTCCTCGTGGGCCAGATAGACATGCATTGACAGTGGCCACCCGTCACTGGAGGGCCAACCCCTCACCTGAGTCTTTGCCTCTCCTTGAAGTTGTGCGCCGTCCTCTCATGTAAAGGACAGAAAGCACAGAGTTATGAGTATTAGCAATGGCTTGTGAGGATAGGAAGGAGGACGACATTTGCGGAGGATGACTGTGAGACATGGGCGTGAGGGGGCAATAAAATAAGGGCGAGTGTGAGTGTTGGCTAGTCAGATGGACATGTGATGTCTAAAGAGTGGAATGAGTAGAGCTGCATGGTGTATTGTTTTGAGGAATGCTGTGTAGGACGATGCTGGGAAATTCAGTGTGGAACCTGACACCCGGAAAGTGTTCTGCCACTCACCTTTTCCACTCTCTGAGGTCCTGGATCCTTGGTGCACTTCCTCTGCCACTTCCGTGCATGCCTGCTTGTTTGGTTGCCCCCTCCCTCCCGTCCTTGGGAACAATCACCTCATTCCAGTCCCTCAGGATCCTGCAGCAGGACCTCCAGTGAGACACCCAGGGAGAAGCCTTTCCAGGTCTCCTCTTCATTCCTGTGGTTGCTGCATGTCTAGTTGGCCTATTGTAACCATCCTGGGGTCCCTTTAATTAGAAATTCTTCCTTTGACAAAATTGAAGCATCATCCCAACCAAACACCCTCCCTGATTGGCTAGGGAATCCAGAGACCGGATGCTAATGCTGTGGCTCAAAGAGCCACAACAAAGCCTGCTGAAGAGTTCAATGGCTTCCCAACCCACTACAGATCCCACTGTTTTGGCAGGAACTAAGGTGAAAAAACTTTGCCCATGGAGTCAGCTTCCATCTGTTGGTAATGCCAGCTAAATTTACTTGTTCACCCACAAATGACTCAATGCCAACAGAAGTATCATCTGATTACAAGATTCCAACATGAAGCCTGGATAGGTCATAATTTACTATCAGCAAAACTGAAACCATTGTGTTTATCTTTCTCCACTACCTGCATGCCTCTTTCACCAAAATCAACGTCCCCTGACTGTTTACTCAGGCTAAAAAGAAAAACAACTTGCATTTATATAGCGTCTTTCACAACCACTGGACATCTCAAAGCACTTTACAGCCAATTAAGTACTTCTTGAAGTGTAGTCACTGTTGTAATGCAGGCTAAAGGGTGGATGACTTCCATGTTCAGTTTAATTCAGAGCTGAGCTTTCTACATTACATCCAAAGCTGCATTTTCCTACCTCAGGAATATTGCCTGCTTAGCTGATTTGTTCACACCTCTGCTACAGAAAGACTCATTAATCCCTTCATTGCATTTCATTACCTTCAGGATCTATTTCTCAAATGTTGTCTTCACTGTTTTTCCCATCCCTAACCTTAGGAAACTTCAGCTGATTCAGAACTCCATAGCTCATCCTCTCCTTCACAAATCTCACATTTTCAGCAGCTAACACCCGCTCATCACCCCCCACTTTGCTCCTTGCACATTTTCTTGAGTCGTAAGCCCAAGCCTGCTTTCTCTATCCCTCTCACTCTTGATTATGCCATGCCTATGGGATCAGTCTTATGCCCCTGATCATTCAAACATTCAGCTAAAATCACCTCACTACTTGTCTTCAAAAGCCTCCCAAAACCTTACTATTCCCTTTTTTAAAAAAAACTTCTTACTCAGTGTCTGTACTAAGAAATTCTTAAATGCAAGGATCATGATATAAATGTAAATTGTGCTGCACCTGTAACCCAGCGTCTAGGGAAGATCACTACAGATCAGTAATACAAAACTGGTTCAATGGCCTATACTGGTGGGTTGAGTTGCTTAATCCCTAGTGGTCAAAAAACATAGCCCTTTCCAGTGGCAACCATGGTTTCTATTTCTGTTGCCATGGAAGGGGTGGACAATGATGCACAAGGCCTTCAGAGGGATCATCACCACCTTCTGTATTGTACCACAGGAGATACCAATTGGAGAAACTGAGGAAGTGATTGAAAACTAGAACATAAACAACTCCATGCCACTTGTACACAACCCCTTAGGGTATATTTTCAACTTTGTTACTCAGGCATGAAACTGACTTTGGAGATCAGCCACTGAAATAGAAAACTCTCTATTTTAATTTAAATGAAAATCAGACAGGTTCTATAATGGGTGGCTGATTCACCAGGCAGCAAGTTGAAAATCTACCCTTTTAAATTCAGAAATTATGGGCAACATGAAGAAGATAAAATGTATAAAATAGATAAAGGTGAAGAATAATGTCCTTAAACTGGAATTTAAAATATATTATCCTGATAAAGTAGGTTGAATATATCATGCCTATCTATCTTCTCCACCCGCTTCAGTTACTGTATACACAATCACATTCACTCTGTCTTTTATATCCATTGACAGTATCTACAATGCAGAATGCAGTTTCTACAATCAGACATTCCAATATTCCAACAGTCAAATAAAGCTGTCTTACATTTTCTTAAAAAGAACAGAAATCATGTGTATATCATATTGAGTGACAGATGGTAGATTTTGTGCTTCTCTAGGTGTATAGTATAAATCCCTGGGCTACAAAACCAGGACCGTTTTGCTTCTGAACCATGTGTTGTCCTAACATATTGTTTTTAGTGCCTTAGCAGGCAATAGATACAGTATCTAGTGACAGCTTTATACTCTTCTTTTTTCCAAACAATTCACTGAACTAAAGGAGTAGCACCCAATACTTGATTTTGCAGTTGAGCAACATAAAGCACAATTATTTCAGTTCCACAATTTATTCCAATCACATTATAACCTGACAATAACCACCTGAAAGAAAATCTCATAAGTAGTTAGTTTCTCAATTTTTAAAAATTCATTCATGGGATGTGGGCATCGCTGGCTAGGCCAGCATTTATTGCCCATCCCTAACTGCCCTTGAGAAGGGGTGATGAGCTGCCTTCTTGAACCACTGCAGTCTATGTGAGGTAGATACACCCACAGTGCTGTTAGGAAGGGAGTTCCAGGATTTTGACCCAGCGACAGTGAAGGAACGGCGACATAGTTCCATGTCAGGATGGTGTGTGACTTGGAGGGGAACTTGCAGGTGGTGTTGTTCCCATGCATTTGCTGCCCTTGTCCTTCTAGTTGGTAGAGATCGTGGGTTTGGAAGGTGCTGTCTAAGGATCCTTGGTCTGTTGATGTGGTGCATCTTGTAGATGGTAAACACTGCTGCCACTGTGCGTCGGTGGTGGAGGGAGTGAAGGTTTGCTGCTTTGTCCTGGATGGTGTCAACCTTCTTGCGTGTTGTTGGAGCTGCACCCATCCAGGCAAGTGGAGAGTATGCCATCACACTCCTGACTTGTGCCTTGTAGATGGTGGACAGGCTTTGGGGAGTCAAGAGGTGAGTTACTCGCCACAGGATTCCTAGCCTCTGACCTGCTCTTGTAGCCACAGTATATGGCTACTCCAGTTCAGTTTCTGGTCAATGATAACCCCCAGGATGTTGATAGTGGTGGATTCAGCGATCGTAATGCCATTGAACGTCAAGGGGAGATGGTTAGATTCTCTTTTCTTGGAGATGGTCATTGCCTGGCACTTGTGTGGCACAAATGTTACTTGCCACTTATCAGCCCAAGCCTGGATATTGTCCAGGTTTTGCTGCATTTCTACACAGACTGCTTCAGTATCTGAGGAGTCACGAATGGTGCTGAACATTGTGCAATCATCAGCGAACATCCCCACTTCTGACCTTATGATTGAAGGAAGGTCATTGATGAAGCAGCTGAAGATGGCTGGGCCTAGGACACTACCCTGAGGAACTCCTGCAGTCATGTCCTGGAGCTCAGATGATTGACCTCCAACAACCACAACCATCTTCCTTTAAGCTAGGTATGATTCCAACCAGCGGAGAGTTTCCCCCCGATTCCCATTAACTCATGACAGGGTGTTAACTAATCTCAATATATTAAAAAGCACTTGCTGACATACCCAGGGTTGGAATAAATCTGGGAAAAATATTTTGATAGTTGATTAATTTAGTTCCTATCAAATTAGAATAGCAATGTAACCATGAAGCCTTTAATACACAGAAACCACAGATGAACATGATGTGAATCAGCATGGTGCTGTAGACAGATCAAGGACTTATATATTCTGCTGATAACACTGCCCCCATTTGCAGATCTCAGACATTTTCAGTGCAGTGAGCAAATTAAGATACAGAAAGATAGGGCTTTTAAATCTTTTGAATACAATGTTTCCCTTGGACACACTGCCTTTCTTTGGTCATCCTAGGAGGCTAGAGTACTGTGAAACTCGAGAATTTTGTTGGAAACATATTTTGGTATTATTCACCAATGGGCCATCAGAAAGAAAATACAAATATCTTGTGCACTCTGGAAAAAAGAGGTTTATCTAAAAAATCTAACTTTGTATAAAATATTTCCATCACATGGGTTTTCAGTTTTATAGATTCTAATGTTTTTACTTAACAATTAGTTTAACTCTAAATAAGTCAGAACCTTCCAGATCTTTGAAAACATGTTTTGCATCAACAGTATTTGAAGAGAAATTGTTTTCTAACACTAGCAGTGTAGCTCCAGGCTAAAAACACAATTTTCTTTTTTCACAACACAGCAACTTATATGGATGTATAAAACCTCATGAATGCTGGAGAATTATTTGAAATGACATATCGTGCCTCCTTCGTAGAAGTTTTGACCACACCAGTATCCCAAATAGCAATAAAGTGATTATTGCTTAGTCAGTTTCAATATGTGATGTTTATCTGAAATTGACAAGGTCATTAAAAATTGTACTACAGTCAGCTGTGCTAGTGTCTAGCAGCATAAAAAGGTAAATCATCTCCCTTTTGGCTTCCTTGAGAGAGAGTGGGTAGCACATCATAACTTGAGGCATGTAAACACTTTTTTTTTGGCTGTAGACACCTTCAATTCCTGGCCAGACAAAAATACTGAAAGTTCCAGTCATTCAGCAGTTAACTTGAATGATGCAAATACACCATCTCAATAAGCATGAATTGTACACTTTTCCATATGCTAAGCTGCACTAAAAGTTACATTATAAGCAAATGATAGCAAAGAATAAAAAAAAGGAGACACACACTGGACTGCAAAGATAAATAAATTTGGCACTGGCAGAGATCATGATTTGTGTGAAAGGCAACAGGATTCCATGGATGCCATAGGATTGTCAGGAATGAATAAATGATCTCAAAGAAATAACAAAGAGGTAAGTAAAACACAACGAGGACTGAAAGAATATTGAAAAGACTAGGGGTGCTTAAAAAAAAAACGTGGTCTTACAATTGGAAGCATTTCCAGCTCTTTCATGAGGGAAAAAGTACATCCAAACAGTCAATTATGGACAAGGAAACCTTTCATCTTTGGTCAAATTTTCCATTGTGTCTTCTCTGGAATACAGGACACGTGCAGGAGGAGCTGCAACAACAGATTAGCAGATATGCCAGCCAAAAGTAATGAAGAATGATCAGACCACATTCCCCAACCCCACTACCAACCCAGGGGCACTGCAGGTGGGTATTTGGTTCATCAAATCATTGACAGACCAAGTGCAGGATCCTAATTTAAATATATTATATATGTAATATTTATATATAGTAATGCAATAGTTTCTTATGTTAATTGAGAATAAAGTACGATCGATGTGAAGTTGGTTTATGACATATATTGCAGCAGCAAGCATTCCAGACTAGGCATAGTTCACTGCATTCATGCACCAAGTGTCCTCATATATCAAAATGGTGTGGAAGCTATTCTCATTACTTACACATTCAGAAGGGCATTTTAAGAAGACTTCAATTGCAAACTCTGGTCTAGTTTTTCACATTAAAGACATTTATCTCTACAACGTATGATGCAAAAGTTCTGAATTTGCAATACACAAGAACACAAGAAATAGGAGCAGTAGTAGACCATATGGTCCATTGAGCCTGCTCTGCTGTTCAATACGATCATGGCTGATCTTGGGCTTCAGTTCCACTTTTCTGCCCACTCCCCATATCCCTTGATTCCCTGCGAGACCAAAAAGCTATCTATCCCAGCCTTAAATGTATTCAATGATGGAACATCCACAATCCTCTGGGGTAGAGAATTCCAAAGATTCACAACCCTTTGAGTGTAGTAATTTCTCCTCATCTCCTCTGAATGATTGACCCCCTTATCCAATATGACTTAAATAATTGGACCTATGCCCAATAATTGATTTTTTTAAATTGAGCAGTGTAAATGTTTACATATGCTTTATAGATTATGAAAAAGCATTCACTCATGTTTATCACCAAAAGCTAATCGATGTGTTACTGAAATGTGATATTGACAGTAAAGATTTAATCCAGAACCTATATTGGGACTAAATAGCAAGCATCAGGCTAGAAGATGGACAATCACACATGGTTCAAGTGAAGAGAGGAGTATGACAAGACTGTGTACTGTTGCCAAAATTATTCAATCTGTACACAGACCAAATATTCAGAGAATTAGATGTACTTCCAGCTGTAAATATTGGAGGTAAGAACATAACAAACTTGTGGTACCCTGACGACACAGTGCTACTTGCAGAATCATAAGAGGCCCTACAAAATATTGTAGATCAAATAAAATCTAGAAGTTTAGAATATGGATTGAGTATGAACACCAAAAAGATAAAAACAATGGTAGTTAGAAGGAATACATTCGAAGAAACCAGAGTGAAGATTGAAGTGGATTGTATCACACTGGTACAAGTAGATAAGTTTGTCTATTTAGGACAAATGATAACAGAAGATGATAGGTGCACTGCCAAAGTCGGAAGGATAGAGATAGCCTGAAGTAATTTTGTGAAGATGAAGGATGCATTAACAAGAAAGCTCAAGCTTTTAACAAGGAAAAAAAAACTCAAGGTGCTACATTCTATCTACTTTCCTGTAGGCTTCAGAAACCTGGACAATAAGTAAAGATCTGTGGAAGAAAATAGAGGCCTTTGAAACATGGATGCTAAGACATATGCTTAAAATTTCTTATACAGACCATAAGACAAATGAAGCAGTGCTTGAAATTGCAAGAGCAAAAAGAACTCTAAAAAGTAACATCCAGAAAAGAAAATATCAGTATTTCGATCATTTGATCAGAGCTGAAAAGCTACAGAGATCTCTTCTAGAGGGCAAAGTGGAAGGCAGCAGAAAGAGGGGTCGACCTAGGTATGGTTGGATGATGGATGTCAGAGAGAAGTTGCAGATGAGCTATTGCAGATTTGTAATCATGATGCAAGATAGACGAGTGCAGCATACCTCGACAGCAAATCTCCTGGTAGGCGAAGCTACGGGCAGCAGTATAAATTATCTTGCTGATAAACTAATATGGGCATTTATGAACTGTAATTCATGCCAACTATGGTACCCTACACCCAGTCAGTGTACACATTGCTAAATTAAACAAGCGCATGGGAAAGGCTTCCTCTGCTATGTCCAGACTGGCCAAGAGAGTGTGGGAAAATGGTGCACTGACACAGAACACAAAAGTCCAAGCGTTTCAAGGCTGTGTCCTCAGTTCCTTGCTCTGCAGCAGCGAGGCCTGGACAACGTACGTCAGCCAAGAGCGACGTCTCAATTCATTCCATCTTCGCTGCCTCCGGAGAATCCTTGGCATCAGGTGGCAGAACCGTATCTCCAACACTGAAGTCCTCGAGGTGGCCAACATCCCCAGCATATACACCCTACTGAGCCAGCGGCGCTTGAGATGGCTTGGCCATGTGAGCCGCATGGAAGATGGCAGGATCCCCAAGGACACATTGTACAGCGAGCTCGTCACTGGTATCAGACCCACCGGCCGTCCATGTCTCCGCTTTAAAGACGTCTGCAAACGTGACAGGAAGTCCTGTGACATTGATCACAAGTCATGGGAGTCAGTTGCCAGTGATCGCCAGAGCTGGCGGGCAGCCATAAAGGCGGGGTTAAAGTGTGGCGAGTTGAAGAGACTTAGCAGTTGGCAGGTAAAAAGACAGAAGTGCAAGGAGAGAGCCAACTGTGTAACAGCCCCGACAACCTAATGGGAAAACCCCGATTTGATATAAACGCTGCCAGGAAGCACTTCTGTACCTTGACATCTTTAGTAAGCATAAACTTTTTTTTTGATGGAAGCTACATTTCAGAAACGGGAGGGAGCAAAGATTAACCCTTCCCGAACACGTTCCACTTCCAATCACAGAGCTGGGTTTGAACTCGGGAATAGTCTTAGCTAACACAGCAAAGAGTGAAAATCTAAAAGCAAAAGAAACAAAACAGAAAGAATACAGAAGGATTTTCTAGCCTACGTGACTTTCAAACCAGATGTTGGTCTTGCTGTCTTGGCATTTTATTCCTGCTCCATTGCAAAAGAACTCCTCCTCCCCTGAAGAAATTCACAGAAATTACCCTTCTGTTGAAATAAATAAAACATATGCTGAATTGGGCGGGGGGCTGGATGTAGATGATTTATGGTTAACTAGTTGGGCATAAGCGCCAATCGTCAGCAGTGAGGTGCTTCAAAATGAAAGAACCTTTTTCTTGGAATGTACTTGTCAATGATCTGGCGTCTCTCTGCCTTCAATAAACAGCCTCCTGCGATGTGCTAGTTTGAAGGAGCTCGGCGTGGTACTTACAAACTCAAACCTCTTCCGAGGTTTTAAGAAGGTTAGTGAGACAGAGACAAGCATCCGACTATTACCTGGGTCTGCGAGTCCGCGCCGTAAAAAAGTAGCTCTCCCCCCACCCCCCACATACACACCTCCACAGACTCACCTGATCGATCGCGTACAATAACGTTGCAGGATGAGTTTGCCAAAGACAGAGGGAGCAGAAATTCAGCGCTTGTGATGCTCGACTTGGTGAGGCGGCTACTGGTTTTCGGAGCTCACTGCCTCAGGCATTCAGTCCTTCCTGAGCTGCAAGTCCACTGACATTTGGGGCAAGCTCCCAGCCCGGTGAAACTGCTGCTCGACGGTCAACTCCTTCCTGTCATTGGGAGATCAGCCAGTTTAAAAAAAAATCTCCAGTTCAGTCATGCAGTTGCCTCCTAAGGAACCACAGAGAAAGAGCATGTGGGATCTGGCCATAGAGGTCGGCATGAGAGTTTTTCTCTTTGGAGTTTTTGTGTAAGTGAATCTGCATTCTATCCCGATTAGCTTATTTCTAAAGCAAATTGTCAGCATTCCAATTGCAAAGTGTGTAAATCGTTTAAATCCCTCCAATTACAGCCATTGCTTTATTGTGTTGTCTTTTCTAGTTTGTGTTTTTTACTCTATGTATTCTGCTTTCTATATTTTATGCTTGTGGCTGTTTCTACTTATGTTCTCCCCGCCCCCAATTCATCACCCTCCATCCTTTACCATTTTCTTAGGGATTATTAACTACATAGCTTGCTCCTTAAACACGTGCTCAACCTTGCGAATCTTTACTCTCAGCCTGTCTTCACCTTAAGCGCCGGCTACTTAATACTCCATGGTTGGGCAGTGAGAGTCGGTGTCTGCCACTGGATACCTCTCACCCCACTCCCTCCGGTTTTAGAACTGGGAGATGGGCTGTTGTGTAGCAACTGCATTCTGCAAAGCACGCAGAAGGGACATACGCTGTCATAATCTGCATCTCTTTCAGCTCCTGTGACACATTGTTTAACAAGTGATTTCTTTTTTGACCAAGAAAATTCCTGTTTGGTGCCTAGATTCCATTGCTCTCTGACAAAAGCACTCATTACTTACTTGGTAACTGTGACTGGTTAATGTTTGCTCCTGGTTATCCCGACTGTCATTTTAAGCCACCATCTTTTACACAGGTGCTCGGGAGGCTTCCAGCAATAGTCACTTGTAGGTTTCTAAAGAAATAAATTGTCACCGTTTATCTTGAGCATTAAGTCGCAATGTGTAGGAATCCTAATGGCACCAGTGAGGCTTTCCCAGTGTGATTAATGTGTGTTCCATTGACAGTCCTGTAGATGTAATATAATTTGTCATCAGCTAGCAAGTATGATGTGAACTGCAGCACATCTGTTGATCAGCAGCCAAAATTCAATCAAAGCAAATACTTATTTAATAAAGGCAATTAGTATCATTATTCATGCAAATTACCTGTAAAGTAAAATGTGTTCTCATTTTTGTTCTGCCTAAACCGTAGATTTAAACTAATTTCAAACTCTTGAATGGGGAATTGCTCAACTGGAATTATTTTTGCTCGAGTCTTTTGTGTCTCAGCAAATTATCCATCTAATGCATTTAGCAGTGCTACTCCCTCATCAGGTACAAAGTAGAATTTAATTAGTGCATCTGCAGCTTGCAGATGTCGAACGTTGCCTTAAAACATCCCACAGGAAAATAAGTGCACAGTGCCCTGATTACAGAGGAAATACTATTGTGTAAGATGAAAAATGTAATTTAATGCTGGTGGTGCCTCCTATTGGGGGTTGCCTGTTACTGGTAGAGGCTATACTATACAGAGAAGTATGGAAGGATATTATTTATACATTTGAGGCTTTCAGCATATTATAATTATCATTAGATTTTAAAGGTTCACCATAGCATCCTTTCAGACCTTCACAACACTCTACTCTTTCAGTTTAGATCTGACTGCTTTAGCATACAGCATAGCCTTTTCACCTTCTGGATTAAGAGCTTCAAATCACTGCACCTCCCTTTTGCATTAGATTTGAGTGCTTCAGCATACTGCACCACCTTTTCACATTAGACTTGGGTGCTTGAACATACAATGCCACCATCTCACATTATGCATATTGGTGCTTCATCACAACATACTGCCCCATTTCATCTTCTGGATTTGAGTCCTTCAATACACCATACCACCTTTTTAACATGAGGTTGCACCTGCAATTTTTTTCTCGTATGTTAACAATTTTGGTCCCAACTGCTCATTGCGGTCTCAAATACTCTGATTTTATCAATACTCATCCACATTGGCAACTGTGAAAAATATTTTTTCCTATCACAGAGCCTTAATTACTTCACCCACTCTCTGGAGTCAATAATCAATTCTGCTCCTGTGCTTTAAAAAAAAATTGACAAATATTTTTGAAGCCTGGAAAAACCAGACAACTGCAAGAAATAGAAATGATGATGGATTTTTGAACTATATATTTAACATTTCTATGTATGAAATCAGCTGCAACTCCAACTAGGTCTGTCAGCTTTACAAGAGGAAGTAAAGATTCTATTTATATCGTGTAGTGCCCCACAAACTATTCTTAAATCTTTGTACTGGTGAATAGTATATATCACAACAAAGTTTCCTCAACAATAAAGGGATAGAATTTGTAGTTCTACATGATTGACATTATTATGATTCAGTAAACGTCATTAGGTTTGTTAATCGAAAACAAAAGCTTTGTAAAATAATTACACTTATTGAACAACATGCTGTAAGTAGACAAAAGAAATATTGAATGTTTCTGTGCACCAGTTTAATCTGCACACTTGAGATGAACCATTACTCATTTATATAATTCATAAAGGACAAAATTATAGTCAACATAGCTGATATAAATTAAATCTGTAATACTGGGGAATATATTTGCATCCTATAAATGGCACAAGAAAAACTGAACTGCAAAACTAATAATTTAATGTAATCTCAGAATCTTCTCTTCTTCTTTGGCCTCCTTGTCTTGAGAGACAATGGGTAAGCGCCTAGAGGTGGTCAGTGGTTTGTGGAGCAGTGCCTGGAGTGGCTATAAAAGCCAATTCTAGAGTGACAGACTCTTCCACAGGTGCTGCAGATAAAATTGGTTGTTGGGGCTGTTACACAGAATAAACAAAAAAAAAGTAGTGCTATTTTGTTTGGTGCTAAAATGCTACAGTATTGACATCATTAGAGGGTTTAAAGGCTAACCATGCCTCAATAATAACACTCACTCTCACTCCACACACTTCAATGCAGCACAAAATGAGTGAGTGCTGCATTGTTGGAGGTGCTGGCTTTCGGATGCAATGTTAAACCAAGGCTCCATCTGCAGGTTCAAGTGGAAGTGAAAGGTTCCATAACCCAATTTGAAGAAGAGCAGGGGAGCTCTTCTGGTGTCCTAGCTAATACTTAACTCTCAACTATTATTACTATATTAGTAAAACAGATTAATGACTCGATTTTAAATCTGTGCAAGCAGATAGGTTTTGAATGGGTTAAAATTTAGGGCCATTATCTGGTCATTAATTGATTGGTGTATGTAGAACCTTGCTGTGCTTAAATTGGCTGTCACATTTTCTTACATTATAATGGTGACAGCACTTCAAAAGTAATTAATTGGCTATGAGGTCCTTTGGGATCTCTTGAGGTTCAGGAAGGTGCTATATAAATGCAAATTTGGGGGAGAGAGCATGGAGGTTGGTCAAGAAAATGGCATGGAAGTTTACCATTTATTTGATGTTAATTACTAATTTATGGTTTTTTTCTAGTCCTTGCTACATAAGATCTCAAAGAGATTTTAATGCATTAAGAGGGACAGTGAATTGAACTTAAGTGAAGTACATTGGTTTTAGAACATTAGCCATCAGTCCATGTTCTTCTCAGTTGTAATATTACTGTCAAAATGTGCTCAAGACTCTAAAGTAAAAAAAAAACAATATTTTCTTACTGACTTTGGTGACAACTGTAAATATATTTTACTGGCTTATTTTTCCAGTCCAGAACTGTTTGGCCAGATTGATGTAGTCATAAGTTGTAAAAACAAATTCATATAAAATGAGCTAGGCAATAATTACATGTTTTATATTCATTTTTAACAGGAGCAAGAGTGTGATTATAACATTCAATTTTTGAATTTTAGATTTGTAATTCTGATTTTATAACCAGATTTAATATTTATCATTTTTTATATTAATGTTCAATTATGTGGTTAATATTTACTTAATATTTTTGTGTTAAATGGACTGAATGGCCTCCTTCTGTGCCATACTTTTTCTATGGTTCTATGGAATACAATAGAATAAGATCTTCCATCCGAGCTGATCCTTTCTTCATAGAATCAGGTTAGCTTCTGTCATCCACATTTTATTTGGCCACAAACCTTTCTCAGTGCTGGATAGAGGGCAGAGAACTACAGTTCAAATGAATGAACCATCATAGAATGAGGACATTACATACTAAGATTTAAAATAAAATGCAAGGAAGGTGCCACCAAACAAATAGGCCAAATATTTACAAGGAACTTAAAATTTACCATGATTTGTAGAAGATGTTCTCTCAAATGTATCATGTTTTGACATTATTTACAATATTCACAATATACTGGGTAATTCACGTAAATCGCAACTATTACAGAGCAAAGTGACAGATGCAGCACCCATATTTCTTCACCTTGACATTGATTGTTTTGTGCTTTCAGAAGAGAATTCTACCGTACTTAGGTCACTGTTTTCTCAAAAGTGCGAAATAGCTTCTGAAATTTCACTCATCGGAACATTTGCCCAGATTAGCAGAATATTGTTTTGCTATGTTCAAAGGGAAATGCATTGCACCATAAAGGTGCAATGGCAGTGTTTTAATACTAAATATGTTCATGCACAGTAGCACATCAAATAGAGATGATACATTCATGTGAGAAGTTAAAGAAAGAATAATTCACAATTTAAAATGTGAAGTTTCATACTTCTGCATTTCTTTGTGTGAGAATTTTCTTTAGTACTTTATTATCCAAAAACTGTGCGGTCTAATCCTATTAATTCAAAGTCACTTCTTTGCCTGAAAAAATTTAAATTATCAATTCCAAGTTTAAACAATTCTAATAAACAGGGATGTTATTTTGTATCAAGTTAACAGGCAGTTTGAATTAAGCAACTTCAAATTAACAGGAGTCGATTGTATAGAATATAAGGAAAGGCTGCACAAGATGCAGAGGCATTGTGCAAGACGCCAAGCAAGCATAAGTGCTGAACTTTCATCCACAATTCATCATACTCAACTTAAAAGAGATTGACAGATTTCTAAATAGCAGTGACATAAGGGGATATGAGGATAGTGTGGGAAAAAGGTGGATGATCAGCCATGATCATATTGAATGGCGGGGCAGGCTCGATGGGCTGAATGGCCCACTCCTGCTCCTATGTTTAAAAAAAATCTCTATCAATTGGACGATAACAGATCTAAAACGGCATGAGAAAATCTCTAGTGATGGAAATCTTGGGGAACCATAGATCCTAAGTCGCCTTTTTCCTCCCGAGCACATTACAGTTACAACGTAATGTCTCAAATTACTTTTTTTACAGTATCCCAAAATTATTTTCTGAAAAAAATCTATCTTGCATTTCTGAGTGTCGAAACAACTTAGATTCCTGAAAATGATTGTATTCCAACATGGATAGGAGTGTGAATAACACAAAAATACTGCCAAGACAGATAAAAAGTTTTAAAATCCTACAGGAACAATTCACAACCTGCTGAAGTGAGACTGAACAGCTTCATTGTTCTCTTTCTCAGCCTCCAAGGTTGAGTGTCATATCAGGGCAATAAGTCATGTCACCAGCAGGGTCCTTACAATATGAATCACCAGTCCCAAATGGTAGCGGCGAGATTCATTCACACAAACAGCGTAAATCCTATAATTTCATGACACACAATTAATTTCAATGGGGAGGCTGACAGAGAAGTTACAATTTTTTGCGGATTTGTCAAGGCTAACATTTAATCGTCCAGCAATTTGTGGAGAATCGTAACTCCTGGCATATATCTTCACCACAAATTGCTTGATGGTCACAAACTAATTATGGCGAGTGCTGCTAATTCACATTATTTATCCAGCAATTTCTGGCCTAACATATTTATCTGTGCTGCATTTCAAAACATTCTTGAGGCAGGAAGAGTTCTGCCATTGATAGGTGGTGCATATGCACCACCTTGCATCTAAATCCTTTCCTGTGACAGTCGCTTACTCCACAGCTGAATGAATAAACTTTCTGACATTTTACCAGTTAGGTGGTTGGTTGACTGCTTCAGAAACAGCAAAAGATCACATTGCAGGTGCATCACGATTGGCTGGTAGTTGTTCATAACTGCTAACAAAATCTTTTTCGCAGGAATCACACATTACAAAATCAACTGTCTTTTAATTAACAGTTCAGATATATGAAAAAATACAGCAGGAGTCAAGCATTTTCCAGAGAAAAAAGGATTTTTATCGTTATAGAGCTTTGCCACATTTAAGAATCTAAGATTGCAGTTCTGGTCACCGCATTATAGGAAGGATGTGGAAGCTTTGGAAAAGGTGCAGAGGAGATTTACTAGGATGTTGCCTGGTATGGAGGGAAGGTCTTACGAGGAAAGGCTAAGGGACTTGAGGTTGTTTTCGTTAGAGAGAAGGAGGAGAAGAGGTGACTTAATAGAGACATATAAGATAATCAGAGGGTTGGACAGGGTGGATAGTGATAGCCTTTTTCCTCGGATGGTGATGGCAAACACGAGGGGACATAGCTTTAAGTTGAGGGGTGACAGATATAGGACAGATGTCAGAGGTAGTTTCTTTACACAGAGAGTAGTAGGGGCGTGGAACGCCCTGCCTGCAACAGTAGTAGACTCGCCAACTTTAAGGGCATTTAAGTGGTCATTGGATAGACATATGGATGAAAATGGAATAGTGTAGGTCAGATGGTCGGCGCAACATCGAGGGCTGAAGGGCCTGTACTGCGCTGTAATGTTCTATGTTCTATGTTCTATTACGCTATCTATTTTCATAATAAAATTACATGTGATGTATATTAAAGAGGTGATTTTAACCTACCCCGCTGGGCATGCTGTTAAAATTGCTTTAGAGTAACTTACTGGCCCATCCCTGCTGCTTTTCCACCATCCGTTATTTTAACCACCATACTTTTGATTCGGTCAAGGTGTTTAACAGAAACAGGAAAGTCAAGAGCTCATGCAAATCGGGGTCCAATGATATTCAGACACTGACGCTGTAGGACCCCAATTTGCATGCATTGTTGAGTACCCTGCTTGCCCCTGGTGGGCTTCTTAACCAAAAAAAAGTCTGTGTGCTAAAACCTAGCTGGATTAATCACTCAGAGCCACCGGAAGCACTATTTTAACAAAGCACTCAGTTGCAAGTAATAGGATCCTGGTAATCAGTGTGCCATTGTGGTGCTTGGATTTCCAGGAGAGTTTCCAACTTCCAGTTTGGTCTTTGAGATGTTTTTTTAAAACGGTATTTACAGCTTATTTACAATGGGTGCCATTATAACCACTTTGATGTGGATCTGTCAGATCAAACTGATCTACCAACAGAATTTCTATACAAATAAAATGGTGTACAATCACAGAAGTGAAAATGTAAGCAAGATGCAAAATAATGCGTATGAAGAACTGGAATCAGTCCACAGAAGTTTAATATATCCTTTTCAGAAAGAAAGAACTTCCATATAACATCTTTCACAACTTCAAGAAATCCCTAAGCGCTTTACAGCTAATGAAATACTTTTGAAGTGTGTTTGTTGTAATGTGGGGAAACATAGCAGCCAATTTGCACCCATCCACTGAGGAGAACTGAAAAGGGAAATAAGAAGAAATGTGAAATTATGCATTTTAGTAGGGTGACTGAGGAGAAACTGTACAAATTAAATAGTACACTTTTAAAAGGGGTGCAAGAATAGAGATTTGAAGGTGGCAGATCAGTTGGGAAGGCTGTTTAATATAAACACCATAAGGGATCCTTGGCTTCATAAACAGAGGCATAGAGTACAAACGCAGGGCAGTTATACTAAAACTTTTTAAAATTGCTGGTTTGGCCTCAGCTAGAATATTGTATCCAGTTCTGGGCACACACTTTAGGAAGGATGACACCTTGGAGAAGATGCAGAGGAGATTTACTACAATGCTACCAGGGATGCAGGACTTCA
Organism: Heterodontus francisci; assembly: GCF_036365525.1. Lineage (NCBI taxonomy): Eukaryota > Metazoa > Chordata > Chondrichthyes > Heterodontiformes > Heterodontidae > Heterodontus > Heterodontus francisci. The sequence continues at coordinate 59,816,583 of NC_090390.1, forward strand.
GTTACATGGAGAGACTTGAGAAGCTGTTTCCCTTTAAGCAGAGCAGGACGAATGGAAATTTTACTAGAGGTGTTCACAAGTATGAAAGGTTTTGATAAAGTAACTAAGAAGAAACAGGTTCCAGTGACAGAAGGGTCAATAACCAGAGGACACAGATTTAAGGTAATTGACAAAAAAAACAAAGGTGAGGTGAGGTGAGGTGAGGTGAGGAGAGATTTTTTTTTTCCTACGCAGTGAGTTGTTATGATGAGGCACGCACTACCAGAAAAGGTGGTGGAATCAGATTTCAATAATAATTTTCAAAAGTGAATTGGATAAATACCTGAAAGGGAAAAGTTTGCAGGACTATGGGGAAAGGGCAAGGGAGTGGGACTAATTGAATAGCTCTTTCAACAAACTGGCACAGGCACAAAAGATTGAATAGTCTCATGTACTTTATCATCCTATGATTCAATTATATCACAAAGAGCAATCAGATAATGATCAGATAATCTGTTTTCGTTGATGTTGATTGAGGAATAAATATAGGCAGAGACAACTACCCTGTTCTTTTTAGAACAGTGTCATGGGACCTTTTATGTTCACGCGCGAGTGCAAATGGGATCTCACTTTAATGTCTCATCTACAAGGCAGTACTTTGGTGCTGCACTGAAGTGCCAGCCTAAATTATATACTTGAGGTTCCGCTGTGGGGCTTAAGCCCAGGACCTTCTAACTCAGATGTGAGAATGCTGCCATTGAGCCAAGGCTGAAACGTAACATTTCTTGAATTACAGCAGTTTCCATGACTAAATTAATTGAGTGTCTTAATATTTGGTAGTGGTCTTCAGTTTTGAAGGGTATAGGATGAGATGATGATGATGATGATGATGTAGAATACATGAACCTTAAGTGCCCATTGAACATGATGTAGTTTTATGTTGTTCAGTATCTTGCCTAAGTACTTTTTTCTGTGATTGTGTACCAGAACTGCTGATCTCTAAAAATTCAAGTGTCATGTATACCCTTTTGAAGAGACTGTTGTCAATCGATTGTGATTAACATAACACTGAGTTGAAAATGATTACAAGGAATGCCAATAAAAGTTAAGCAGACATTGTTTGACGTTCAAGCAACCAGCAACAGCTATAGCCCTTATGGTGTATAATTCAATATCCAACATGGATCAAAACACCTTTATCTCAATTGATTCCCAATCAAAAGAAATTTCTCCCCTCTTGTAGATTCACTGCCACCTATCTACTATTTTGTATCTAACAAAGCAGCATCTTCCATTTTAAATGCCACCTATTTGAAACTATATCAAGTTAAAGACAAAAAAAAATCCTGTTTTTGTTACAACAGAGACCAATGAAATACCAGAAATTTAAGAGAGGACTACAAATTGCTAGCAGTGTGGAAAATTGCAGTATGGGGAGACCTCAGTGAAAAGAGATGGCAGGCCCCAATTAGCCTCCTTTTCCCTTCCAAGTCATAGTCCCTTTTCCTTACATTTTCCTTTCTCTCCCAAGACACAGAGATCACTCTGCCTTCTTTCCTAACCCATAACATGGAGTCACTCTGAGACTCTGCTTTGGTGTGCAATTTCTGCCCAAGCCTACAATTCCCATACTTGTCCAGCCATTCCAGGACCCAGGCTTAATTTGAGCCTTTCACTTACTCTGGAACCATTGTCCAGAGTCACTTTATGCATATTATGCACCAACAGATCATGCATCCAAACCGATGACTTTTACCGCCGAGTAGAACAGGGGCGTCAGGTGGATGGGAACACCATCACCTGCAGGATCCCTTCCAATTACACATCATCCTGACTTGGAAATATATCATCCTTATTTCAAATCTCACTGAGTTAAAATCCTGGAACTCCCTCCCTAACAGCGCTGCGTGCATACCTATACCACACAGATTGCAGCAGTTCAAGAGCACGGCTCACCTTTGTCTTCTGAGCGGCTACTACAGATAGGTAATAAATGCTGGCCTGGCCCGGCCCACATCCTATTAGCAAATTAAAAAAAAAAATTCTGTCCTATTCTCCCAAAATGTGGCTTCCACATATCGCAAATCAGAGACAAATTTCAGCACAAGCCTAGGCCCGGCTCTGCAGCCTCCACATTAACTTGACTCCACTACAATTTAGTATAAAGAATCAATTTCAGAACCAGTGCCACAAGAAGTCCACTAAAAGTATTAAAATTCTTATCTGTGTGTTTGCAGTCTGCAATAATTGAAAGTTACTGATTGATCTATGCTAGCCATGTAACATCACAGGCCACTCCTAACATTTGTCCATGTGATACCATAGATGAATCAGATTGCTATTTATTTTTGGACTTCATGATAGATTTTTTTTGCTTATTCGTTCTTGGGATCTGGGAAAGGCCAACATTTATTGCCCTTGAGAAGGTGGTTGTGAGCTGCATTTCTGAACAATCCACGTGGTGTTGGTACACCCACAGTTGTTAGGGAGGGAGTTCCAGGATTTTGACCCACTGACAATGAAGGAACAGCGAGCGATATTGTTCTAAGTCAGGATGGTGTGTGACTTGGAGGGGAACTTGCAGATGGTGGTATTCCCATGCGTTTGTTGCCCTTGTCCTTCTAGGTGGTAGAGGTCACAGGTTTGCAAGGTGCTGTTGAAGGAGTCTTGGCGAGTTGCTGCAGTGCACCTTGTATATGGTACACACTGCTGTCACTGTATGCCGGGTGTGGACAGAATGAATGTTTAAGGTGGTGGATGGGGTGCCAGTCAAGCGGACTGCTTTGTCCTGGATGGTGTTGAGCTTCTTGAGTATTGTTGGAGCTGTATTTATCCAGGCAAGTGGAGATTATTCCATCACATTTCTGACTTTTGTAGATGGTGGACAGGCTTTGGGGAGTCTGGAGGTCTGTTGCTGTAGATGGACTTCCCAGTCTCTGACCTGCTCTTATAGCCACTGTATTTATATGGCTGGTCCAGTTAAATTTCTGGTCAATGGTAATCCCCGGGATGTTGACAGTAGGATATTCAGCAATGATAATGTGATCATATGTCAAGGGGAGATGGTTAGATTTTATCTTGTTGGAGATGCTTATTGCCTGACACTTCTGTGGTACAAATGTTACTTGCCACTTATCAGCTGAATGTTGTCCAGGTCTTGTTGCATGCGGCCATGGACTGCTTCAGTATCTGAGGAGTTGTGAATGGTACTCAAAACCGTGCAATTGTCAGCAGACATCCCCACTTCTGACCTTATGATGGAGGGAAGGTCATTGATGAAGCAGCTGGAGATGGTTGGGCCTAGAACACTACCCTGAGGAATTCCTGCAGCGATGTTGTGGGGCTTAGATGATTGGCCTTCAACAACCACAACCATCTTCTTTTGTGCTAGGTATGATTCAAAACAGTGGAGGATTTTCCCCCGATTCCCATCTACCTCAATTTCGCTAGGGTTTCTCAACGCCACACTCGGTCAAATGCTGTCTTGATGTCAAGGGCAGTCACTCTTGCCTCCCCTCTGAAATCCATCTCTTTTGTCCATATTTGGACCAAGACTCTAAGGAGGCCTCGAGCTGAGTGACACAAACTGAAGTTGTGGCTGAGTAAGTGCCGCTTGATAGCGATATCTTTCATTATTTTGTTGATAATTACGAGTAGCCTTTTGGGGCCGCAATTGGTGGAATTGGATTTGTCCTGCTTTTTGTGGACAGGACATACCTGAGCAATTTTCCACATTGTCAGGTAGATGCCAGTGTTGTAGCTGTACTGGAACAGCTTGGCTATGGGCGTGGCTAGTTCTGGAGCACAAGTCTTCTGTACTACAGCTGGGATGTCCATCTTGCTCCATTCTCCATTAATCCTCTATCCTGGGATGTCTATTCAGACTCCCTTCCTCCCTAGGTACACCAGGCCTTCTCTGTGAGCCCTCCCTCTCTTGCTCTTTTGCAGCACTTGGTCTCATCCAAGTGCTTTGGCTCAGATCCTTCTCTCGGACTGATACCTGTCTCAAATGTTGCACTCTCCAGACCTGTACTCTACTCCTTGACACTGCAACCAAAAGCATCTTGCCTGAAATTTTCAGTCCCACACTCCACTTCCCAGGATTGCTGCAACAGTCTCTGGCCTCTAAGCTCCCACTTTTAAATCTGATTCTCTGAAGTTGGAACTGTAAGCAATGTCATAGCAGAGCCACTAGATTATTGAAATGTAATTCAAATTCCTTTTGAGTATGGACCTATAGTCTGTCACCATGGCCAGCATTTCCAATCTAACAAATGCAAAGCCCATTCAATGACTCAATATATTTTACATAAAAATTACAATATAGCGTATTTACATATGGGTGGTAATTTGATTTAAAGTAATGCCAACACTAATTTAATTCAACTTACCTCAATTTAAACAGATGTTAGACCAGAACTGATGCGTTAAAGTAATAAGATTGATGTCACTGAATCATTTCATTATTATCCCTAACTTATCCCCAATTTGCAAAAGCACTCCTGTAAACTAAAATAAGTATTTATTGTAATTTATGCATTGATCAAGAATTTTGTCACAAACTTTATGTGGATTGAATTTTAAAAGGAGTATGGCTTTAGAGAAACCTCCTTGTGTATTCTGTATCATTATTTAATAGCTGTGTCCTTTCATTGCAAGAAACCCTCAGTTGAAAGGCACATTTGTAAAAGTGTAAATGAAGCAGCTGTATCTTGATGATGTTAGGCACGGGATTTTCATGGAGTATGGCCACTAGCTGGCATTGGCATGCACATAATCGGTCTTTTTGCTGGTTGATTGGGAGTCACCTTTTTTTTCCACATAGTCTCTGTTGAATTTTTACATTGACCATAGCAAAACTCAGTGCAACTAGTATCAATTAGTCTATAAATAGGTCAAATACATAATGTCAGCTGATGAACCAAGGGGAGGCAGGTGGGACAAAAGTGGTGGTAAGTACTCGCATAGTGAGTACTTATCCCAGCTGTTATCTTCTCCTTTAAACCTTGTCAAAGGCATGCTAATATAAGTTTAAATCATTGGGTCCGATTTTAGATTTATACTTTTGTAACACCAGAAATGCAGCAGTTAGTGCTCAACTTTTGAGCTTGATTGCAATGATTTTATATGCCCAGGCATATAAAATGGTCAAACCATCCACTGTCTGGTACGAGCAAAAGAATACATTCCAAGCGAAAAGGTGTCAATTGCACTCATCTGAAACCCATCAAGAGACATTTTTTGAATTGAATGGGTTCTTCTGAAACAAAGAAGATGTGAAGTAGCCATATCTTGGGCCACAGTTGGTCACCCCAAGGAAGATCTATATTTCCCAACAGAGGAAAAGGTGTGAAACCATTTTTGACCTTAAAAGTAGCTCTCTGGAGAGAGAGGGGGGAGACCCAAGAAGAAGCATCACAAAAGCTTGTCCAGCTGAGAGCTAGGAGAAAATCCAGCAAGCAAAAAAGAGGGATGCCCTGCTGTGAATTCTACATTTTCAACCTGTGCAGCAGTGAACTGGAAGTGATCCTCTGTCTTCAAACTGAACTATCAACCAACAGAGAAATCTGCAAACACCTCAGGCCTGCAACTAAAGAGAACTTGACGTCCGAGAGAATTCAACAGACTTGCCGTTAACCCCAAAACCTACCTCACTTCAAACCACTTACCTCTTTTCCTCTCTATCTGTCGTGTGTGTGTGTGTGTGCGTATATATATGCATGCACGCGCACACGCGCACATGTGCGCAAGTTGGTGCATGAGTGGGTGCAGTTATGACAATTTCGGGATACGACAAATTGCTCAATAAATAATTAATTTTCTGTTTAAACCTACAAGAAAACCTGTTGCTGTCTGTTTATCTGACAAATAAAACACAAAGGGGTTAAACCCTTAATAACAAAAACACTTGCTGTGGTCAGGTTGGGAGTTGAACAATGGGAACCATCTACCCCACTCACAACATGGCCATAGCACTGTCATTATAACTGCAAAAATACAGGCCATTGTCTCTTTTACAATTTGAAATATATATATATGTATTTATGGCACTAAACAGTCGCTGAATGGTGCTTACTTCAATGTTAAGAGGATACTCCAGGGTTAGACCTAATATAGGTATTATCCTTGAATATTCTGATGAAAAATATTCACCCATAACCATATATTTATTTTATAACTGCAATTGGTAATATACTTCAGAACTCAACAAGCAATAACTTGCCTCCCATCAGAAATGCCACTTTCATGCTATTCTGAAGCTAAGCAATGCAACATGATGTTTCTTCACTGAGCCTTGGCTCCATGCAGTCCCAAGATCAACTTGGATAGAGATTTA